>NC_135544.1:55232736-55545236 GCF_045843805.1 Urocitellus parryii | reverse complement strand
CTGGGGCATGATGATCAGAGGATTGCAAGGCAGAGGCCAGCCTGACAACTTAAAGAGAGATGCTGTCTCAAAATAAAAAGGGCTGGGGGTATAGCTCAGTGGTAAATGCCTTGGGGTTTAATCCCTAGTATCAAAATATGTACACACATCATTCAAACCTGAGTACTCCAGGTTGTTATGAAGATGTATTTGTGAAGACAGGGCAGGTAGAATATGTTTTAATGAACAAGTTATTAGCTCAAGAGGTAATTTTTGTTTTATTTTTTTGCCACCCGTGATGTGTGGGCCTCTATTTGTACTCTTCTCCCAGGCTCCGCAGGTTCTAAGAGTAATCCTAAATCGAGCATTCTGACCAAGGGAACTCTGCTTGATGCACAGTTTGTGTCTGGAGTTTGGACTTGCTGCTTTTTGCCTTAGTGAACGTTAGCTGGTATCATTTCAAGCTGGGCTTTCTAGAACTCTTTATATATTATGGATTCAGGTTTACCTTTCTCACATGGAATAAGTAGCAAGCTCAGAGTCGTAGAGCTCTACCTTTAAATGTAGCTCAAGGAATAGCACTGGGTGGTTTTTAAATTATAATAGCAATACTATCATACATTTATTGAGTAACTTACTAGGAATCTGTACCTAAAAATATTTCATTGTTAATTTACTGTTTGTTATTTTATCTATAATAGTTTTGATAGGCAGGCTCCCTAGTATGTGATGTACCATTAACATCCACAGTTGCATAGTTGAGGAAGCAGAAGCATAAAGAAATTAAGCATTGGGCTGGGGTGGTGGCTCAGTGGTAGAGTGATGGCCTAGCATGTGCGAGGCGCTGGGTTCAATCCTCAGCACCACATAAAAATAAATAAAATAAAGGCATGTGTCCAACAACAACTAAAAATATATAAAAAAGAAAAAAAGAACAAAAAACTTAAGCATCTGCCTAAGATCACTTGTGAAGTTAAGATGCAGAATTGGAATTTGAATCCAGAAGGTTGACCCCAGAGCCCTTGTGTTTACATGGCACATTTTACTGCCTCTTTTAAAAGTTCGCTGAAACAAAAAACAAAAACCACTTTTTTAAAAATATAGGTGAAGGTAGACGTGCCCAGTGTTTCAGTCACAAAGCTCCTAAGGCTTATAATTAGGGAAAATTGTATTTAGGAGTTAATAGAAGCTCCATGCTCCCCTTGCCCACACCTTGGGATTTGTCCTTTGTCCACTATCCAAGGACTCACTGCTGACTCCTGTGTTTCTGTCCTTGGAACAGCTGGAAGTGACCCAAGACCTGGGTATCTGCTGTAATTGTTGGACAGAGCTCCCTGTCGGGTGCATGGGGCTCCCAGCCTCTTCCCAGGGCAGCAGGGTGGCTGGGCGTTGGGGGTGGGGGTGGGGTGGCTGAGTTGCTTGCAGGCTGTGCTTCTTCCAGGCTGCAAGGAAATCAGAGCTCTTCCTGGTCCCTTTTTCCTGGATTTTTTTTTTTCATTTTTTTGAGTTACATAATATGTAATAAATACAAAAATGTTGCTGAAGGGAATAGGTCAGACTTAGAAGTGGAAGTGTTTACAGTGTTTGTGTTTTGGAATTTAAGCTCCTGCCCTCCTTGGCCTGTCCTCTTATAAATAGAAATGCCCTGGCCAGGAGCTATGGAGAGTCAGGGATTCACATAACCCTGGGTAGAGTTGCTAGTTTGTTTCCCTTCACCCTAGGAAGTACCTTTTGGCTTTGACTTGGAGCAGCTGTTCTGAAAAGAAGGGATTTTTCCTTGTGGCAGTGTTGGGAGGAGAGGGGATGGTGGGGGGGTGTACTGGGGATTGAAGTCAGGTGTGCTTTAAGACTGAGCTAAACCCCTAGCCCTTTTTGTTTTTTATTTTGAACAGGGTCTTGCTGAATGCCCAGGTTGGCACAAACCTGCATTAGCCTCTGGAGCACCCAGATTGGTTTAGTGGGTCTTTTGGGTTTAACAATTGATATTCCTTAGGGAAATCTGATAGGACCTCAGGCTTCTCAATCGCTGTATCCCTTAGGCCAGCTGGTGCTTCCTTAAGCCCTTAAGTTTAGGTGCTTCCTGAGGAAGTTTTTCTAACCTTTCTGTAAACACAGGCCAAATAAATCTCATACTTGTGCTCTTTAAGAGCATCTGTTCATTGTTGGCAGTGTTGTGTCAGCTCAGTTTATGTTTCTTAGCATTTTATTTAAGAAGTTCATGGTGCTTTTAGATTGTATTTTGATAACCACTAAACAGTTCTTTGAACTTTAAACTTAAATAAAATATTTGTGTAATAGCCAGGTTTAGTGGCAGGTAGTCCCATTGACTCAGGAGGCTGAGGCAGGAGAAGATCAAGTTTAAGGCCAGCCGGGGAAAGTAGCAAGACCCTGTCTCAAAATAAAAAGTGGAAAAGGCTGGGGATTGGGGATATAACTTGGTAGAGTATCCCTGGGTTCATTCCCTGGTACTGCAAAAAAAAAAAAAAAAAAAAAAAAAGAAAAGAAAAAAGAATTTGTGCAGTAGAAATAATTTTAAAAGAAACAATAGGGGCCGGGGTTGTGGCTCAATGGTAGAGCACTTGCCCAGCACATGTGAAGCATTGGGTTTGATCCTCAGCACCACATAAAAATAAATAAATAAAATATTTTTTTTAAAAGAAAGAAATATCAGCACTACTTTTCTATGTTAGAGTCTGGGCTTGGGAAAAATTACTGGGCGGCAGACCTGCTATTAATGGAGTTGTTCAAGGAATTCAAAGTGTGGCCTTAGAGTGAGGAAGGCACTGCAGCTTCATGGTATAAATTGAGAACTGATGATGGGAAGTGGGTCCTGCTCCTCACTAGAGCCCAGCTTTTTACGAGAGCACAGCTTTCTGTTTGGTACATGAAAGTACAGAATTTTTGTTTTCTATTTTTTATGATTTCCATTTCAGATCTCCTTGGAGTTTAGAAATCTGGCTAAGAAATATCAAACAGTGATTGCTGACATCTGCCAGAGAATGGGAACTGGAATGGCAGAGTTTTTGCATAAGAACGTGACCTCCGAACGGGAGTGGGACAAGGTCAGTGTCTCTGTGAAATAGGGTCTGTGGGTGGTACCTGAAATGGAACTGGCCGTCTTTATGGTTAAGCTCAGAATGAGGACAACGTTGTCCACCAGTTCCATGTTTTCTGATTTTATCTGTTTAATTTGAATGACTCCTTGTAAACACTTAAAAGGGGCTTAAAGTTTAATGCTCTGCCTATGAAATTATCCAAGCCCTAGAGAGCTTACTACTAAATGAGGCCAAAGTAGATTTAATTTGTCTTCAAGGGTACTTAGAAAAGTACCCTTGAACTTAGAAAATTGTATCTGATTTGGTGTGAAGATTAGGTAAATGGCCAAATTATGTCATGTAATATAGAAATATGAGTAGTTTTCAAATTTTAAAAATAAAGGTTTTTGTTAATTTTTTTTACTGTGTATGTACATTAGTTGGTATCTGAGTTATTTTCAGTCCTATCTTAAATATTTTAAACTCAGTGCCAGCTTGGCCAGTTTATTTCTGAGGCATCCCTGTCATTTATACTGCTATATAATGTGTCCATTTCCTTAGAAACAAAGAACAGCTCATGAGAATGCAGAGCTATTAATTTTGGATTGCACCTAATATCTGTTTCTTCCTTTGTTACCATCTCCTTATGGAAAGAAGGAACTTGGGGCCTGGTGGCATAGCTAAGTGGTAGAGTGCTTTCCTGGCATGTGTGAGGCTCTGGGTTCAATCTAGAAAAGATAAAAAGAATTAAGACACTTGGAGATGCTTCCAACTTTCTTTACACCCTCCCTCAATTTGTGTGATGGTTATTGACCTGGTCCATCTTGGGACACTATGACACAACACCAGAGATTGGGTAATGTATAAAGATATAAAATTTATTTCTCACGGTTCTGGAGGCTGGGAAAGTTCAAGGGACCTGTGTCTGGTGAGGGCTTTTTGCTGTGTCAAAATGTGGTGGAAAGCAAGGGATTGAACTAGTAGCCTCTAGCTCTTTTATAACTGGTGTTGATGCACGTATGAGGGCAGAGCCTTCATGCCCAAACACCTTCCATTAGATATCCCTGCAACCCTGTTGCACCGAAGATTGTTTCCAACACATGCTTTTTGTGGGGACACATTCAATCCATAGCAATTATAGAAGAACATACCTGGAAACTGAACTGCGAGAAACTCCCCCTCCCCAGGGGTGAGTGCATCTTCCTCAGGGAACAGAAGTAGCTGGAAGGGCTGTGAGGATAGATGGTATAGCAAATACAATCATAGTAGCTTTTATCTGGAAAGAGCTTGCTCCCGCCCAGCAGCTGTGTGCCTTGTAGGCTAGGCTGACCTGGAGGTGAGGGAGAGCTCATCTGGGCAAGGGGATGTGCTTGGCTGCAGGGGCCAAACGGAACATAAAATACGAGGCAGGGGTGGAGTGGCTTGTCCAGTTTTCCACAGGAATGGTGCTTGTGAGACCTACATGTCACCCCTGTGGAAGCAGGGACATTTAAAAAATCTAGATTTTGCATATTTTGTACCTCTACTAGGGCTTTAATTAGAATCTCAAAAGAGACACTGCTACATATTCATTGAGTCAGTGGGTCCAAAGTCTGGCCCATTCATTTTTGCACCTTAAAACTTGATGGAGAGGGCTGAGGATGTAGCTCAGTGGTGGAGTGCTTTCTGAACATGTGTGAAGTTCTGGGTTTGATTCTTGGCACTGCAGAAACCAGAAAAACTTGATGGAAATGTCTGTGAAACTGCTGATTTATGCTGAGTTAACAGTCGCATGCTTGGTGCTAGAACTTCAGTTTCTGAATTTAAAAATGAAATTGAAACTCCTTTTGGCCAAGGCCCATCCCGGGTTATCATGTAGTACCTTCTTCTCTGCAGTGCGGATCTACTGTTGCATAGCAGTTCTGATTAGATAAAATTGGATATTTTAAGATTTTTTTTTCCCCTCAAATTTGAAGGAAGATGAATTATATAGGCCAGGCCTCTATTCTAAGAGTGTTCCTACCCAAAGAACTATTATTTTAAAATGTGTTTTCCCCTAGAGAGCACTATAGACACACTAACGTTTTTCAATTTCTTATAAATCTTATCAATTTCAAGTAGCTATTCACAGCTAATTTTTTTCTACCTAACTTTAGCCAATCTTGTTTTAAAAAGAACTTTAATTAATTTTTGTATATATGACAGCAGAACGTATTACTATTCATATTGCACATATAGAGCTCAATTTTTCATATCTCTGCTTGTATACAAAGTATATTCACACCAATTCGTGTTTTCATATATGTACTTTGGATAATGATGTCCATCAGATTCCACCATCATTTCTAACCCCTTGTCCCCTCACTTCCCCTCCCACCCCTCTGCCCTATCTAGAGTTCATCTAATCCTCCCATGCTCTCCCACCCTACCCCACTATGAATCAGCCTCCTTATATCAGAGAAAACATTCAACATTTGTTTTTTGGGATTGGCTAACTTCACTTAGCATTATCTTCTCCAACTCCATCCATTTACCTGCAAATGCCATGACTTTATTCTCTTTTATTGCTGAGTAATATTCCATTGTGTATATATACCGCATTTTTTTTTTTTATCCATCTACTACTTCAGCCAATCTTTACTCCTTCTAGGTTCTTCTTGTCTGAAAACACATCTCAAGTGCTTTCTCCTCCTTTTGTTGTGTCCTTGATTCGTCTCTGGCCTTTTTCTCTTCCTGTTGACTGCCCAGAGAGTGTACCTTCTTTAACTACTCTTTTAAAATTGCCTAATAGAGAAGATGGGTCACCAACAGCTCTATTGGAGCCACCCGCGAAAATTTGGCCAGGGTTCTCGCTCTTGCCGCATGTGTTCAAACTGGCACGGTCTGATCCGGAAATATGGCCTCAACATGTGCCGGCAGTGTTTCCGTCAGTATGCGAAGGATATAGGCTTCATTAAGTTGGACTAAGTGATCTTCCTTGAATGGATTACCCAAGACAGCCATCCAGTGAAGGAGAACATGCTCACTCTTTGTACATAAAATAAAAGTTCTAAAAAACTTCCAAAAAAAATTGCCTAATAGATATTCATTTCACATAAAGGTATTGCATTTAGATGTCTTGAAACACCCTTTTCAAGGGAGGATAGCTTTGATAACCTGGTTTCAGGAAGAAAATTCTTTGACAGTTAAGAATTACATGTGCTAAGTTTTAGTGATGCTAAAGCCTGACTCTTAAGCCAGGAGACTTGCTTTTGAATCCCTGGCCCTCTGCTGCACAGATGAGTGATCTTATCAATGGACTCTGCCTGCCTCAGTTCTTCATCTGTGAAGCCAAGGTAGCAAGAGTAGGCACTACATGAGGTGTTTATGAAGATTGCTCATGCAGGGTGCTCATGTTAGCAGTGTTAGCACATGGTGGAGGTACTTTGTTCTTAAATATTCATTCCCATTAGCCAGAGATACAGGGTTGGTATTAAATCTTTAGTGCACAGTTCTTACATGTACATGTGTATATGTTTGTGTTTTTTAATCAAAGTAAGAGCTTGTACAATATTTGGAACAGGCTTTTTTTTTTTTTTTGTAGCCAACGATATCCAGCATTTCCATTTCAGTGAAAATTTCATATTAAAAGACTTTAAAAATCATCTTTTGCAGTACTGTCACTATGTTGCTGGGCTGGTGGGAATTGGCCTTTCTCGTCTGTTCTCGGCCTCAGAGTTTGAAGACCCTGTAGTTGGTGAAGACATAAACCTTGCAAACTCTATGGGACTATTTCTGCAGAAAACTAACATCATTCGTGATTATCTGGAAGACCAGCGAGAAGGAAGAGAGTTTTGGCCTCAGGAGGTAACAGATTCTGGGTATTTTGGGGGAAAACTATTTTAAACACTCTGAAAACAAATCATGAAGCCCTGTGTTTACAAATGGCAGAAACAAGAGACCTGCTGCTTCGGGCATCATTGGAGCTGGTGAGGAAGAGGTCAGGGTTCAGTTTGTTCAGTGAGTGGCAGGAGCCAGGACTAGCCTGTCATTGGCTGACTCCCCTCTTTCTCTCAGTGAACTGGCTCCCAGTGGCGGATGTAGCATAGGTACACTAGCTTAGCCACAGATTTCTTAGGAAGGACTTGGCTCTTGGGCTTCTTCTAAATCTGTTCCTATAGCCAGAGGGCTGAATCCTCTAGTTGACAGACTGAAGAGGTCTTCCCAGTCACATGGTCTTTTACATACTCAGTCTGAGTTCAGGGTGGTTTAAACATAAATTTTTATTAGGTGGAAGACTGAGCATTTACCTGTGAACTATCTGTTCTTATCTCCTTGCCCATTTTTCTATAAGGTGGCTGGCCTTAACTTTTAGAAGTTCTTTTCATATTAGGTATATAAATGTATCATCTATAGTATAAGCTACCAATATTTTCCTACTTTTTGTTTTTTGCCTTTTGTTTTTGCAATACTGGGGATTGAAACTAGGGGCATTCTATCAGTGAGCTGCATCCTCAGTCCATTTTATATTTTGAGACAGGATCCTGATTAGTTGCTCAGTCTGGCCTTGAACTTGCACTCCCCCTGCCTCAGCCTTCCAAGCAGTTGGGACCACAAGCCTGCACCACTGCACTTGGCCCTCTCCCTCTTCTTGCCACAGACCTCTTCTGGTGTGTTTAATAAGCTTGTGGCCAGTTCTTTATGATCTGAATTTGATATGCCCATGCATCCATGTGCTTCTTATTAATTTGGTAAGTCTGCAGATGGTCATTTTTTTTTTTTGAGAGAGAGAGAGGAGAGAGAGAAGAGAGAGAGAGAATTTTTTAATATTTATTTTTTAGTTATTGGTGGACACAACATCTTTGTTTGTATGTGGTGCTGAGGATCGAACCCGGGCCGCACGCATGCCAGGCCAGCGCGCTACCGCTTGAGCCACATCCCCAACCCCCAGATGGTCATTTTTATTGGCATAATTTATCAGTTTAAACCTTAGTTGTACCAGGCAGATGGTGGTTGTTGACTTGTTCAAACAAAGTGTATGTAGAGTCTTTCTGCCTCAGCACTTCAACTCAAAGTGGAGTACTTATTACAGTCTACTGCTTTACAGAGTGGAGTAACTCAGGTTTAGGCACAGCTTTGGAAATTGCTGTTCCGTACATGATGGAGTAACTCAATAATGCCGTCTGCTTTCCATTTATTTGTTTTTGTACTGGGGATTTAATCCCCGAGGGTGGTTTACCACTGATCTATATCTTCAGCCCTTTTTATTTTTTTATTTTGAGACAAAAATCTCAGTAAGTTACTGAGGCTGGGCTTGAACTTATGATCTGTCAGTCTCCTAAGTCACTGAGATTACAGATGTGTGCCCTGTGCCCAGCTCACAATGTTATATAAATTTTGAATCATAAAGTTGATCATTATATTCAAGTCATTAGTATGATACTGTGATTTATGAGAGATGTACATTTGGACTAAGGCAGGAGGATTATAAGTTCAGGGCTGGCCTGGGGAACTTGGTGAGACCCTCAGCAACTTAACAAGATCTTGTCTCAAAATAAAAAATAAGAGGGATAGGGTATGGCTCAATGTTAGAGTGTTCCTGGTTCAATCCCTTTTACTGAAAAGAAAGAAAATACATATTTGGTCTATGTCAGTTTTCTGGCACACTGCTCCTAAAACCTATGGAATCTCCCAAGAGATAAGTTTTCTTAATATGCTAATGAGACTGAATGGAGGGACCATTTGCCAAGGGATACAACATGTGATTAGAAGGTTGTAGGTTGAGTTGATCCCAGTGGCTAATGATTTAATCCATCATCCTGTATAAGGAGCTTCCCTAAAAACCCACAGGACTGGGATCAGAGAGCTCCTTAGCTATAGGGTGGCACCCTAGAGGTCATGCAAACCCCTTCTCCCACACGTCTCCAAATGCATTTCTGACACCTGGCTGTTCATCTGTGTCCTTCATAATACTAAACCATGAAATATAGTGCTTCCCTGAGCTCTGTGAACCACTCCACTAAACTACACCTAAGGAAGGTATTGTGGGAACCCCATTTCATAACCAGTTGGTCACAAGTCTAGGGGGCAGTCTTTTGAAGTGACCTGTGGGATCTGAAGCCCTCTCTGGGTAGAGATCGTTAGAATTGACTCCGCTACAGGACACTCAGTTGGTGTGAAGTTGGGAAGCCTTCTGGGAAGTGCTTCTGGGGAGGCTGGTTCTGAGGGAGGGACACAGGTCACCTGGGATGTGTTCCTGTGGGGCCTTTCAGTTTACAAGAATGCCAGGGATGCAAACAGCAAAATCCAGAGTGTAGGAAATCTGTCAAGTCTAGGGGGCAAGAAAAAGAACGAGAGAGACCCTGAAGGTTGAGACTTATGACACCCACCGTAGCCAATGGTGGGTCTTGTTTAGATCCTCATTTGAACAAACAAGGGGAGGGGAAGTTAGAGAATCGGGGAATTTGAATACTATTGTTTGTTAAATGTTAATATTATATTTTAAATATACAATAAAGTTTCCTTATCTTTTGGGAATTCATAATAAAGTACTTATGAAATGATACATTAGGGCTTTACTTTAAAAATAATTCAGGAGTTGGGGGTATAGATAGAACAAAATTGGTCATATGTCCATTGTTAAGGCTGGATGATGGGTTAAATGAGGTTTCATTAAGCAGTTTTTTCCATGTTCCACAGAACAGTTTACTACCATCAATCTTCGTTATTTAAGTGCAAATTAAGAATGTATAGCGAATTTGACTTTTAGTAGAATCTTCTAGTCTTTTTAGGCCTAGTCATTTATTTTGAGGTAGTTAAAGAATTACCTAAGAATAAAAGTTACTCTCCAAAGAATCCTAGATAGTGTCACTAAAGATCATCAAACCAAAATAAATTAATTAATTTAAAATTCATCAAACCAATCTCACTGGAATTGATATTTTTTGACTTTCAAGTTTGTAAGATGCAGAGAGGTAATGTTCCTGGAGTGCAGACCCTTCTGTTTGTCCCATTTGTGCTTGCTCAATAGCATTCTTACGAGATCAGGAATGGAGTGTTAATCTTTCATTATTTTGAGGCCTGGTTGTCCTGAATGGTAACATGTAGTTTGTAGTGCTGCCATAGCTGATTGTGTACATAGCTGGGCTTGTTCGGGACTCAGCTGACATCTTCCAGCTGCAGGAGGCGCTTTAAGTGAATCTAAGACGTTGCTTACTGCCCGCGTCCTGGGTGTCTCTAAGGGACACCTTCCCAGTGTGCACTGTGATTGGCCTTGACTGCTATCAGATGTCTTAGATCAGGCTCCATCTCTATGAGAAATGAGTTAGTAGTGAAGAGACCTGATCTCTTAATGTCATCTGTAAATTCTCCCGTGCACACGTTGACTTGTTCTTTAATCTCCGTATCTGGTAGGTTTGGAGCAGGTATGTTAAGAAGCTGGGGGATTTTGCTAAGCCAGAAAACATTGACTTGGCGGTGCAGTGCCTGAATGAACTGATAACTAATGCCCTGCACCACATCCCTGATGTCATCACCTACCTGTCAAGACTCCGGAACCAGAGTGTGTTTAACTTCTGTGCTATTCCACAGGTATGAATTGGGGCTCCTCTTTGTGTGTGTAGAAGTGGGGGCTGAAGGGAGCGGAGAACTGGTAAGGGGGTAGAGTGCAAGACTCTTCTGTACTCGGGGACAGTATTCCTTAGCAGGTGACTCCAGTGTGTCTCCTCTTGCTGGAGAGCAGGCAGTGACTTGCAGTGACTCACAGTACCCCTTTGCCTCCCGGCACTACATTCAGCTCAACCTCAAGGTTAAGTCTGCTCTTTTCCAGAACCAACCTTCTGAATTCACTTTTTGCCCCCTAACTATTCTAAACTAGCTAGATTCTTATGGTCAACAGTTTAATCAAGGGCTTTAGTGTAGATTTATTGGGAATTCAGGGTAAAACTTAGGTGAAGCTGTTATTATTTTTAAAAATCTTTATTAAACACCTAATATTTCTTATTTTTCTAGACTTAGAATAACAAACCCTGATCTGTCCATCTGGCCCCTTGATGTTCTAGGAGTTTGCTCCTGTTAATTGCCTTCGCCAGTTATTTCAGTTATTGACTCAGGTTTAACTGAAGAAAGTGAAAAGATTTAACTAGTTTAGAAACTTGGTTTGATTTTGTTCTACTCTGACTACTTTCAAATGGTAGTTGGAACTAAAATCTGCATGCCTGTTTAAGGTTCCCATTATCCTAAAATAATTTGCTGTTCAGAATAGGAAATCTTACTGTCCTGTTGTTTTTCTTCCTATTCATTATTTTGTGTGGTGTAGAGCATTGAACCCAGGGTGCTCTGTCACTGAGCCCACATCCTCAGCCCTTTCTATTTTTTATTTTGAGACAGTGTCTTACCAATTGCCTAGCTGTCCTTAAACTTGTGGTCTTCCTGCCTCCTAAGTAACTAGGACTGTAAAGATTCGGAAGGGGCAGGTACCCACCATACCCTGGCACCTTATAGTAATTTTTAATATATAATAATTATGTTCATTGTAGTAAAAAAATGTAAAATTCTTTCCAGGTATTATTTTGACCGCATTTCAGATCTAGTGACCCATTGCTCTAGCATGGAGTATGACAGATTAACATTTTTTCCAAATAAAATGATAACTTTTGGTGCTGAATTACAGAATAATCTGAAACTGCAGAAGTGCTTGATCTTGTGTGTGGTTGAGAAAGTGGGGGTGGGAAGGCAGAAATCTGGGGTGCTCTCTTGGTCAGTTGCTCACAGCTCTCACTTGGCCTTCTCACCTTGTCCTGCTGAGGATTGCTCGCCCGGCCGTTACAACGTTTTCTCCGTCTCCTGCTGTCTCTAGGTGATGGCCATTGCTACCTTGGCGGCCTGCTACAATAATCAGCAGGTGTTCAAAGGGGTGGTGAAGATTCGGAAGGGGCAAGCAGTGACCCTGATGATGGATGCCACCAACATGCCAGCTGTCAAGGCCATAATATACCAATATATGGAAGAGGTGGGTTTTGTTTAGCTCCCTGGATAATTTGTAGCTACTTTATGATTCAGATAATGTCACTGTTCACACATACCATGTTTGGAAATTAGATGATCCTAACACCTCGCTCTGCTATGGCATGAAGAGACAGGAGTTGGCATCCTTTATGTACAGGAGCTGAGCTGCTGGTTCTGGGCAGCACAGGACCCTGGTGAGAAGAGGTCCATGAGGCAAGACATAAGATGGAGCTTCTGGGTAGAGTTTTTTTTTTTTTTTTTTTTTTTTTTTTGTAGTGCTAGGGATAGAACCCAGGGCATTGTGCATACTGGGTAGTGCTCTACCACCGAGCTTCGCCCCCAGCCCCAAGAGCTGGGAGGTGAGGTTTAGACCAATCAGACTTCCTGTTTCAAGGGTGAATAACGTGAAGGTGATGCTTGTGTAAGCTAATGGAGCATGTGGCTGAGTGGATCCCGTGCTCTAGTCCAGGTTGTTCCGTCACATCACAGGGCTCAACTGGAAACCACGGAAGAGAATTCAGCCAAAACAGAACCATCAAGTTGCAGTCTTTTCTAAGTTTCTTTTGCAAGTCTTGTTTTCAAATGCCACAACCAACCTATTAGATAAAGCGTACCCATTCAAGCCAAATCTTCGACTGTGGAGGGTTTGACGAGCTTCACAACTGTTTTCTAGGAGGCTGGATCTGGGGCGCTCTCTTGGTCAGTTGCTCATAGCTAGACTGTAGCCCTGAGATTACTGGTTCTCGGTGGCAATGATCTGCCCGCCTTTCACCAGAGACGATGGGAAACTTCTGGGGATGGTTCTTATTGTCATGCCTGGTGTGCTTTTGTATTTCCTCCTCCTCGTGTTTCCTACCTGACCCCAGCATTTCTCCCGGGAGTTCCTCTGTAGGAGTGCTAAGAGAAGACCAAATATATTTTTAAAAAAATATTAAAATTCCTGAAGAAACCAAAAATTGCTACAATCACTGTGTGGTTCACCATATTATCTCTCATTTATTTTGAGCTTCCTAATAAGTGGGTGCTTATTGATATCAAGGAAATGGAGCTAGAGCCATAATTTAGATCCAGGTCTGATTAGATATTGGGTGCTCTGGACTACAGTTCCCAGGGGTTCATTTACCCTTTCTCAACAGAATTGTGCCATTTTAAGCACTATTTCTTCATTTTATATAAATTAGAAACATATTAAGTAGTATGCAGTTCAGAGATTGTTTTTGTATTCTGATCACTAATTTTAGAAAACAATTTTTAAAAATTTTATGGGGAGCTAGTATGTACCAAGTCCTGGTTTTGATCCCCAGCATCTTTAAAAAAATTTTTTAAAAAAAGGCAGTTGCACTCCTGTGTTAAAGTTCGTATTTCACTTGGGTTGCCCTTTACTGTTAGCAATGCAGTTTGTGACTCATGGCTTGGAGGCCAAGGTGGATGGATTGTGATTGGCTGACCTCCTGATTTGTAAGTTCGGTCTCACAGGAATTCAGCTGCTTTTGCAATTTAAGGACACAGTTGGATAGCTGTAACAGGGTGGCCCACAAAGCTAAAAAATAGATCTGGCCCTTTAGGAGAAAGTTGACTGACCTCTGATCTAGGGCATTAGTCGTTCTGTTTGAAACTGCCCTTGAGAAACTCGGGGTAATTTGAAGGAGATGCTAATACTTAAGTTGATTTGATAGAGAAATATCTGTGAAGATGTGTGAGTCTGAAGCGTAGAATCCGATAATGGTTTTAGTGTCAGCATTTGGGACATTTTCAAATGAAGTTTGACATGAAGACTTGTGTGAAGTCCACCTTTGCTTGTGTCCAGATGTTCACTGATCCTGTTTCTCTTCACTGAGTCTGCCCTCTGCAGTATGAAAGGACACGCTTCTGCTCTGTGGACTCCGTGCTTGGCCACAGCGGGTGTGCACCTGGAAGAGGCTCCTCAGAGCTTCTCCTTGCACACCTCTGAACTTGCCTGAGGGGGTGGAGTGAGGACCCAGGGGCTCCTGAGCAGGTGGATGGACACTGCTTCCAGGCCCTCGTCCGGCCCTTGCTTCAAGCCGGCCTGCACACTGTCAGCCCAGGAGGCGGGGAGAAGATCAGCCTGCTGTTTTGGGTTAGCAGCAAATGTGCTGGCAAGCAGCCAGAAGTGCTCATTCCCCTCTTGGCCAGGTGAATTTCTTGGCCTGGGAGCCTTAGTCTTCTCATGGAAGCTTGCTGCCCCTGTGCCCTGTGGGTACACGAGGGCAACACAGGCTCTAGAGCCCTCGTTGACTAGAAACTGGTGCTTGGCACAGTGGCACTTGACATGATGATGGTTTCTCTCCTGGAAACCCTTTTGCTCTCCTGCTTCTATCACTGTCTCTTCAGCCTTTGCCTCTGCCTGCTCCCGGCCTCTCTGGCTTCTCTTCCATCAGCGGTGCTGCCTGAGTTCCAGCCTGATCTCCCTCTTTCCTTACTGACAGATGCTCTCTGGCTGCTGTGGCAGCTCCCCGCACTGAGTGCAGCTCACTCCTGCCAAGAAACCACCATCAGATTCTGCTGCTCGAGACTCACGAACCTTCAGAGCTATTTCTCTGTCATATCAGCTGAAGTGTTAGCATTTCCTTCAGAATGCCTTGAGTCCCTAGGACAACTTCAAACAAAATAACTGATGTCCTAGATCAGAGGTCAGCCAACTTTCTCTTAAAGGGCCCAAAAATATAGCTTTCTGGGCCATTTTTATCTTTTTTTGTCAGTTACTCAGTTCAGACCTGGGGTAGGAGCTGTAAGGTTTTTGGTTGGTTGTTTTGGTGAATGACATTGCAGTACACCCAATTTTAGAATCCTGGGGGCATCCTAGAGTTCTTTTCTCCCTAGTCCTATATGTAAGCAGTCCCTAGGTCTAGCCTTATCTGTCTTTATGCTTTCATATCAGTCAGAAGGTTGTGTGCTTTACCCTCGGACCTAACAATTGTAGCCTTTATTCTACAGAAACCTGCAGACAGTGTTGAAGAATGTCTGTGTGCAGCCTTTGTCTTGAGTCAGTTCTAATTGGCAGGTGTTTTAGCTCTCCCTCACTATAATAAAATACCTGAGGTAATAAATCATAAAGGTTCACTCTGGCTCTGTTTTGGAGATTCCAGTCCATGTTTGGCCTCATTATCTCAGGCCTGTGGCAAGGCCACACATCATGGCAGGAGTATGGTGGGATAAAGCACCTCTTTTATATCCAGAGCCAGGGAACAAAAGAAGACTAGACTAGGTCCCACAGTCCCCTTGGGGGCACACCCTCAGTGACCTAAGAATCTCCAATAGGTCCAAGCCTTTATTTAACACACAGGCCTTTGGGGACTTTAGATATTCAAAGTAGGCAGTAGAGAATTTATTATATGCGACACATTCATGTTGAGAAGATTGTGATAAAAAAAAGGCATTTTGTAAAATGGAGTGAAAAAATCAAATTATAGAAAAGTGTTGACCCTAGTTTTTAAATTACATATGTAATTTCATGTGTATGATATGCATTCACATTTATACATAACTCTAGATGATGTATTTTTATACGTGATGACTTATGGGTTTATCAGTAGGCTTGTAGGCCATAATATATATGTCAGCCTGTGGATGAGGAAGACTGGGGGCTTTGACTTTTTTAAAGTACTGGGAATTGAACCCAGGGGTGCTTAACACATGAACCACATCCCCAGCTCTTTTTAATGTTTTATCCAGAGACAGGGTCTCACTGAGTTGCAAGTGCCTCGCTAAGTTGCTGAGGCTGGCTTTGAACTCATGATCCTCCTAACTCAGCCTCCTGAGTTGCTGGGATTACAGGTGTGTGCCACCACAGCTGGCTCCCAACTTTTTCTTTTGTACTGCTATCACAAGCAGAATTTCATTGTCTCAATTTTATTTTATGGAAATTAATGTTAGTGTCTTCCCTCACCTGATTTTCTCTCTAGTTATCTTTCATATCATAATACCTGACATTAGCTACCATTAGCTTGTTGCTGCAGGCATATTCTTTAATTTCCTCATTGTATTAAATTCCCACTGTGTTTTTGGAGGATAAGGGTGGCAAGAATAGAAGATATCTTTGTAAAAAATACCCATCATATAAAGAAAATTTGGGGTAATGATTTTATTTAAAATGTACTTGTTGTGTCTTCTCTGCTGTGTGCAGACCTGGGTCAGAACATTATTACTTCCACTCATAACCTTCTACCTGGCTTCTCAGTTCCATTCAGTATTTGCTGAGGGCCTACTGTGTGACAGGCACAGTGCAGAGCTAGAGATCAGAAGGTGAATGAGAGAAGCAGTCTAGTAAGGGAGACCTGTACCAGTGTATTGTTTCCACGAAAGTGATAAGGTCAGAGTTTGTCTAGGAGAGTGACTCTTAGCCCAGCCTGCAGGTGCGGGGAGGGATAGTACGGGAGCCAGGATGTGGAGGTGCATCTGAGAGAGGGTGTGGGAGGGGAGAAGGCAGCAGGAGTGTACAGTAGAGCCGGGCGCTGTGGCGCATGCCTGTAATCCCAGCAGCTCGGGAGGCTGAGATAGGAGGATCACAAGTTCAAAGCAGCCTCAGCAAAAAAAAAAAAAAAAAAAAAAAGTGTGCCTTGCATTCATGAAGCAGAGGAGCACAATGGCCTCCGCTTGGAAGGTGTGTGCCCTGGCCGTTGTGCCTCATGTTCACTGAAGGAGCTCAGACTCTTCCAGAGGTGAGGGTATGGAAAGGTTTCAGTCTCTCTGTGAACAGACGAGCAGACTGGGCTCAAGCAGAGAGGCAGGAACTCGGCATGGGACAGCTGAGGTGACTGACCAAGGCCTGGCCTTGAGCAGTAATGGAGGGCAGTGTGTGGGGGGTGGACACTGCAGTGCTTCAGAGGTTTGTGGAGCAGAAAGGTGGCTTGGGACTCCCTGCTTCCTGGCCATTCCACACGCTGCGTCTTTTGCCTAACTGCTCTGCCTGCTTTTCCAGAATCACTTCCCTTTTTCCGCACTTCTCGGGTCAGCCTAGTTGAACTGTCAACATTTGCTGTGTGCCTGGCCTGTGGGGTGCTGGAGTCTGGGATCCGCATGGTGCCACCCCTCGAGGTTCTCAGTAGCTGCCTCCTGTGGGCTGGGTGGACGTGTTGCCCCTTAGTTGGTGTGAAGGACCTGGGTTGACGCCCCTGCCTGGTTGGCAGTGAGGGGGCAGGTTACTTCCACGTCCTCTGGGCCTGTTTCCAGGTCGCTGAGCCGGTGGAACGTGCTTTCCTGTTGAGGACTGCTGTAAGAGGTGACCACAGGAAATGCTAAAGCACTGGACGCCTTCCGTGGCACTCACAGCTTTTCCTCTTCAACAGATTTATCACAGAATCCCCAGCTCGGACCCGTCCTCCAGTAAAACCAGGCACATCATCTCCACCATCAGGACGCAGAATCTTCCCAACTGCCAGCTGATCTCCCGAAGCCACTACTCCCCGCTGTACCTGTCCTTTGTCATGCTCTTGGCTGCCCTGAGCTGGCAGTACCTGAGCACTCTGACCCAGGTCACAGAAGACTATGTTCAGACAGGAGAGCACTGACTGGGAGCTGTTGGGAGCCGCCGTTCGCGTGCGACGGAGTCACCGTTCTCAGGGGTGGATGTTGGCTTCTCTTTATGTTTTTTATTCCTACTTTAATCCCTCAAAGAACTACTTGGACCTTCACAGACTGAAATACAGAGTTTAAAAGAATATGAAAATACAAGGAAAGTGGGCCTTGCCCTCAGCAGGCTGTGCTTGCAAGTCCCGGTCACCCTGCTGCACCGTGGGACGGCAGGGATCTCCCTCAGCGAGGCCTGGCTGCAAGAATGATTAAATGTGTTTGTTTAATTTGAAGCAACCTTTGAATACTGTCAGTAGAAAATGAAGTGACTTTTCCTTCTGTCTGGTGCCTGGTTTTCCCCTCATTCTGTTCCCTCTAGTTGGGCTGAACGTGGTAGATGTGAATGCAGAGTTCTAGTTGTTTCCTAAGAGTGCAGACTTGCCTCTACACAAGGATGCAGGGAATAAAGTCTTGGCATTATTTTCTCATTTGAAAGGGCCCTTCAGTAAAGGTGTTTCTGGATATTTACAGTAATAGGTGCAATTGCTCTCTGACTAGTGCAGTTCACCTGAGCCCACTTGACCATGGATAGATGGAGTTAGTGATCAGAGGACGAGGGCATCTGTTGCCACTGTGAAGCCAGTTAGCAAGTACCAGGAGGGACAAGCTGGCTGCCCTGGGTAGCAGTGGCCGAGCAGGCGACAGGGTAGCTGCTCCCTGGCCGCCTCCCTGTGAGGCTGGTCATCTCAGCTGCATTCAGACACACGAAGACTTTTCCTCCTAGCTTTTTTTCCTTAAATTTCCAGTCTATACACCAGTGTCTCAAGAAAGGGAGAGCTATTTTCAGATGAAGGTCAAGTGGCACCCAGCCTCGTTCCCCCTCAGTGGGTTCGCCCTCCTTAACCCCAGCACAGCCGGGGCTGGTGTAAACTCCTTCCTGCCGTGGCTCAGTGCATCTCTGCCTGGGCAAGGAAGTCCTGGTTCCCTGCCAGGGGTCTGTCCAGAAAAACCCTTGGGAGAGTCAGCGTGGCCAGCACTGCTGTGAGGCATAGCTCTCTCTTGTCACATTATCAAAATGCCTGAGGCTGGGTATCGTATGTGGGAAAAGGAGTTCTGGACTGGAGATGTGACCCGTGGTGGGGTGCTCACCCAGCACCGGTCTGAGCCCCAGCAACACAAGGGGAGGAGGGGAAAGGCTTCTTTATAAATGCTCACAGTTAGGGAGACTGGAAGTGAAGGTTGGGTGGCCCTGCCTGTCCAGCCTGGGGTCCGGGCCCCCTGGAGGATGGCATCACAGTGGTGGGAGACTGGGAGCGAGAGGGAGTCAGGGCCCAGCGGGCTTTTATAACACACTCACTCTAGAAGGTCAGCAGTCACCCCTTCTGAAGGTGAGTCCCCACCACCTCCATGTCACTACCCTGAGGTCCAAGCCTCCTGCACACAGACCTCTGGAGGACACTCAGGGCACTGCAGTGTGCACAGCCTCTTGTCCCAGGCTACTGCGTGTAAGGTGACTTAACGACTGAATTTGGGTTTTTCCTAAGTAATGTTGGGTTAGCACTGTTACAGAAACGGGTTTTCTGTGACCACTAGAGACACCTGGCTTAAGTTTGGGTCCATGAAGATTTATAGTTAATTGGTTTGTTTAGGCTCAGCCCTGGACAAACTTGTCATCAATGCTGAAGCCAGTTAAGGTAACTTGCTGTATGGAATAGAATGGGCTGTGAGCCAGGCACAAAGTACTTTGCCAAGACTCGACTTGGGATTTTAAGGTAAGTTGTTACAAATTTGCTTGTTGCATTCCCCCTGCCCCAGTACTGGGGACTAAACCCAAGGGCACTCTATCACTAAGCCACATCCCCAGCCCTTTTTAAGACGAGGTCTCCCCAAGTTGCCCAGTCTGGCCTTGAATTTATGATCCTCCTGACAGCCTCTGGAGCCACTGGAATTGCAGGCATGTGCCACATGTCCTGCTCGATTTTATTTTTTTAGTATAACTGTACATAAATATTCACCTAAAATTCAAACAATTGGGCATCCTGCTCCCCACTTTCAGTATCATTTACAGCATTCGACACGGTCTGTTTCCTGTTCACAGATTATTCCACCCAGCCCATCAGAATCTAGGAATTTAAAATGAACAACAGCTGGGAGTGGGAGCCTGACCTCTATGGTTATCTACTGTGCCATTTCCCAGGGGCGCTGGTGTGTGTAGGGGGAGAGGTAGTCATTTTTGGCAGTTTTGGAAACTTGAGCTCTTAAGTTTGTGGTTTTGAAACATCAGTGTGAATCACAATTACCCCATCACCGGGGCCACAGACTTTCTGACCTAGTAGCTTGGTGTGGTGCCCAAGAATTTGCTAACCTAAGTTCTCAGGTGACAGGAACCGGGCTGGTGGAGAGATCAGGCTAAAGAACTGCTCAAAGGCATTGTTCCTCAAACTTCAACCTCCTTAGGAATGGGCGTGTCTGGTCAGGCTGCACACTGACTCAAGTGCGGTGCTCATTCTAGCACTGGCTAATGGGCAGTGAAGCTGGGCTGCAGCCCATTAAAGTGGCAAGGCTCCCAGAGGACCGTGCTGAGGCCTAAGAGAGGAAAGGTGGAACTCTCCCAGATTGACCTGCAGGGAAGACTGAAAAGGCACTGTCCCGCCTGTCCTCCCATGTGGACAGGTGTCCAGGAGGACCTCTGGAGCAGAAGTGATCCCGGGGGTCATTTCTGGCTGACTAAAGCCTTGAGATCCATCCCAAACACTGCAAAGCAGGTTCTTCTGGAAAAGCCTTCACGTGTGATGCTGTCCCAGTGCCTTCTGGTGCTTGGCTGGCTCCACGGGTGGGAATGGAGTTGCAGGTGGGTACACGGTGGAAGAAGAACGGGAGCGGAAGCGTGGGAGCAGCGGAACTGTTAGCAACTCACTGAGGTCAGGAATATATTTGAAATTGCAGGAGTAAAGTGACTAGGAATTTGTGGCTTGAATAACCCTGTGAAACACTTTCTAAGTACTATAAGGAGTACCACGAACTATTCTGTAACCTTCACCAGGTTGCTGGTGCAGTGTGGATCAACCCAGGGCCTCACGCACTGGTAGTTCTTCCACTGACCCACCCTCTCAAACCAGGTTTTTAAGAGCTTATTTGATGTAGCCTCGGATTCCTAGCTTACTAGAAGACAAGCCTCCCAGGTGGGGAAGGGAAATAACTATGGGCAGGCAGGGGAATGAGTGCTGATTATTGTAGTTTCTGGTTCCCTCAAGAACTGGTGCACTTGGTTATGATACTTCACTGGGTGTTTGTCCCAGCAATATAAACTAGTGACAAAAGGGAACTCAAAACACTGCACACAGGCTCTGGCTCCACCCTGGGAGACGTGTCTCCTGGGAAACAGACAACCTGATCTGGAAGACCAACATGGTGCTGCACCTTGAAACCTCAGCAGATTGTGGGGCTTGTGGGTGAACAGTGGAATACAACTATGTCCTTACCTTTGAGCAGGGACAAGCTTGTCAAGACAGAAGGGTTGATGAGGATGACAGGGAACCAGGGAGAGACAGATGCCCTGAATTGAAAACACGGCTGGGGAGCAAGCAGTTTCCAGAAGGCTAAAGACCACAAGTGCACAGGCCAGGACCACAGGGCCCCGTCCGGAGTATACTGAGGCACCATCAACACATTTCACTGAAGGAGAAACCTTTTATTGGCACAGTCATTCCTTGTTAAATTGACAGGGTGAAGATGTAATTTTTCAAAAACAGTAAAAGCTGATTTCTCCCAAACTAGTTTCAATGTAGTAGTCAAGGTCAGTAGGTCAGCCAGCAAATCATGACCACTTGATTTGTTTTAAGCCAGACCATTGGGAGACAATCTGTAAAAACGAGTATAGCTCTTCCAGCTATTAGATTTGTTCATTCACATGATCAGCGGAGGTGCACAAAAAATAAAACTTCTATTAAAAAAGAATCAGCCAAGGACAGAACCAGAGAGGGCTTACAGCACTACCAAGGGCCACGGATGCAGGCGCCCTGCGTCGACGCGGCTTTCTCCAGAGGATTGCACGCCATGCCTGCTACGGACCTGTGGCATCTAGAAGGCATTTGTCCTGTTGGGACTCCACAGACCCTTCCTTTGGAAAGCCTGCAGCCAAAGCCGGTGGGTCTGTCGCTGCTGAAGATGCTTGGACGAGGGGTGGGAGGGTGTTGCAGCCAGAGCCGGAGCAGCAGGCACTACAAACAGCACTAGTCTACGGGGAAGACTCGGGGTGCACTGTGGCCATTGTCCACTGAACAGGCTGGGAGGGAGCAGGAATGGACACGTTTCCTTGGAAGACAGTTCTACCGGGAAGCGTGAGTTTGGCCTGATCCAGTTCTTTAGACCCTGTCTACAACTTCTTGTACCTTATATGAACTCAAAGAATAAAAGATATTCTTGCCCGCATCTCACCCCCAGACCAGTTGGCTATGTTTAGGGAACCCCCCAGGACTGGCCAGCCAGGCCTGCAGCAGACTAGATCTTTGCCCAGTATTGGTCAGTGCGTGGGATTCCAGCCACAATTTCTGATTCAATTCCACAGTGATCCTCTCCTCTGAGGATTTTAAAGAACCCTGGAAACAGAAAGAAAGGTGCTTTGAATGTATGCCTTAATTTCTGATCCTTGTCAATAATTCAAACTCACTCCAAGGACTGAGTGAGTCACCTGCCCCCTGCAGCACCACGGTGCTCTCAGCTTCTGGCCCAGCAGCCGGGCCCTCCCCTCTCCAGGCTCTTTCACCAACCCCAGGTCTCCTTCACAGCCTGGTCCAGTGGGAGCTGCTGTGCAGAGCTTCCTGGAGCCACGGCCCGGTGCACACCACCCTCTCAGGCTCCGAGGCTGTCTACCTACGTGGAGAAGTCCCAGCCCACCAGCACCCAGTCTGTTCTGGCTCATGACTCCCCATCTACAGCAGGAAGGGGGCTGCCACTCACCATTGTCACCCCAGTCAGTGTTCCAGGAGTTGGCCACCAGCCAGTAAGGGATGCCATTCTCTACCCCCCAGCCAAGGATGCGGATGGCGTGGCCTCCCATCATCTCTCCAGCAACATGCTGGTACACTCCTGAGGAAGGGAAAGCCAGTTCAGACCAAGTCCAGGCCACTATCCCGCTCTACAGCACCCCGACTCAGCTAGCCACCCCCAGCAGCAGAGACAGGCCTCCCAGCCAGACCCTGGGTTCCATCGACAGAATACAAACAAAGGGCTAGAACACCACTGCTCCATCAGAAGACTCCAGGGGCTCCCGTGATATAGGGAGGTAATCCACGTGGTTTTGGGTTTTGTTTTGTCTTGCAGTAGAGGATGGAACCCAAGGCCTCATGCATGCTAGGCAAGTTCTCCACCCATGAGCTAAAAAGTGCTACCTTTCCAGCATTATTATTATTATTATTTTTTTTTTTTGAGAAAAAGGAAAAAGAACATTTATTGCTTTGCTAGCAAAGGAGAAACACAGGGGACTCCTGTCCTGTCCCAGAGGCTGTGATTCTGCCCATCAGCAGGAACAGGGGGCTTTTAAAGAGGTGATTCAAAGGCCACATTCCATGTGTTCTCCTTTGGATTTGTAATTCACTTGTTATTTTGTGAGACAGTCATTTCTGAGAGCTTCTGGTACCATCCCCAAAGTCTGGATTACTTCCTTTCTATGGTGAGTGCATACTCAGGGAAAGATAAATCTGCCTAAAATGGGGAAGAAAGGTAATTCCCCATTTCCCAGAGATTAGGGAGGGGGAGAGATTAGGGAGGAGCAGAGAGAGAGAAGAGAAAGAAAGTGTCCATTTAGAAAATAAGCTGCAGTAGCAGAGCATCAAGGGCTATATTCAAAGCATAAAGTGGTCCTCCAGCACTTTAAAAAATTATTTTACCATCCCAGGCTGGCCTTAAACTTGTGGTCCTTCTGCCTCAGGCTCCCGAGTAACTGGGATTACAAGCATGTGCCCAGTACCAAATACATTTTTAAAAGCCCAACACACTCAACTATGTGAAATATTGAAATGGAATCCGACAAAAAGATTTGTTGGTTGATTTTTAAAAACAAAAGGTCTAATCATTAAGTTTTTTTGTGTGTGTTTCTTTTGGTACTGGGAATTGAACTCAGCGATGCTCTGCTACTGAGCCATATCCCCACCCCGTTTCTTTTTATTTTGAGACAGGGTGTTGATAAGCTGCTGAGGGCCTTGCTAAACTGCTGAGGCTGTCTTTGAATTTGCAATCCTCCTGCCTCAACCTCGGGAGCCATCAGGGCATGTGCTACCACATGCGGCTTTCTCCAATGACTAACTTACAAAAGAAATTTACTGCTAAGTGACCGATCATCTGTTTTACATCCTGGGATTCTGTATAATTATGGGTTTGTCTGTCAAGAGTTTTACACAGCTTGAAGAGTTTTTAAATTGCTGCTCTGGGGTGCATTGGAGAGGTGAGGTGGGAGGAGGATGGGTCACTGGTGCTGGCTGATGGGAAAGATGCTGGCCAAGGAGCTCAGAGATCTGGTTAGTCAGGCCTTCCCTGGCAGATGAATCATCTGTCAAATCAGAAACATCTTTAGTAACATGCAGAGGGCTGTGTAAGTATTGCCCTCATGACAATACTTATTTTTCTTGCCCAACTCATCTTCCTTTGTTCCAAATTGAGAGCACTGGTATTACATCTGGTTGAATGTAAATAAGAGAAAAGTAGGAGCAAAGGCAGTTCACCTGGACTGGGGGGCTTCTAAGGAGCTGACAGGGACAGGGTCAGGAATAGGAAGCATTCGGCACCACCCAGAGCAAGGTATTTCCTTTATTCATCTCTGGATGTCAGGTGTGACACTAGGTCTTTGCAAAGACAAAAACAAAAATGATTGAAATAGGCCACTCAGTCCCCACTGTTCAAATGTGGAGACTGATGAAGGACACGGGCCAAGGAGGAGGAACCACTGCCAGGGAGGGGGAAGGTCCCAGAGAGGAGAGCTGAGCTGGGCTTGGAGGGATGAAGAGGAATTAGCCAGACAAGTTCCTGGAGAGGGATGTGGGATACCATGTGCAGAGATGAAGGAAACCAGGACAGCACAGGTGGAAAGCAGTGGCCACAGGACTGCCGGGAGCCACAGGTGGCTGGCAGGAAGGAGGGCGGACGAAGGGAGGTCCGGCAGCCCTCCTCCTCAGGAGCCCCAGGTCTTCCTCCGGGTGAGTCCTGCTGACCCACTTGAGTACCTGCCGGCTGAACCCTCCACCCGCTGCCTACACACCTGATTTGTAGGTCAGGAAGTCTGAGAAGACGGTGAAGGCGCCCTCCACTGGGCCGTTTTTGTAGATCTCTGCCATGATCTCCTTCTCGTTACTGGAGACGCTGTAGGAACTGTACCCTGGAGAGGGGACCACAGCAGCTGGGTGAGGGTGCCACCTCAGCTCCCACAGGCAGTTATCTGCTGATTTACAGCAGGAGGCCAAGAAAGGCTTCCTAAGGAGTGAGCTGGGCCTGGGAGCTGGGCAGAGTGACATGGGAGGGGGCTGAGGACCCCAGTGCTCCAGGATCGGCTACCGGCTCACACAATAAGGAATTCGGTCCCTCGCAGCTCAAGAGGGCTGAAGCTGGAGTTGGGGTGGAGCAAGGCAGAGTGTGGGGGTGTGGGGCGAGGAACTTCTGTTCCTTTCTCCTTCCCAGTGTTCCTGGACCCTAGGATCCAACGGCCCTGGTCTCTGCCTCCCTTTGGCTTGTGGCAGATCCCAGCAGACCCCAGCCCACCTTACCGTAGTGCTTGTCCTCCTTGTAGGACGGGGCGTAGCCGGGCTCACAGCTCTTGCTGCATCTGGGAGTGTCCCCCTCTCCTGTGCACTGGGGCCGGGAACCGTTGACGTGGTGCTCACAGGGAGGGATGGAGTAGGGTCTGCAGCCTGATGGACAGAGTGGACGAGGGGGGTCAGCCTACCACCACCACGGAAAGGCCCTCAGGCCAGGGGGAAGGACTGGACACAGGTCAGCCCATGCCTGCAGCCCTGACCTGGGGCTGACCCTGTCTGGAGGGCTGCCTTATCTGTGTTCGTCTTCCCGCCCAGCCCTCTGCCCTCCATGGTCCTTCATAACAGAAACAAAAGCCATCCTGAGGCAGGGCTTATGGAATCCTCTGGCAGACAGGAATGCACACTCACCTATGTGGGAGTCATACAGGCCACCAGAAACCAGGCCTTTTTTTGTCCAGAAGTTCCAAGCTCCAGATGGATAGCCTCCATTACAGCTAGAAAAAGAGCCTTGTGTTAAATTCAGTGTAAGAGAAGTTCCAGCTGTGCACTGACCACTGCCTGGTCACACATTAAGGTCACTGCTGGGTCCACATGCCCTAGCACTGGCATGACTGTCCCAGAGCCCACCAACCCCCAGTCACCCTCCCTCAACTTACTTCTTCAGGCATCCAACCAGGCTCCCATCCTTTCCCATAAAACCACCCCCCAGAAAACAGGACTCTTACAAACTAGGCTCTAGGCTTCCTTCTTTCTGGAATGGTGATTCTCAACCATGCAGGATATTATAATTCCCCAAGGTAGAGGAGTTCCAACCTCCTCAACTGTATAGTTTTTGATTTTTGAGGTTTCAGTTACCTGTGCCACCAACTGTGGTCTAAAATGTTCAATGGAGAGTTCCTGCATTTCCTAAGTTTTAAATTATAAACTATACTGACCAGCGTGATGAAATCTCACACCATGCCACTCCAGTTGGCACGGAATGAGAATCATGCCCTTGTCTGGAGTATCTGTGCTGTATACACTACCTGCCCATCAGGCACTTAGTAGCTGCCTTGGTCATCAGATTCACAGGTCTTTTTACAGTGCTTGTGTTCAAGTTATTTTACTTAACAGTGGCCCCAGAGCACAAGAGTGACAATGCTGACAATTCCAGTAGGCCAAAGAGAAGCCATAAAGTGCTTTATTTAAGTGAAAAGGTGAAAAGTTCTGAACTTAATAAGAAAAAAAAAATCAGATGCTGAGATTCCCAAGTCTGAATTTATCCCTGAAATTATAACGAAAGAAAAAGAAATTTGTGTTGGTTTTGTCTCTGCAAAACTTATGGGCATAGCAAGTGCTAAGTGCTTAGTTAAGGTGGAAAAAGCATTAAATTTATGTATAGGAAAAAACAGCACATACAGGGTTCAGTCCTAGCCTGGGTTTTGGGCATCCATGAGGGGTACTGCAGCGTATCCCCTGTGGGAAAGCAGGGACGAATGTACTAGGAAAACCCACCAGTGCCAGAGAGCGATTCACTGGTGTGCAGTGAGGCCCAGGCACGTTTCTGTAACTCCGGTCTTTCTATGTGCAGCCATGGATGTGCACCACTGGTGTGGGCCCAAGGCCACACGTTAGCACTGGTGAGCCCCTGAGTTAGGGATACAGCTCAGTGCGATCCACCTGGGGCCCACTGTCTTGATTCAAAATAAGAAAACAACCCCAAGGCAAGTACATTTCCATGAACAGGAAGAAGGAACAAGTGAGGAAACAGCAGTCCCAGGTTCAGAAATTTAACGGCATTTTCTGAGACCATGTTGGCCAGGACCCTCCCTTCGCCCAGCTCTGTAGGCCAGACAGTGGCAGCCACTCCCGGGCCTGCTTCCACTCCTCTGTCTCAGCCAAGAAACACCTTCCCTCCCCTACGAAGTCCTCAGTTCATTCTGCACTAAGGCCTCTGTGTAAAGGTGCCCAAGACTCACCCGTCCCCACACTGGCCGCCACAGCAGGTGAGCATGTCCTCTGCAGACACCTCCACATTGACGTGCCCGTTGGTGTGGATGCAGATCCGATCAGACATGGCCTCCACAGCCCCAAATGCCTGCGGGAACAAGCCCTGCCCAGTGAGGCCGCCGCCACGCCTGACCTGTGGCGTCTCCCGCCATCACCAGAGAGGTCTGTAGACCTCGTGGATGGCCAGTCTCTCTCAAAGCCACGTGTGGCTCTAACTCAGCTTCCAAGCAAAGACCAATCCACCTGAGCCTCTACCTGCGGACTCAGCTCACTCCTGAAGCAAACACAAACACACAGCTCAAACACTGCCTGGTTTCACCTAGAGGAGGCACTTGGAGAGCAGCAGGAGCCGGGTGTTGGCGGCAGCCCCTGACATCAAGGTGAAAGGAGCTCTGGGAGGGGGTGTGGTGGCTGCGCAGCAGTGCCCACGTGCTAACGCCACTGAACTGCACACAACAAATGTGAAGATGGTGGCAATTTCTGCTATCTGTATTTTACCACAACTCAAAAACAAGGACAGCTCATTGACAGAGATGGGACACTCAGGAAGCAGAGCAGTGGCCAGCGCTGCCAGTGTGTACAGGGACTCACCATCTGCAAGGCCCACAGCCCATTCATTCCTCCACCCAATCCTTGCCACAACTCCTGACCACGACACCATCACTAGACTGATGGGAACTGATTCTGAAAGCTAACGTCACTTGCCTGGTCACAGTTGGTCCCTCCCCAGACTGTTGACCATTCCCCCACCCGTTCTGCTCCTGCAGCAATCCTAGCCAACTGGGTCTTACCCAGCAAGAGCCACAGGAACCCTGGTCTCTGATCTCTTTGATGGTTGGACAGTCGGGCCACTGTTCCCGAGCATCGAAGCTTTCAGGCAGATTGATGTCCTCAGCGAACTGAACTCTGGACAAAGGAAGGTCTTCATTACAAACTGTCACCTTGCAATTCACCCCCCAAGATGCAAAGGCTTCTTGGTTAAGGGCTGCACCAAGAGAGCAAGTGAGGGCTGAGATGTGCAGAAGTCCCTCATGGTCTGGTTTTTTGGTAGTGGGAACTGAACACAGGGGCATTTTGCCACTGAGCTGCATCCCCAGCCATTTTTACTTTTTCCCTTTGAGCCAGGGTCTCGCTAAGTTGCTGAGGCTGCCCTCAAACTTGCTATCCCCCTGCCTCAGCCTTCTGGGTCCCTGGGATTGCGGGGGTGCACTAGGAATCTTGTAACACAGAACTTGATCCCATGGCTCAATGCAATCTGGCATTCTGTACGCTTCTTTCTAGATCCATTTGATATTTTTCAACAGTTCTATGTCTCTTGCTTCCTCTACCCACCTTTAATCCTAAACAACTATCTAGATGCTTTAAATCATTTTTAAAATTTATTTTTGTGATTTTTTTTTTCTGGGTTCTCATTTCATATAAAAGGTGTACTGGAACAAGACGACACTGGCTGTGAGTAGAAAAGTATCTGGGATTCATTCTATTTTCTCTTTTCCTTAAAGAGTCATTTAACTGTATGCCAAGACAGATGTGCCCCACCCTAGGTTTCGCAGTCTGTGAAAAACACTCAAGTTCTCACCAGGCGTGGCGCACACACCTGTAATCCCAGCGGCTTGGGAGGCTGAGACAGGAGGATCACGCTTTTGCCAGCCTCAGCAATGGCAAGGCGCTAAGCAACTCAGTGAGACTCTGTTTCTAAATAAAATACAAAATAGAGCTCGGGATGTGACTCAGTGGTTGAGTGGCCCCGAGTTCAATCCCTGGTACTCGCCCGCAAAAAAACAAAACAAAAACAAAACACATTAAGGTTCTCCAATCACACGGCAGATGTGGGGAACACATCCTGTCACTGCCAACATCCTCAGCCCCGAGGAGTCCTACAACTTCACTTTTCCTCTCTATCTCGCTGCGATTCTCCAAGTGGATGCAGTCCACTTCCCACTTTCCGACTTGGAATGGCTAAAAATGAAAACTGTGCTCTTCTTACAGCCCTAAGAGCTCAGGCTGGAAGAGAAATGATGAATTTTATCACCCTGGCCTTCCTCTAAAGAGTAGAGTCAGGACTCTCAACCACCCCAGCCTCAGGCAGCCACCTGTAATGAAAAGCTCCATGAAAAGGCCCTAGGCCGTGTTCTAGGAAAAGAAAACACAAGGGCAGATCCTATGGCTCTTCTTAAGATTTTCCTTAGATTTTTCAAAACGGAGTTCACTGAGACCCATCTGCCATCCTGGAGCCTGGTCCTAGGCTCTAGGACACCTTGGAGATGCCCATACTGGCCGGAGGTGTACCTTGAGGTGTCTCGGCAGCTCCGAGGGGGACCGAGGGCGGCTTCCCTTTCCCCCTCCATGGTCCCTCATGGCTGCCTGTGGCCCACAGGCTGAGGGTCAGGGCTTCTCCAGGCACAGCACTTACCTCTCGGGCAGCCGGGGCCCACCCAGGAAAGTGCCACACAGCCTCTTCAGGTAGCTCACGTCCACATTGTGGAAATTTCGTCCCGCCTGGAAGAGAGCCATGCCTGTGACTGTCACCTACCAACCCAGAGGTTGCTGGCATGGGGTAGGCGGGCACGCTGCCCACACACAGGGTCCTCCTCAGGGAAGGCCAGGGAGACAAAAGAACCGGAGAACCACCAGAGCAGCCCATGGGCAGAGTGCAGCTCCCACACCAGGTGCCTTCTCCCTCTGCTGACAAGTGACCCCCACGCCCCACCCTCCGCCCTGCACACGGCTCACTCCTCACTTCTTGGTTCCCACAGTCTTCAGGGATCAGCAGAAACCAGCAGTGGTGGGAGAGGGCGCTGATGGCGCACAGGGGCCTCCGCTGCGGGCTTCTCGGGCTCCCTGGCTGTGGAGGGCTGGGAACTCACCTCCTCCTCCACGCCTCGGCCTACCTGGGGACACTCGCTCACGCCTGTTCCCGTGCCCACGGTGCACAGGGAGGGAGGAAGCGACCATGATCCTAAGCTTTAACTTTCTCACACAGAAAGTGCTGTGGCCCCATTGGGAGCCATCCTGAGTGCCCAGGCCAACCCCCAAGGTGACATAAGGACAGACACAGGAAGCAGCCCCGCAGCCCACCTGCCATGTGGTGTTCTGCTTGTTGATGTAGGTGATCAGTTCTTCTGACAGCGGGTGGAAAGAAGTCCTGCCCTGGGCTCTGGTCAGCACCAGCAGATAGCAGAGAAAGGCCAAAGGCCACCACATTCTGGAAACTGGATCCTGAGCCCACCTGGAAAGGACAGGACGGGGGGAGTTATGATGGGTCCCACGCTACACACCAGGGGGCTCCTCGGGCAGACAGCGGGGCTCTCATCCTGGCTCTGCCAGGGGCCCCTTTGTGAAGCCTGGGGTGACGGCAGATGGACCTCAGGGGTCTACGGTGTCCACAGCATCCTCCACTGTGCCATGCTCCCGCCATGCCTGATGGCTGACACGAGGACACAGACAGTCCGGGGCCTGTGCCGTGACTAAACTGGGCCCAGGGCCCTCTCTGCTACGTCTGAATTTCGTGGATCTGTTCAAGAGGCCTTCCCAAAGTGAGTGATCCGAAAGATGCATGTGTGACCGTGTCCTGAGGGAAGGGCCAACGGGGCAGGCAAACACAAGCTTGGCCCTTGCCAGTCACAGTGGAGATGACAGAAAAGCAGCTTCCGCCAGCCACCTGGCTCCCGCGAGCCCAGCTGGTTTGCCCAGTCAGCCCAGGGCTCTGCTTCCAGCCTCGGAGACGGGCCTTCTGAGAAACCACCTCCCACCTCAGCCCTTCATCTGAGGACGCCAGCGTGAGTCAGGAGGCCGGCGACTTCCAGCTCAACATGAATCACCCTCTCGGGCAAGGAGCTAACAGAAGCAAGTGTTTCCTGGCCGACACCTGTGGCCTGGCGAGGGCCAGGGCGGGGAGCGTCCCCGGGCTCCTGAGAGCAGGCTCCACCTCCTCAAGGTCAGGCTGTGGCAAAGGCCTCGAAGGGCCTGTGACTTAGTGTCAGCGCAACACGTGCCTCACAAGGAGACCCGTATGAGGGAAGAGTCAAACTTCACCATGGCTCAACTCAAGCCCACTGTGTCAGCTGGCAGAGAGGGCAGGCCATGCTCAGGGTTCTGACCGTGAACATGTGAATAACTAACAGTCCAACAAGTTCAAGAAGGATTCTTCTGGAAGAATACACATGTGAGGAGAGAGAGATGTTCTGGAAAGAGCTCTGTGGAGGCCCTCCAGGATGGCACATGGATCACAATTGTTACTTTCTGGTGTGTGTGTGTGTGTGTGCGCGCACACACGCATATGTGGCACTGAGCACTGAATCCAGGAGTGCTCTTCCACTGAGCACACCCTAGACCTTTTATCTTTTATTTTGAGACAGGGTCTTGCTAAGTTGCCCCGACTGGCCTGGAACTTGTAAGCCTCCTGCTCAGCCTCTCAAGGAGCTGGGATCACAGGCAGGTGCCACCACAATGGCTGCCTGCCAACTTTTAAACCTGTGTGCTGTGACTCACACAGGTTGACATTTAGAAAGTTACTATACAGATACACTGGCGTCCAAGTGAAAAGACACAGGCACACACACAGCTGCTCACTAAATAACTCTCTCGGTAAGACCAGAAACAGAGTCAATGTCTAATAACAGGTAATTGTTAAATCATGGTGAACGGCCAGGTAGATGACAAAGCGGTCTCTGAAAAGTGAACTAGCTGAATCATATCGTACTGATAGAGCAAAAGCGCCCAGGCCCTACTGTTATGTGGAAAAGTGAGTTGCAGACCATTAGTAAGGTGAGCCTGTTAGGCAAGGAGCATGGGTAGGTGCCGTCCTGCAGCTTCGGGCAAGATGTGAGGGGTGCACCCAGGCCTGGTGGCACAGCCTTCCATGCCAGCTCCCTCTCAGCTACTCGGGAAGCCCAGGCAGGAGCAGCACAAAAGCTGCCAGCCTGGCAATGAGCACGATCCTGTTTCAAAAGAAAACAGCCATGATGAAGATGATGCTGATGGCAGCGGCGGCTGGGGGTGCAGCCCAGTGGTGGGTGCTTGGAGCCCTGGGTTCAAGCCCCAGTATGGGGGGAAAAAGTCAAAGAAAATATACAAAAGCAGTCACTGCGCCAGGAGACCATACTGCTATGGTCTGAGTGTGACCTCCAAAGGGCCATGTTGCAGGAGCTTGGCCTCAGTGTGGCCATGTGAGGAGGTCGTGTGACACACAGCAGGTGGGGCACGTGGGAGGCCTTAGTGGGCTCTGCTCCAGTCTCTGGTTTCTCCTCTAGCCACGTAATTGCTCCCTATCATACACGATGCCACCATGATGCCATCTGCTGTGGGGTAGCCCAGGCCAACAGGGTCCTCGCCAGAGGCCAACTCCATGGGGCTGCCTGGTCTTGAACTTTCAGCCTCCAAAACTGTGAGCTAAATAACCCCCCCCCGCCTTTTTTTTTTTTTAAATGAAAATGTTCTTGTATTCCAAACTCTGTTTCTTTTAGGAAGAATCGTAGTAATGCTGCCAAAGACCCTGAGTCACCAAATTGGTAAACAATCAATTCTGTAATAATCTCCAAATGCATTCTCAATCATCCTCTGCCACCAATGAGGCTTCCTCCCTAAAGACTGCCTGCTCAATGCCCTTAATGTCCCCATGTCCAGTGACTCATGGGGAGGCTCCCTTCTCATGTGATCATGTGCCAGCTGGCCACATGGCCTGCAAATTGAGGTAAATGTGTCCAGCAAAAGTCGGGCCCCTCTGACTTACACTGGCATTCTAATCTTTTCTCAAGACAGTGGGCACTGGTGCAGAAACACCAGAGTGACCACTCCTTGAAAGTGGGAGTCTGGATGAACAGAGGACAGGTCGCCAGGCTTGTTCTCTCCTCTCTTGTACATGGAGAACGAGTGTCCCCAGGTGCCCCCGGGAGGCTTGGCATCTGCTGAGATGGGAAACCATAAGCCAAGAGAAGGACAGGAGCATTTCAATGGCAACCTAAACTTTAAAATGGGATTTCTTTGGTTTCCGTGGTGGCAGAGAACACAGCACTCCCATCTCCCAGGTGGCCCCAGTTCCTGCAGCCCGCTGGCACTCCACCAGCAGGGAGACCCTGTGCTCACTCCTCTTCCTGTGGTCCCGCTGCTCCTCCCCATGCTCCTGTGAGCTGGAGCCACAGCTCAGCAGGGACCACCCAGCGCCCTGCCCACTCACAGCAGGATAAGCACTTGGAAGAAGACTCCTTTCAGCCCTGTACCTGTGGCACAGACTTCGGGGGGGGGGGGCTACCAGCTGCTGTCGCCTGGTGGTGAGGACAAGCCCTGGTGTGGAGGCAGGAGACCTGCATTTGTGCCTCAGCTCCACCACTAACTGGCACTGGGAGCACCAACCTCTACGGAGCCATGGTTTCACCACTATGAAGTGGATTAGTAGGTACCATGTCTCTGGTGGCAGCTGTATGTGAACCGAGGCAGGGCAGAAGCCCCTGTGTGGTGCCGGGTGTACACACCAAGGAGTACAGTGCTGCTCACTCCAACAGGCTCCATTTCCCTTCACTCCTCCCCTTTCCCCCACCTCTAGCATGGGCCAGGTGACTCCAGTTTACCCCAAACCTACCCCAAATACCTCCACATTGCCAGAAGAATCTGCATTAAAACAAGCTTCTAAACCGGGCACAGTGGCGCACACTGATCCCAGCTGCTTGGTAGGCTCTGTAAGGAGGATCACAATTAGCAAGTCTCTGTCTCAAAATTTAAAAAGAGCTGGGGCTGTAGCTTAGTGGTAGAGCACCTCTGGGTTCAATCCCTGGTGCTACCAAGAAAACAAAACAGAAAAAAACACCTCAACAACAACAAAACCCACCAAAACCATCACACACCAACAAAAGCCCCTCGGTTCCAACCTCAGCGAACCTCCACATCTAATGTCCAAAGAGGCTTCCATCTTAAGGGTTCTGAGACTGCTGAGAGCCCATCTCTGAAGCCAAATGTCCCCTCCTAGAGGAAGAGACAGATACCCTGAGAGCAGGCGCAGTTTCACTCTAGTGAGTAGCCAACTTCCATTATCCCAATGCTGCTCAAATGGCAATCCCTCTGGGAATGCGCAAGGGTGCGAAAGACAAGCTCAGCTGCTGATACCCTGTCATGGGTTCCAAGGTCTTTGCCAAAACAGCAAACCACTTTCACTTCCCCTAGTTCAGGCAAATGCTTTCCTCTTATTTCTCAATTCAGTGATTTTTTAAAAAATTACACAAGATGAATAGAAAGTCCTTATTTCAGGAGGGGAGGGGGCCCAAACAGGAGGAACACACTTGCAAGCTGTGGGCTACTGTTATTTCTAGTCCTGGTCAATGGGCTTCCCAGCAAGATCTGGAATCCACTCACCCCCCCACCCTTTTCAAGTCAGTCTCTGGTGACAAGACCAGGCCCTCCTTCCTCCCCTGGCCAAGCCCATGTAGCACTCAATGGTTCATACATCCCACTGGTATCCTGAAGAATGCTGTCATGTGTAAAGAAAGGGTTTGTGGTCACAGCAAAACTGTTCCCCAGACACCCTAATGACTTCCCAGGACAAATGTGAAGTTTGGGCCTCTGGAAGGAGATGGAGTGGACGTCAGGAGAGGAGTTAACGCCAAGTCGTAGGGAGCCTATGTATGTCCTGCCACCCTAAAAGAGTGGAGTTGGGCTGCTAGCGAGCTTGAGGAAGGAAGCTCCCTCCACTGTTACAGAGCCCTCTGTTGAAGGACGCAGGGGGACAGGCCATAGGCCCCTGAAATTTCCAGATCAGAAAAAAATGAACGGACACCCAGAGCAGATTTTCCCTAATATCCTGCTCTTCTGCCCAGCGGTGCTGTGAATCCCGTAGACCTCTTCCAGGGGTCTCTAAAGAGTCCGGAGGCTTCAGCCAGGGGTGGTGGTGGCTCAGGTCTACATTCCAGCAACTCGAGAGGCTGAGGTAGGACAATCACAAGTTCAAGGACAGCCTCAGAAAACTAGCAAGACCCTGTCTCAAAATAAAGGGGCTGGGATGTAGCTCAGTGGTAGAGGGCCCTGGGTTCGCTCCCCAGGACGGTGGGAAAACACAGATGCACCGACAGTGCCTACATTCTGAAGTAACCACAAACCCAGGACTGTGCCTGGAGATGGCAGAGCGACTGCATCAGGGGAAGGTGGGAAATGAGGAGGAGGGTGAAGACTTGGTGGGACCGGGACAAAGAATATTATGCGTTTCTTTCTCTTCCATAAAAACTTGGCTTGGTTCTCACCATCATTAAAGGCAGCTGTTCAAGTTCCAACCTCTTCAGTACACCCACAAAACAAGACCACGGGGATCCTCACTGCCTCTCCACTTCACTCACCCAGTTATTTATACCTCAAAGCTGGAGCAGCCTGGGGCAGGGGAGCAGGTAATCTCAAGGACGCACTAGAAGCCCAGGAGCCTTCCTTCTTTGCTCTGAATCACAGCCTTGATGTGGTCTTTGGTGTTTTATGTCTTTGCTCCTAAAGGAATTCTTGGTTGATCACGTTTAAATTCAGATAAAAACAGGCTGGGGGTGCAGCTCAGTGGTAGCCCTTGCCGCGCCCACACGCACACATGGATCCCAGCCCTTGGCCTCATCTCTCTCCCTATGAGCAGGCAGTGGCCTCTCAGTCCCTTGGAGCCAGGCTTGATGTGGCTAACTTCTGCCTGGCCCAGAAAAGGCATCCAAGCCAGGAACCAGCAGCGCCACTATCTAGTCCTGGAGACTCCATGGGAACCAGGAAGAAGGTTCCATATGTCACCTGAACCCTTCAGGCCATTAAGACACTTCACAGGCCACCCACTTGCCAGTCAACTTCCAAAATAAGTCAATCATTCACACCAGGTGCAGCAGGGCCAGCCTGCTCAAGCCACTCTCCCACACGCCTGGAAACGTCCGGCTACAATGCCCACAAGTGGGACGCTGAAGATCAGCCACAGCAAACCCACACCCTGCACAAGGAAGAAAATCACAACCCTGCGACCAGAAGAGTGGACACCACAAAGGCCCTCAGCAGTTGAAAGAAATGTTTATTGTTGGTGGGAAACCAGACAATCTTACTGAACAATGTTCTGGTTAAGTTCTGGAAGATTCTGCTCCCAGCTCTGAGATGCTGACAGGGGCGATACATTACCCAGGCCTGTTTCTAAAGTGGGCATCTTGCAGAGCTTTTAGAGAGCCTCTGAGACCTAAATGAGATTAGTGTCTATGCCTCTCAGCTGGCCGGACAGGGCAGCTCCCTGAGGATGGGGCAGGCGACACTGAGCTTCCTGGCTGGCTGGGGGCTGGGACTGCTGGACATGAAAGCCAGCAAAAGAAAGGTGTGCCCCGCAGCTGGGTCCTGCTGTCCCCTGGCCGGGGCGGGGGGAGGGGCGAGGAGTAGTACAGGGGTAGGAACAGATGGTTCTTGCAAGGCAGACCTGAGAGGGAAGGAGGGGCCTCCCTGCACCAGGAAACCTCACCCCCTCTCCACTGGTCACTGAATATGCATCTCCTGCTTGCAGGGCAGAGAACACCTGCTGCCCCGGAATAATTATCTTCAAAAGTATCCCAGTTTGAGTGAAAAATTATGACTATTCCACTGTTGGTGACGAGGCCCTACGTGTTGACATACTTGACCACCTTCCTGCCCAAACCCCAGTGGAGTCAAGTAAACCAAGAATGAGGGGCAGAGGGCTCTGGAACTCTGACTTGGTCTGACACACCCTTGACTGAAGGAGGCCTTGGCTGGCAGCCTCTGCCCCCCACCCAGGACTTGTGTAAGCAGGAAGCCACGTGACTCCTCTGTGACATGCCCCACCCAAGTTCAGCAGGTCAGAGGGTCATGGAGCAGCCTGACCCTACCCAGGCTGGGAGGCAGAATATCTGCCGCTTCTCTAGGGCTCTACCACCGAGGTGGTACCAGACCAATGCTCAGCCAGCCCTGCTTACTGACAACGTTGGATTATCTCGACCAGACCAAAGAAGTTACTGGCCTGGTCAAGAGAGATAAGGGTTAGAATTGAAATCCACGTGTCCTTCTCAGCACCAGCATTCATAAAAACATCAGTGCTAGAAAAGGACCCCAGTCTTGTATAAGGCCTCTACTTTGCAGGTGGGAAAAACTAAGGCTTGAGAGAAGACCAGGAGCAATCTGTGAAGGAGCGCACCTACCTGAGCAGGGCGGATTAACTGTCAGGGATGAAATTCCACCACAGTCTTCTAAGTGATGCAACTCATGCTGCAGACTGCGGGTGGCCCAGCTTTCTTATCTGTAAAGAGTAAGACTGCAACCCGAAACCTCACACATAAATGAGAAAACGTGACCTAACTACACAGTTCAGACACCTAGGTCAGGACCAAAAGAACTCTGGGAGGGTTAGCTGTTCACAAACACATCAAAACACACAAAGGAGCCAGGCATGGTGGCTGGAATCCCAGCAACTCAGGAGACTGAGGTAGGAGGATTACAAATTTGAGGCCAGCCTCAGCAACTTAGTAATGCCCTAGCAACTCAGGCAAGATTCTGACTTTAAATAAATAAATAAATAAATAAGGACTGAGGATGTGGCTCAGCAGTAAAGCATCCCTGGGTTTGATCCCCAAACAACAAGTAAATAAATACACAAAGGGAGCCAGGCACAGTGGCACACACCTGTAATCCCAGCTACCCAGGAGGCTGAGCCTGCAGGGGCTTGAGTTTGAGGCCAGCCTAGGCAACTTAGTGAGAATCTGTCTTCGAAACAAAAATGCACAAGTGCTACCAATGATCAACAACAAAACAGGAAAAGCCTCAATATTATTGATGCTTTTCTAGGGCAAAAAATAAAACTTGAATTTCTAGTCAGGAAAATTAAAACAGGTACCATTTCAAACCTACTAGATTGGTAAAAATTGAAATCTGGTAAGAGCTAGTATTGGTGAATAGGAGGAACAGGAACCTCCACACTGCTGGGAGTGAAACTGAGACAAGCCAGGTGCAGGTGCACGCCTGTAATCCCAGCAGCTCGGGAGGCGGAGGCACAAGAATCAGGAGTTCAAAGCCAGCCTCAGCAACCACAAGACACTGAGCAACTCAGTGAGATCCTGTCTCTAAATAAAATACAAAAAAGGGCTGGGGATGAGGCTCTGTGGTTGAGTGCCCCTGGGTTCAATCCCCAGTACCAAAAACAAACAAATAAACAAATAAAAAAAACCCACAAAACAAGAACAACAACAAACACCAAACTGAGACAGTTACCCAGGAGGGCACTATGTCAATATCCAGCACAATAGAATATGTGATGAGTCACCTGCCTTGTGACCCAGCCTTTAATTCTGCTTCACTTTTGCTTCTACACAAGAGAAACTCTTGAAAGTAACTGGGAGATTCAAAAAGATATTTACTGTAGCACTTGAGCAATAGTGAAAAAGTAGGAAAACCAGGCCTATAATCCTAGCGATTTGGGAGGTGAGGCAGGACTACAAGTTTGAGGCCAGCCTAGGCAACTTAGTAAGACCCTGTCTCTCAATAAAAATAAAAAGGGCCCGGTGTGGTGGCATACACCTGTTATCCCAGTGGATTGGGAGGATGGCAGGCTCAAAGCCAGCCTCAGCAATTTAGGGAGGCCCTAAGCAACTCAGCAAGACCCTATCTCAAAGTAAAATGCAAAAAAGGGCTGAGGATGTGACTCAGGGTTAAGCGCCCCTGGGTTCAATCCCTGGTACAAAAAAATCATCATCATCATCATCTCCTCTGGTACAGAAAAAAAAAAAAGAATCTAACTGTCCCTCGTATAGGGTAACATACCATGTGTATTTAATATGAATGAACTAGAGGCTGAGGATGTGGCTCAGTGGCAGAGCACTTGCCTAGCACGGTAGGGCCCTAGGTCAATCCCTACCACCACAAAAAGGAAAAAAAAAAAAAAAGATGAATGAACTACATTAGATCTGTTAACAACACACACTTTATAACAACATTGCTATGGATTGATACAGAGTAGACGAAATCCCAAGGAAGCCCAGGAGAAGTGTAAGAAGAGGCCTGCAGAAGCAGAAACAATGTTCCTCTGAAGGAAAGCAGGTGCAGGAGAATACTGACCCCCAGAAACCGCTGCTCAGAGGGTTAGGGTTAGGTTTACCCTGGAAGGCCTCAGGGCTGCAGAAGGAGGAGTTAAGGCTTTAAGTTAAAAAGCAGAGAACTGGGCTGGGAGCAGCAGTGCACACCAGCAGTCCCAGCAACTCTGGAGGTTGAGGAAGGAGGATTCAAAGTTCAAAGTCATCCTCAGCAACTTAGTGAGACTCCATCTCAAAATAAAAATAAAAAATGGATGGGACGGGGCTTTGTGGTTGAGCTTCCCGGATTTAATCCCCAGTACCCAAACAAACAAACAAAACAACAACACCAAAAAGCCCTCAAGGGAGCAGGTGTAGGGACTACCAACTGCAGCAAGCTCGGCACACAGATCCCATCAGCCCCACCATTGCCCTTCAGGTGAATCATGCAAGTGTTTGGTTTCTACCCCCTTGACCTTCAAATATTCCATTTCATACAGTTCAGCCTCACACGTCTAACAATTTCCTCACACCAGATCATGAAAAGTAGACAGACCTGTGACTCCTCCCAAGTATTTCCACCCCTACTACAGAAGGGCCTCAACCCAAACTGCTGAATCAGCACCACAGGGCTTTCAACCTGGGGCCAAAGGGCTTCCGGCCCCACTGCCTGCCCAGTTTGAAACAGGGTTGTCCAGAGTTAACGCCAAGGAAAGTCCATTTGAGCCAGTCTGTGGGGTGTCCCGCCGGGGCCTCAAGGCAGGCAGACGAGGGACCTGCACTTTTGCACCAGGCAGTACCCTGAAAGGAGCAGAAGCCGCTCTTCTCCAGGGTGCCTTCAACTCTCTTTGGGAAGGTCTTTCTCTAGGAAGTTCAAAGGTCGTAGGTCACCATCACTAGGACCAATGGGAAGCAAGTCTCCACTGAGAAAAGGCTGATGGGGAAGAAAAGAGCAGAACCACCTCCCAGGCCTCTTCACCTTCCTGCAGATTCAGGACCCCTATCTCCCTGGCCCACTCACTGGTGTGGGGGTCGTGGGGCTGGGGCTTCCTCAGTGCCTGGCAGGGGACTGATACAGGCGCCTAAGGGCCAGGTCTAATTCACCTCATCCTGGCCTGCCCGCCGGCCTGCCCTGCGGAAGCCACCCCACAGTGCTGCACAGGTACTACCCCCCTACCCCCGCCCTCCAGGCCACTGACTGAAGGAAGGTCTGTGCCCCAGGCAGCGAAGTACTCCTGCCCCCCAACCCTCCTGGCCTGAGGCTGTCCCCCTTCCAGGAGTCCAAGTGAAGCACTGACCATGTCCTCTTCCCATATCCCGAGAGCAAGCCCGACACAGTCCACCCAGCCCGACCTCCACTCTTCCCGTTTGTTGGCTAACTCTTCTGGCCCGCTCGCGCCAGCTACCCGGGATCATGGGATCCCAGGTTATGCCTTCTGGGATCCCATGAATTGTGTGGGGTTATGTGCTGAAAGTCGCCGGGCAAACTCTTTAGAAAAAAAACAAATCCAGAAACTAAAGGAAAACAGATGCAGGTCGATACCATTATCTCAGCAATCTGTGCCGAGGACCCGAGGCCAGGGCTGAGGCCGAGGGAGAGAGAGGCCGGCCACCGTCGCCGGGATCCGGGCCCAGCTTCCCCGCAGGCTCCTCCCCCGGGGCTCCCCGCAAACTCCCCAGCGCCCCGGGGCCGCCTCCGGCCCGCCCAGGGAGACCGCCCCGGGAGACGAGCCCTGGGGAGCGCGGCCCGGGTGCACAGCGCCACCGGCTCGAAGGCGGTCCAGCCCCGCTTCCCGCCGGCCGCGACCGCCACCCCTGCCTGTCCCCCAGGACCCCGCGGGAAGGCGCCTGGGCCCGGCTGGGGCCGCAGAGAGGCCCAGCCTCGGCGCCCGCGCGCAGCTGGCTCCCCACCCTCCGCCAAGGTCACGTCTGTGGCGCCCCACGCCCGGGCACTCACCGAGCGCAACGCCGAGAGCCGGGGCCTGCCTAGGGGAGCAGCGAGCTCGCGGAGACGAAGGCGGAGCCGGAGCCCGAGCCGCGGTGGCCGCCCCGGCCGCTCGCCCCTATTTAGCCTGCGCGGCCCCGCCCGCCCGGCTGGCTCGCCACGTGACGCCCCGGCGCGCCCCGCCCCGGCGCCCTGGCCCGCGCCGCCCACGGTTCGCAGCTCCCCAAGACCCTGCGGGCCACGGGGACTTTGCGCCTGGCGGTCCCCCGGGATGCTAACCCCTGCGGACGGGAGCCGTCTGCGGCAGAGTGGCTGAAGGTGGTCCCCAAGGTCTCCACCCACCTGGAGAAATTCTCCAGGGACCCTGCGCCCCACACTGCGCTTTCAAAGCCGCCGGAGCGCTGGGTGGGGCGCGGCGGCTGTGCTTACTTCCTTGCTGGGGTTGGGGATGGAGACGCCGGCTTCCTAGAGCACCCTTTGCATCTTGTAGCCGAATATTCTGAGAAGATATGGTTGGGGCTCAGAACGCGCCGGATACTTTGAACTGAAGGAATCCGGCTTAGAAGCAGAATCCTCCTGATCCTCTTCCCGCAAGGCAGACATAGAAATTAGATTGTTCCGCAAAGCGGTGGTAGAAACTGGAACTCGCCTCCTGCAAGGCTTCCCTCATACCTAGAAATAATGCTCTAATCTCCCCTCCTGTGTAGGAGCTGGGGGGAAAAGAATCCCCGACCTACCAAATACGACTCTCCTTCCATTCAGGGCAAGAAGGAATGCTACCCACCTGGAAAGGCCAGGGAGGCACACAGCCAGCAAGCACAATTCATTTGGGGGAGTGCCCAGAGAGGTTGATGGGGGATGGTGAGGGGACTCAGAACTTACCTCCTTCTTAGGCTAATCTTGCAAGGTAGGTATAACCTCAGTTTTATTCAGGAGGCTCAGGAAAGTCTGTAGTCTATCCAGGTTGTAAAGACCATAGGAAAGGTGTAGACTGGGCAGGTGTTCTGGGGCCATCCTGGGAGCACAGTGAAACCTCACTTCTTAAAAGCAGAGAGGAGAAGCGGGAGGGAAAAAAAAGAAAGGTGTGGGTCTGGCCAACTCCAAGGGTCCTGTCCCTCAGGCTCTCCACTGAAGCCTGCAGATGGCTGACCATCAGCTGTCCCATGGACCCTGAGCCTGCCAGGGACCACAGAGAGCTGTCTTAGACACAGGCAGTACCACTCGTTGGTACCAAATTAAGGCAAGAGGGGAAAGAAAAAAAAAAACAAATCTCTAGAGGCTAGGCATGGCTGCTGAACAGCAGTTGAGTGCAATGCCAAGGAGCTCAGACAGCAGTGGAGAAGGCAGCTCCAAGCCAAGGTGGTCCAGCTGCCTGCCTGTGCTGTCCAGAGGGTCTCGACTCCAGGCTGCAAAATCAATGCTCTGATCACCTTCCCTGTGTCAAATCATTTTAGACCTCTACAGGGAGCTCAAAAGGTGGTGCAAAGGGGGAGGACACGTATAACTGGTAAATCAATCCCTCTCCCTACCCTCATTTTTATAGTTCCTTAGGAGATGTGTTTTATCTTCATTGTCTCAATGCGTCACTATAGAGGTAAAAATCACTTATGAAATAAAAGAAAACAAAATAAAACAAAAAAAGAAAAAAGAAAGAAAACCAAATAACTGCTACCAGAGTAGAGGGACAGGGTATCCTGGGAAGCTTTAGGGAGAAGGTAATATCTGTATTTTACTGAATGAATAAGTATGCAGAGTGGGTTCACATATGAGTAAAGTGGGCCTTGAAGTGGAGTACAACTTGACTTTACCTGCCAGATGGGGCTCAGGGACTCAGGGGACAGCTCTCACAATTTACAGAGGGGCCTTGACCTGGACATGTAAAAGCTGTGTGCCTGCTGAACTCATGGAACAGGCCTGGGTATATGCCCTAAAGAAATGAAAACAGATGTCCTCATATAAACTTGTACCACATGTTCAAAGCAGCATTATTCACCGTGGCCTAAAGGTGGAAGCAACCCATGCTCATCAGCTGGCGCGTGGATAAACAAAATGTCATGTAATCACAAAATGGGATATGTAGCCACGGAAAGGAATGCAGTACTGCTCTATGCCACCACATGGATAAACCTTGAAAATACTATGTTAAGTGAAAGAAAAAGGACCACATATCACGTGATTCTATTTTAGGGAAGTGTCTAGACAAGGCTTCTGTAGATAGAAAGTAGATGAGTACTTGCCGTGTTCTGGGGGAAGAGGGGGTGGGGGATTTGGGAACCCACAGTAAGGGTTATGAAGTAGTCAGAATGCTGTGAAATTGATTGTGCGGACGGTTGCACAACCCTGTGACTACGGAAAATCACTGAATGGTACATGTTAAATGGCGAAGGTTGTGGTTATGTCAGTTATATCTCAGTGAAGCTGTTTCAAAAAAAGAAAGTTGAATAAGGAAGTCTTGGGAAAGGATAGAGCTAGAAATACCCTCACTCCATCACTTAAGGGGTGCCTTTTCTGGAAAAAAAAAAAGAAAAGAAAATGCCTGATTTGTTCTCTGTTTCACAAACTTTTGTAAATCTGGTGTCCTGGCCTTTTCTGCACGGTTTCTGTATCCCAGAGAGTTGGCCTCTGGGGATGGTTTCTATGGAGGGTCTCTTGACGTGCATTGTTGTTTTGCTTGTTTATGGTACTAGGGATTAAACCCTGGGCTGCTCCACCACTTAGCTACCTCCACAGCCCTTTTTATCGTTCGCTTAGAGACAGGACCTCCTACCTTGCCCAGGAGGGCCTGGAACTTTCTCCTCTCCTGCCTCAGCCGCTCAAGTCTTGGGATCACAGGTATCTGCCACTGGAGCCTGCAGCTGTCCTGCTCTTCAGGTAACAGGAGAGGTAGCCACCATGCACGAACCTTTGGGACTTGGTGTCATGGGATTTTAGGAAAGGACCGTCATTTTTTTCTGGCCATAATATTTTGCCCTCAGGAAACAACTGTTAAAATGCAAATACATAGCTTGGAAGAGCCAGAGTCCCACTGTCACATCTAGGAATTCCTCTGTCCTTCTTCTGGGGCTCTGCATTAGCCAGGAGTCCTCTGGTGGGGAGTGTCTTTTCCTGCCTGTTTCAGGCTCAGTCCTAGGACTGCTTGGAAGGCTCTCCTGTGCCCTCCAGATCCATGTGATTTGGCATCGTCTAAGATGTGATCTTGACGCAGGGCAGGCACAGTCTACCAGGGTTGCCAGACTGAAAAGCAGCCTTGACCTGGATTCTCACGTCTGGTGTGGGTTAGGTGGAGTAGTCTCTGAATACCCCAGCTCCAAGTCCGATCCTTCAGCCCGCGTCAGTCTTTCCCATAAGGAGGATGAAGCTTGGAATCCACCACATAGAACTGTGCAACATAACCCCTCTGTTCTTCCAATTTTCTTCCTTCCTTTCTTCCCACTTTCCTTCCTTCCTTCCTTTCTGTGCTGGTGATTGAACCCGGGGCCTCCAGCTTGCCAGGCCAACACTCTATCACCAAGCCACATCCCCAGCCCCCACATGATTCCCTCCTGGAACAGCAAAAACTCATCTTTGCTGGAATAAGTATCATAACACCTCTTACCCCTGGGTATGGTGAAGGTGGGAGTTGACCAGGAAGGGCCAAGGAACTTTCTGCAGTGATCTTTATATCTTGACCAGGGTTTGGGCTATTCAGGTGTATGCATTTGGGACAGAACATGACAAGCACCCCCATCCAGGGGCCTCGGGTGGGCTCCTCTCTAAGTAGAAACCTAAACTAACCACATCACCACATTCGTCACTGTAGAAAAGCAGTTCCCACAGCCTCCATGGGCCCCAAAGAACCCAGGGTCTCATATATGATAGGCAAGCCCTGAGCTACATTCCCAGCCCTTTTAGACAGTTGGTTCCAGCAGAGTGACAACTTAGAGACCCCAAATGCCCAACAGAGCCCGTTGCTTCATCTGGGTGGAAATGTGAGCAACTCCAACACTGGGATCAGACTTTTCAAACCCATTCCCGTCGAAACCACAGGAAAGAAAGATGCCACCCAGGGAATGAAGGAGGGTAACTCACTTTTGTGGGGTGAGGCATATCTCCATGGGGAGCAAAAGCAACTGTGGTAAAAGCATTTTTATATCTCACCATCTTAAATTTATCTTTGTAAATCACACCACTGAGGCTCAGAAGTTCAGTGGCACATTCTAGTCCAAGGAGCTAGTTGGAGGCAAAGGGAACTGTGGATCCAGGTCTCTCAGGACTAGGTAGGTGCCCTTCCATACATGTGAGCAGCAGCTCGGGGACACCGTGTTCAGGACTCTGAGAAGGATCTTCCCTGGGAAATGCTGTGTGCATAGCTCACCACTGAAGAGCACATAGGGCCCAGCAGGCCTGGCAAGAGAGCCAGGTGCAAGGGTCTGGCTGTGTTCGCCTGGGGCTGCCAAGACAAGGTGGCACAGACCACAGGCTCTCACCCCAGAAACGCACTTTCTCGCAGTTCTGGGGACTGGAACTCAGGTCCTGGGGCTGGCAGGGTCGGCCTCTCCCAAGGCCTCTCTCCTTGGCTCCTAGGTGGCGCCTGCTCCTGGCACCTCCACATGGTCTTTCCTTGGCGATTGTGTAGCCCCGCTGTCTCACCATGCGTCCAGATCTCCTCTTCGTATTGTGTGATCTCATTTTAACTTCATCCCTCTTGAAAGGCCCTGTCTCCACATACAGCCACATTCTGAAGTACTGGGCCATTTGGATTTGGGAGGACTCACAATTCAGACCATAGCACTGTGGGACGGAAGAGTGCTGCTTCAGACTTTGGAGACCCCAGATGGAAAACTCGGGACATTCCTGGCCATACATATCTCAATAGGGTGGTGAGCAAAAGAAATGCGGGCAAAGACCAGTCGTTTCCTCCACAGATGCCAACTGAAAAGTTCTCATGGGACAGGCACCATCTTGGTTACTGGTAGTTAAAAGAACTTTGCTGCAAGTCCTGTGTGATTATGAGGCATACAGGTTAGTAATCAGAGTAAACTTCTTTGAAGGTAAGTGCAATAGCTAATGATCTTTCTTATGTCATTTAAAAACATCCTTGTGTTAGGTCCAAGGTATAATTTGAGGTAGTATTCACATGAGTTTTTATACCGCAAATAAATATGTTCATCATTTTGAAATGGAATACTATCTAGCTGCCTGACACTTCCTGTTTAGTACTAACTTTATACTGTTAAGCCATTCTAGATGGTAGTACCTGTTTCTTTCCTATGGCTAGTCAAGAGAGGCTTCAATAGTTCCTGTTAAGAAGGACTCTTGTGGAGCATGGTGGTAATCACTGTTATCCTAGTGATTCCAGAGGTTGAGGCAGGAGGATCACAAATTCCTTACCAGCCTCAGCAATTTAGTGAGGCAGGCCCTAAGTAACTTAGCAAGACTGTCTCAAAAAAAAAAAAAAAAAAAAAATTAAAGGGCTGGGGATGTGGCTCAGTGGTTATGTGTCCCTGGTACCAAAAAAAAAAAAAAAAGACTTTTGGAGACTGGTCAAAAACCTACTGCTCAGGGTAAGTAATGAGAGCTTCTGTAACAAACACACCTAACCCAACAAAACTGAACTCCTCCTCTTCCAAGTTCTCGTCTTGGCACAGAATCAAGAGCCACCACACACCTTGTAGATTCAAACAACAATCCTTTATTCCCGAACTCACACCGCCTCCACACAGGTTCAGGGGCAATCTAAAATCTCTCCGCCCAATTTACGTACTCCACGAGGCTTTTTCCAAATCCCATTTGAATCTCACCAGAACTCAACGGGAATAAGCAGCAGGAACACCCTAATCCCAGCAGCAATAATCTTCAACCTCCAACTTCCCTAAAACCCCTATTGTCTTAAACCGGGAACGCCTTAAACTCAAGGAGCGGGAAACTTCCTCAAACCTGATCAGCTCTAAACCCGGATCCGCCCTGGTCTTTGAGCAAGGTCACCTTACTAAAGCATACATGCAATGTCCCATCAAATGTCCCCTAAGCAGCATGGGGTACGCTGGCAAGGAGATTTCGATGCGTCATTCCTACTTGGCAATGGCCCTCAGCACTCCTCCTCCTCCTCCTTCCCCTTCTCCTTCCCCTTCTCCTGTTGCAGGGTTGTGGATAAAACCCAGGACCTCATGAAAACTAGGCAAGCATTTTCCACTGAGCTACAGCCCCAGAACTACAATGGTTAATTTCTTACTCAGGTTGGACATGGTGAGGGCTGGTAGGGTCTCCTGCTTTGTTATGTCACTGAGGACTTGAGGCTGCTTCCTGAGTATCGGTGGCACTGCCATCTCCTACATGTGCGCTCCAAGGTCTCTTCAGTGGAAGAGAGGGCCTGGGGAAATCGCCCCTGTCCTCTGAACTGCCGTACCCCGCGGGGGGTACACATGCTTCAGTGCATGTTCCACTGAGGAAAACTGTCTCGATGCCACAGGGCGGGGAAATGTGGTTTAGCTGTGTGCCCAGGAAAGAGACATGGCTTCGGTGAACTCTAGCGGATCTGCGCCCCAGGCTCACCTTCCTGGTTTTCCAACCTTCCAGTTGGTGCCTTGGGCTCAGTAAGTTCTCTAGGTCCATTTTCCTTATCTACACAATGGAGTGAAGATTAGGCTCCTTTCATAGGAATGTTGTCAGATTAAGGGAATTTTGTGTGTGTGTGGTGCTGGAACTTGAACCCAGGGCCTTGCATGTGTGAAACTCTTCCACTTAGCTACACCCCAACCCAGATCAGAGGAATTAATGCACACAGTGCGCTCAGGGTCCGCCCAGAGCAGGCTCAGGAGACATCAGCCTACTCTGAATCCTAATGTAGTCATCCTGCCATGTCCAAGGGGTTAATTCCGGGATATCTTGTGGATTCCAAAACCCACAAATGCTCAAGTCCCTTCAAGTCCCTTACATAGAATGGCAGTGTTTGTTGTTTTTTGTATTTTGTTTTTGTTTTTGTTTTTTTTTTTTTTTTGTAGTACTCGGGATTGAACCCAGGGGCATTTTATCACTGAGCTATAATCCCCAATCCTTTTTCTTTTCTTTTCTTTTCTTTTTTTTTTTTTTTTTACTTTTATTTTGAGACAGTGTCTCACTAAGTTGCCCAGGCTGGCCTGAACTTGCAATCCTCCTGCCTCAGCGTCCCGAATCTACTGGATTACAGGTGTGCACCACTATGCCTGGCAACAAGAAGGCAGTGTTTGCATATAGCCTGCCAGATACTTAAATCTTCTCTAGATTACTTATAACGCCTAATCCAATGTAAATATTATTATTTATTTATTTTTGCAGTACTGGGGATTGAACCCAGGGGTGCTCTACCACTAACTACATCCTCAGCCCTTTCTAAAGTTTTATTTTAAGAAAGGGTCTCATTAACTTGCTAAGGCTGGCCTTGAACTTGTGGTCCTCCCTCCTCAGTCTCCTGAATAACACATTGTAAGTAATATTAAATAGTTATCACTCTGTATGGTCCAGGGAATGATGACAGGAATGTGTATGTCAGTACAGATGCAATTTATTTTTCAAATAGTTTTGATCCATGGGCAGTTGAATCTGCACATTCAATCCCTGTGGATGCGGAGGGCCAGGCATACGAAAATCCCCGTGAGGCTTTCATTCATAGGCCCCTTGCAGTCTACCATGCCTGCTCACCTCCCCGCCTGCTCCCACTGAAGCAGCCCTGGGAGGTAGGCCTTTACAGGTGGGAAGAGGAAGAGAGGCTGGGAATTGGCAGCCAGCCCTCCTGACTCAGGCCAGCTCCTTTCCCGTCTTGCTGAGGTCATGATCCTGACCCTGAGAAGCCCTGGACTCACTCCAAGGCTGCTGAGAAGCTGGCAAGAAAGGTCTGAGTTACAGAGACCTGAGCTGGCTGCTTTGGTCCTATTCTTGGGGTCTCATGGAGTGTTCCAGAGTGGTTCGCCCTGGGTGCTCAGTTTCCCCTAGGGATGGACGTCTTGACTTGCTCTCTGTGAAAAATGGCTCTGTGCCGTCAGCAGCCTCCAGGGACAAGGACCGTGACGTGGGGAGTACCCAGTTGAGGGTTTCTCAGGCACTTTTGGTCCAGCTGACAGTCCGAGTTTTATAGCCAAGGACGGCAGAAAGAGTTGACTTGAGTTTCTTCTCACTAAGGGTAAGAAAAGAGCAAACGGTCCCCAGGGGTAGGAAAAGGGTGTCCATTTCAGCACTGATCCAGCTCACCTGGGCACCAGTGAGATGGCCGTGGAAAACCACCTGAGTTCATCTTGACTTCAGAAATGCTGGTAGTTCTGCTGTAGTTGACCAGCGAATGATTTTCAGGAATTCCCTGGGTTCCTTCGATCTCTAGCACTTAAAACAAAACAAACCATTGATCTTTGGAGAAGTGTTTTTTCATGAATTCTGCTTCGGCATGAGGGTGTCTTTGGATTTTTAGGCGTACATGTTCAGGCATGAAATCATTTGTTTCCCCAGATGTTTGCCTGCCTGAGCTTCCCAACCTTGTTTGTTTATCTAGAGCTCTGTGTAGGCAAGGTGACTTCCGCTAATTGCCTTGTGTCTGTGACTGCAGAGACAAAGCATTTTTCTGTTGTTAACCATCTCGTCTTTGTGTGTGTAGGTAAGTCATAGACCAGTCATCAGAAACACGTGGCAATTTGGTGAATTTTGCCACAAGAGCGAGGGAGGGCTTGGACATTGGTGAGCACCGGGTGCATCTTTCATCTCCATTTGGATTTACTGCTTTTCAATCAGTGGACGTGTCCTTCAGGGCCAGACTGGACTTCCTGGAAGGCTGGCTGAGGCTGCAGGCAAGTGAACCCATCAAGGCTGCCCGTCTCCTGCGGGCAGAGGCCAGGTACTCTGGGAGGCAGGGTTCCAGCACACTACCCATGGCACTGGGCCAGATGTGGGGCTGGAATCCAGGCAGGAAGCCAAGCTCTGCCCAGACATGGAGCCAGCCTTCATGGCGCAACAGTCTCCACTCCAGACCAGGGACAGGAAGGGCACACAGGCCTGAGTGTCCAAGATGGACCGAGTTCTGTGAGGCCTGAATGTGTGTGCTCTGATAACTGAGCCCTTTTATGCTTTGCCATTTTCTTGCCTGGGCTCCAGGTTCTTGGTTAGTCCCTTGTCTCTTTAGAATGAGGTAAAATGGACAGAAGCCTTCCATTCTGTCCTTAGGGGACAGACCTCCAGGTGAAGGAGGAAGTGCTGGGGGCGGCTGGGGGTGTCTTTGGGATGTCTCTCCTGCCGCTCTCTCTGGAGCATGCTTTGGCTGCCTACAGTGCATCTGCATCTTGGTGAGTTTAGTAGAGCTCTCTGGGGGTTTGGGGGGTAGGCGGTGAGGATGAGAGGAGGGGGCCAAGCAATGGAGTCAGGTGCGCAGGGGCTCTGCCTTTTGGAAATGTGCCCAGAGCACCACATCGCCTTTCTGAAGGAAAAAAAAAAAAAATTCTCTGGTGCTGGGATGGAATGTTAGGCAAACCCCTGTCACTGAAGCACAAGGTCCTTGCTGAGATTTCTGGGAGACCAGACTTCCCATTGTTTGGCTCTCACCTCCGCCCTTCACAGACCTCTCCCCTTTGTTCACCTGCTTATTTCTGCTCCACAAGAGCAGGGGCAGTCTCTCTCATTCTCAGAGAACTCACCCACAAAGTCCCCTCTGCGCCCAGCTGGTCTGCCCGGGCTGAAGAGAGCCCCCACAGCAGTTAGAATCCTGGGGCCAAAGGCACTTCCTTTTATTTTCACTTCTCTGGAAAAGTTCCTGTTGCATATCCAGCCTTGCTCAACTCAACTAAGGTGTCAGGGCAGGACTGCTGCTGGGGACAGTAGTACACAATGGAGCTCCAATGTTGTGGGCTAGAGAGGAGAGAGAGAGAGAGAGAATTTTTAATATTTATTTTTTAGTTCTCAGCGGACACAACATCTTTGTTGGTATGTGGTGCTGAGGATCGAACCCGGGCCGCACGCATGCCAGGCGAGCGCGCTACCGCTTGAGCCACATCCCCAGCCCCTGTACATTTATCTTGCCTGTATGTACGAGGCACTGTTTTGGGCAGTGAGAATTGAGTGGCAAGCCAGACTGAGTCGGATTTTAGGACCTAGGTGGGAAGGCAAAGGCTTTCCTGCCCAACCAGCTGCCGTGGGATTAATTTGGGGGCTGCATGCCTACAAGGACCTGGTGAACTGGGTTGTTAAGAGTTGCCTTATTTCTCAAGGACTTTTGTTTTTATTCCTTTGTGGTACTGGGGACTGAGCCCAGGGGTACTGTACCAACCCCTTCCTATTTCTTTAATTTTATTTATTATTTAAAATTTGAGATAGGGTCTCCCTGAATTGCTGAGGCTGGCCTCAAACTTGAAATTCTACCTCAGCCTCCGGAACAGATGGGACCATGGGCCTGCAGTTCGGTGTCAGGTTTCAAGGACTTTCTGTGGCTATTCCAACATCTGACTGGCCTTAGCTCCAGGTAGACATGCTGATAAATGTGTGAATTATGAAGTTCAGGTCTGCTTCTCATCTAGGGGCTGGGTACAGCGGTTCTGGTTAGGGTGCTGTGATTGACTTTAGAGCCACTTGAAAGCAACCTGTAATGAAGAGCTGAGGAGGATTAGACCCAGATTCGTGGCCTGGTCACACGACTCATTTGAACTAGGACCAGGTGGAACCCAGACCCCTGGGTTCAGCACTGGTGTCAGTCCCCAGCCCACGCTGCACCCATCCTGGACTGACATCACCTAGACAAACATGACTCAGGCATCCACCTGACAGGGAGTCTTCAGCCAGGGCCACCTGGGCCAGAGTTCACACGGCCAAGGTCATGGTGCCGATGCTGGTGGCCTCCCCGGCCCCGGGCTGCCTGCTGGGGTGTGGGCGGGCTGTGGGTGAGAAGAGCAGAGCTGGGGGCTGTGGACAGGACTTGGCAGGAACGTGCTGCGCACCCCCCTGGGCTACTTCTGGTGGAGCACTTGCTTAATCAGGGGGTGACCAGTTGGCCGTCCTTCCTGGGTCCTGTGGTGGATCCCTTCTGAAGAGGCTTTGGTGGCTTCCTGGGGGTCTTCTTGGGGGCCTCTGGAAGCAGCTAGATGAGCTACACAGGTGGGTCTCCCGTGTCCTCTGATCTCCCAGCAGGAGGCAGGCAGCACCGGGAGGAGAACAGATCTGGGGGTCAGCACAGGAGAATGTGGGTCCAGCTCCATGTCCTCCTGGCTGGCATGTCCATCACTCAGCTTTCCCGAGCCTGTTTGGCCCTCAGCATGACCAGTGGCGTGGGGACAGAAGTCACCTCACAGAAGGGATGCAGGGACTGGAAGTGGCACTCATCAGGGGCCCAGCCCAGTGCTGGGTAGAACAGAGCGCCCAGCATCGTGCTGTCCATTTGCAGATGGACATCATCACCATTGTCACCAGCAGGTGAGGGGCCCTCTGGTGCCCGTGAGGACAAGCCCTACAGGGAGGGCAGAGTGCCCAGCCCTGCTGCTTCCTGCATGTCTGTCTGACACTCTATGACTCCAGCTCTTGAGGACCTGAGGGTTTTTCCCCTGGGCTGCTGGGCTCCAGGGCCACAAGAGGTTTGGGTGTTGAAACCCACAGGCCATGAAATGCACACAGCTGGGCCTCTCCGTGGTATGAGGGAGAAGTGCCTTCCCCTGGGATGTTCTGCAACTGGTGGTCCAGTGCTGGCTGCTGGATCCTAGAATATTTTTAGTAAGGCATTTATTTTACTGGTATCAAAACACAATATTATAACAATTTAATTTATAGATTTTAATTGGTTTTATTTATGATTCTAGGACAGAGCAACACTTCATCCCATAAAATAGAAGAAGCATTGCCATGAGCCAAGCAGAGGAGGTTAGTTTTATAGACAGAAAAGGGCTTTAAGAAAGCAGCTGGGTGCAGTGGGGTACACCTATGATCCCAGCGGATTGGGAGGCTGAGGCAGGAGGATGGCAAGTTCAAAGCCAGCCTCAGCAAAAGTGAGGCACTAAACAACTCAGCGAGACCCTGTCTCTAAATAAAATACAAAATAGGGCTGGGGATGTGGCTCAGTGGCCAAGTGCCCCTGAGTTCAATGCTTCTCTCTTTTTGATTGGGTGATGTGGAATTTAGCATAATGATTCCATTTGATTTTTTAATATGGTCAATTTGTCTCAAACAGTGGCCTCCTGTATTTTCCCCCCTTTGGTACCAGGGGTTGACCCAGGGGCATTTAACCACTGAGCCACATTCGCAGCTCCCCCGCGACACTTTTTTTGTTGTTGTTTAGAGACAGGGTCTCACTGACTTTCTTAGGGCCTCATTGAGTTTCTGAGGCTGGCTTTGAACTCGCCATCCTCCTGCCTCAGCCTCCCAATCCGCTGGGATTACAGGCTTGCAGCACCACATGCAGCTACATTTTTACTTAATACCAGGCAACTGGATGAGGTAGAAAGAAGGTAGTTTTCACAACTATGCAAATCTGATTTCAGATCTTGCCTCTAGTAAACCCTCACTCTGGGAACTCGAACGATTTTCTTGGGCCTTGAGTTCTTCTGCAAAATAGGGGAAATGACTGGAGTAATAAGGCTGCAGTGTGTAGCACTTTCCTAGGGCTGCTTTACCACAGGCCAGATGGGCAGCTGCAACCACTGATGTTTATTTCCTCATCATTCTAGAGGTTGAAAGTCCAGGGTCAAGGATAGTCCAAAGTCAAGGTCCAAAGGCCTCTGTCTTGGCTTCCCTATGGCCTCTTTGCCCCTGTGTGCTCACATAGGCTTCCTCTGTGTGTCTAAATCTTTCCCCTCCCTCTCCTCCTCCTCCTCCTCCTCCTTCTTCTTCTTCTTCTTTTTTGGGGGGGCACTTGACCACTGAGCTACATCCCCCAATCCTTGTTAGTTTTTATTTTGAGACAGGATCTCACTAAATACCTAGGACCTCACTAAATTGCACAAATTTGCAATCCTCCTGCCTCAGCCTCCTGAGTTGCTGGGATTACAGTGCTCAACTAAATCTCCTTTTCTTGCAAGGTTGCCAGTCAGATTGGTTGAAGGCCCACGCCTAGGATGGACCTCATTTTACCCCAATTACCTCTTTTTTAAAATATTTATTTTTTTAGTTTTTGGTGAACACAACATCTTTTTAAAAATTTTTTTATGTGGTGCTGAGGATCAAACCCAGTGCCCCGCACATGCCAGGCGAGCGCGATACCACCTGAGCCACATCCCTAGCCCATCCCCAATTACCTCTTTAAAGTCCTATCTCCAAATACAGTCATCTGAGACACTAGAGAGTAGGACTTAAACAGAGGAATAAAGCCAGGTAAAGCTTCTGCTTGTATAGCCAGCCCCCTAAGGGCCTAGTCTTATGAGATTCAGCAGTTCTTTCTTGCTGATGCTGTGGAGGGGCACAGGGATATGGAGATAGATAAAGCTAGGCAGAGGAGAGTAGGGGAGGAGCTGTCAAGGTCGACAAGAGGGCCAGCAGGAGGACACCTATCCCAACATGCCCCAACATGTTGTAAGACAGTTCCTGTTTCTCAATAAGGGCGGAAGTCTCCCTGTTGCCAAAAGCAGCTGCATAATCCATAATTCGGCCGCATTCTGTGCAGGATAATTTTGAAATACCAAAAAGCAATCAAGAAGAGCATATCAACTTCTCCTACGTCCCTGTAAAAGAGGAGCGCTGTGAGCCTTAAGCCACACTCTTGTCCCTATGCCAGGACTTCTGAATCTTTCCCTCACTTTGCTTTTAAGTAAAATTAGGGCTTGCTTGCGAACCTCAGTGGTGTTTGATATATTTGTATAAACATGGAACCTATCAGACTCCAATTAGGATCCCAGTCTTGTGGATGTACACACTTCCTCGTGAGTGGAGTCTCCTCGGTGAGCTGGTCTCTCTCAGTAGCATTCTTACTGGTTACAGTCCTGGAAAGAGTCAAATTCCAAAACTGAAGGATGCCTCCAACATGCCTTAGGGGACTCTTACGTGCCGGTGGCCCTGGGTGTTGGGATACAGAGCCCCTGTCAGTCCTTCTGCTCCCAAGGAGCTCAACTGCCATGACATCTCCCATTGCATGGCCGAAAGGTCCACCGCAGCAGCAGTCCTCTCTCTTTCTGTAATGCAAACCTGGCTGGTGCCACTGGCCACTGAACAGCAGGTGCTGGGCTGCTTGCTGCCTCACAAGGCCTTTCTGACCTCTGGCCTTCCTGATATGGGCTGGGTCTCTGTCCTCGCCATCAGTCCTCTTCAGGTTCTGGTGGCATGCTCTGCCCAGGGGAGGCTGCCACATCCGTCGGCGGCTCATGCTGTTGGGATTGGTGCTCAGAGCTTATATCACCCTGGCAGCTTGCCACCTGCCACTATCCTAAAAGCACAGCCTCCATAATAGACCAGCCCTGGGCCAGCGGGAGGGCAGGGGCTGGGGACGCTGCTCCCATCCCAGCCGGGTGCTGCTTCTCAGGGAGTGACAGGCTCGTCAACACAGAAGGAAGGGTCGACTTCTCAAGTTTCTGACATTCAGCCTGGTCATTAAATTCCCCCTTTTCCACATTTGGTGGTGTAATGCAATCTGACTTCTCTTGTATTGCAGTACAGTAATATCAGCTCACTTATAAAAACGCTGGCTGGCTAAGGCAAGTCTGACGGAGCACAGGACCCATTCTGAATATTTTATGGATTCTAAAAGCCTGGCTTGTGGTTTGGGCTGCATGGATGATGGCAGGAGTTTCTTTTTCTTTCCTAAATATTTTATGGATTTTAAAAACCATGGCCTATGCTTTGAATTGCAAAGAGGGTGGTATGAATTCCTTTACCTTTCTGAATTGTCCAGGTCATCATGAGCCCAAGGGCAGGTCAGTCTCTCCCTGTGGCCCTTGAAGCAAATTCTTATCTTTGGCTGGGTGCAAGGTTAAGAGGACCTCGGAATTTTCCTTTTTTACTTTTTATTTTTTTGGTTGTAGCAGGAATTGAACCCAGGAGCATTCTACCACTGAGCTATGCTCACAGCCCAGTTTTAAATTTTACTTTGAGACAGTCTCTCACTAGTTGCCCAGGCTGACCTCAAACTTGCAGTTCTCCCACCTCAGTCTCAAGTTGCTGGGATATAGCCATGTGCCACTGTGCCTGGCTGGATTTTGGAATTTTCAAGGCAGATTATAAAACAGAACCATCTTTCTTCCATAGAGATTGATTCCAGGTCAAGCACCCTTCTCACAAACCAAAATCCTTGGATGCTCATAGTACTCTCTTAGAAACCGCACTCACCCTCCTGTGTACTTATAATATCTGATGTAAGTGCTGTGTGAATAGCTGGTTTACTGTATTGTTTAGGAAATAATGACATAAGGTCTGTATATGGTTAGTGCAAAAGCAACAACTAACTACATAATATCCATTAACAACAATGTAATATTTTTGTGATATTTTCAACCAAGGTTGGTTGCATCCAAGGATTCAGAATCTGAGAATGTGGAGGACCAATTTCTTATGTTCTGTACATAAGAAGTATATATAGGGCTGGGAATGTGGCTCAAGAGGTAGCGCGCTCGCCTGGCATGTGTGCGGCCCGGGTTCGATCCTCAGCACCACATACAAACAAAGATGTTGTGTCCGCCGATAACTAAAAAATAAATATTAAAAAATTCTCTCTCTCTCTTTTTTAAAAAAAGATAATAGTGGTTAACATGTATTTTTAATTATTATTATTGTTATTATTATTATTAGTAGTAGTAGTACCAGGGATTGAACCCAGGGACACTTAACCACTTAGCTATATCCCTAGCCCTTTTTATTTTTTATTTTGAGATAGGGTCTTGTTGCTGAGGCTGGTTTTGAACTTGCAGTCCTCCTGCCTCAGCCTCCCAAGTTGCTGGGATTACAGGAATACACCACTACACCCACGTATTTACTTATTTTTTGTTGCTGGGGATCAAACCCAGGGCCTCAAGCATGCCAGGAAAGTGCTCTAGTACTGAGATATACCCCAACCCCAAACAAGTGTTTTCAATGCCTAATGTTTTAAAGTCTTTTTAATCCCTAAAGTTCTTTCAACAACTCTTAAAGACTTTTTTTTTTTTTTTGTATGTGGAATTGAAACCAGGGGCACTTAACCACTGAGCCACATCCCTAGCCCTTTTTTCCTTTTTTAAATTTTATTTAGAGACAGGATCAATCTGAATTGCTTAGGGCCTGCCTAAGTTGCTGAAGCTGGCTTTGAACTCACAGTCCTCCTGTCTCAGCCTCCTGAGCAGCTGGAATTACAGATGTGCACTACTGTGACTGGCCTTTAAGACCTTCTACTAGTTAAGGAAACTGAGGCACAGAGAGTGAGGTAACTTGCCCGAGGTCACTGGTATGGACACAGTTGGATGACTGGGATCCAGTAAAAACATTTGAAGCAGAAACTGAGACTGAGGGCCCTCCATGAGCCAGGAACCAAGAGGCACAGGGAGGGAGAGAGGACCAAGTGGGCCACTCCTGAGGAGCAGGATGAGTGGGCACTTCCGCAGGCTCACACATGCGTGCACATGCACATGCACTCACACACTGTCCAGGAGGAGAGGAGAAACCGGAAGCATCCGGGACGGTTCACCAGAGATGTCTAGATGTGTGAGTGACACTGAGGGACAGAACTACTTCTTCTTTCTTGTTCTTCTTTTTCTTCTGGCACTGGGATTCAACCCAAGGGTGCGTAACCACTGAGCCACATCCCCAGGCCTATATAAAAATCTCGTATTTAGAGACAGGGTCTCACTAAGTTGCTTAAGGCCTTGCTAAGTTGCTCAAGCTGGCTTTGAATCTGTGACCCTCCTGCCTCAGCCTCCCCAGTTGCTAGGAATGCAGGTGTGCACCACCATGCCCGGCTCAGCACTTCTGCCTTTGACTCTTCTGTCAGGGGAACCTGGCCACGAGGAGGGCTAGATGTGGCCAGATGGCAGGGCCTGGGATGCCACTCGATAGCCGTGGGAGGGCGCTCTTGGGAAGTGTTCTTTCCCAGCCACGCCTTTGAAATGTGTCTGCTGGCTCCTGGTGCTGTCATGCCCTCCCCTGTGTTTCCACCTCTGGTCAGGCCTAGATGCCGTCCTCCCTGAACTGCTATTGATCCAGTGGGGGAAGTGAGCTCCGGGTCCCAAGCCTGCTGGAGGTCAGCCTGCTGGTCACCTTGCTGGTGGCTTTGTACGAGCTGTTTCATTGGGGAGCACTGGGAGGGAGAGGCCTGGGTTGCTGGCCTGCCGCGGGTCTTAATGCTGGTCCTTCTCTAGTTCCCACTTCCCCAGCTCCCTCCTGCTGAGTAGCCCTGGCCGGTCCCCCATGGCCCCACCCTGGGCCCTCGCTGTCTGATGTCAGTGTTCTCTGCCAGGCAGATGGAACTGAACTGTGCCTATTGACTGTTCCTGAGTCTGTCGCCAGGCTCTCTGTCCCCTGTCTTGGAGACTAAGCCGGGCAGAGGAAGAGGAGGTGTCCACAGATCCTTGGAGAACCTCAGGCCTCAGCCACAGTTGCTTTTTCCTATTTGAATCTGACAGTTAGGGTTCCCGGCACCTCAGGCAGATAAAGGAGGTGAGAGAAGTGGGATAGGAGTCTGTGGCCCCTTCTGTCCCTGGGGAAGGGAAAAAGGAGGCTTGAAGCCGTCCTGTGGTGGGTCCCCAGAGTGGCTGTGGACCCCGGCAGCCCACCAGTGCTCACCATGTGACAGCGGAGGGCAGTGGTTCAGGACTGCATCGCCTCACCGTGGATGGAGAACAGAGACCACAGAAACGTTTAGTCTGGGAAACGGCTTCTTCGGGGAAAGCGTTTCCAGGAGGCCCTTCCTGCTGGGGTTGGGGTGGGCTGTGGAGCAGGCAGGAGGACACAGCTGGCTCTCTCTGCAGGGCACGGTCAGTGCTGTGGCTCTGCCTCTGAGTGACCCTGACCAAGTTCCTCAATCTTCACCAGAGCAGAGGGTTTATTTTTGTGAAAATAAATGAGATTTTATGAAGATACATGTAATTTGTTTAGGGTATTATTTGGCACACAGAATGGTCTGAATATTACTGATAATAATTCATAATTTCTAATTAATAATTAAGTCATTTTAATAAAAGTGTCACTCTACCCAATGGCTATTCTCATTTTGTTTTCTTTCCAGTTCTCATCCCTGTGAAGACAAATCTTAGGTCCTTGTTCCACCTGCGCTGTGTTCATAAACATGTCCCTTTGTTTCTGTCTAGTTTTTATTATGATCTCACTTTTTTTTTTGAACTAATTGCAGTTTTTGTTTTTTTACAAAAAGACCATGATTTTGTCTTGCATTTGTATTCTAGCTCAGGCACAAATCCCAGTTCCACAGAGCTTACTGCATGGATGGAAAGCAGACGACAAACACTGGCAAATAAATTGTTGCATCGTCGGGGCTGGGGCTGTGGCTCAGCGGTAGAGCACTCACCTCCCAAGTGCGAGACCCTGGGTTTGATCCTTGGCACCACATAAAAATAAATAAGTGAAATAAAGGCCTAACTACAGCTAAAAAATAAATATTAACAAAAAAGAAATAAATAATCACATCTTAGATGATGATAAGCCATGGGAGAATTAAAGCAGGGGTGGGGTTGGGGTGGGAGTGGCAGTGGGAGGAGGCGTGGTGTGCAATTAGTACTTTTAAATATTTATTGATTCATTTATTTTGGTTTACAATTTCAGGGAGGGTGGTATGGGAAGGACCCCTAGAGGCTGAGGAGGTGTTTGAGGAGGAGATGCTGGTAAGTTTGAAGAACACTAAGGAAATCTGCATGACTGCGAGGAAGAGAAAATATGGTATGGAGAGAGAGAGAGAGAGAGAGAGAGAGAGAGAGAGAGAGAGAGAGAATATGGCAGATGATGTTAGATAAAGTCAGGAAAAGAAAAGGAAGCCCAAAGCTGGGCATGGTGGCATGTACCTATAATCCCAGCCACTCTAGAGGTGGAGGCTGGAGGCGGAAGGATTGCAAGTTCAAGGCCAACCTGGGAAATTTAGCAAGACCCCATCTCAAAAAAAAAAAAAAAAAAAAAAAAAGGACTTGGGACATAGCTCAGTAGTTGCCTAGAATATGCAAGGCCCTGCATTTCACACACACACACACACACACACACACACACACACACACACACACGCAGTTACCCTACCAACCACTCTTAGGTGCATTGCAGACCTTCGCATTGCTGGGTATCCGCCACCACTCCACAGCCACCTTTTCCCAACTGTGACTACAACTCGAACTCCTCATTCTCCCGGCCCCTGCCAGTCGTCCTTCCACCTTCTGACCTGGCCTTTGACGTGGAGCGTTATGGCCACTGGTGGGTTGGAAGAGAGGGGTGCCATGTCACAGCCCCGGCTGGCTTCCCAGCTGAGGATGGCGGCAGGGCGGGAGCAGTCAGGAGCCGCCGTAGTCGTCACAGTCACCGGGTGAGCGAGGATGGTGGTGGGCCACGGAGGAGAAGTGGAAATACGTGAAGGCAGAGCCACAGGCTTCCTGACGGCTTGGAGGTGGGCTGTGGGAAGAAAACGAAATCAAGGACAACACCCAGGTTGAGTGGCCTGAACAGCTGGAAAAATAGAGATGCCATAAGCTGAGGTCAGGAAGACTTTTTTGAGTTGGTTTTGGACATGTCAGAGGAGACAGTGGTGCCTACCTGAAGTCCCCACTACGTGGGAGCTGAGTTGGAGGACAGTGTGCCTGAGGTCAACCTGGGAATCACAGACCCTGTTTCATCTAAGGAAAATAAAGGGGCTCAGGGTGTAGCTCAGTGGCAGAGCACATGTTCAGGCCCAGTGTCTGATCCCCAGCACCGCAAAACAAACACACATACAAAAGGAGACACCTTGACACTCCACCTGAGACATTAAGTAATCTCTGGAGATCCGAGAGCCCTGCTGGAGATGTGGATTTGCCACCAACCAGCACCTGGATGTCACCTAATGCATGCAGCTGAGTTCACCAAACTCACAAGTCCTGGGAATGAGCTGCAGACTCTCCAAGAGGGACCAGTAGGGGAAGGAGGATGCTGTGAGTGCACTGAAATCAGTGAAGAAAGCGTGGCAGCCTGTGCACTGGCTTCTGCCTGCCAGGCCCTAGTAGCTCAGGAGCAAAGTTATACAAGGATGCAGGGTTGAGCATAGGGACTGACCAGAAGTCCAGGGGACACTGGTGCACCTGGGTGGCCCAAGGAGTGAGTGAGGGTTTGTAGATTTGTGGAAATAGCTGTTCAGAGGGGTCCATTGTGGGCCTCAGATGCAGGGGGAGATCCTGAAGGCAGTGGCTGGACACAGGGATGGGCGATCCTGGGGGACCTGAAGCACCTGTTATAAGGAGGGTTGCCCATGGACTCTGTGATAGGGGTCTCCTCAGTAAGGCTGACTTGGGGGCTGAACGGTTCTGATGCTGAGAGCCAGGAATGGCGAGCTTAACCAGATCAGGTCTGGGCGTTGGGCTGAATTGTGTCCGCCTCTGCCTGCCCATTCACGAGCTTCAGTCCTAACTTAAACCACCGCAGAATGTGAGTGTATTCGGAGAAAGGGTCTTTAGAGAGGTAGTTCTGTTCACAAGAGGGCCTAGGGTGGGGCTTAATCAGATCTGTCCGATGTCCTTGTGAGAAGAGGAAGAGTCATGTTGACTAGGGATGGGCACAGAGAAAAGACCCCCGGGAACACAGGGAGAAGATGGCATCTGCAAGCCGAGGAGAGGGACCTCAGGAGGATGACACTTTTTGATCATGGATGCCCAACCTCCAAAACTGTGGGGGAAGACATGTCTGCTGAGCCACCCACTCTGGCAAGCTGATACAGCCTGGCATCTCCAAGACTGGGGGGTGGTTTTGAGGTACGAAAGTAAAAGGGAACTTAGAAATGACAACAGTATTGAAAGAGCTTTCAGAGTGCAGTGGGGAGCCCTGAAGGAAGTAGGACCCAGGCACGAAGCATGAGGCAGTGGAAGGTGAACTTTAGTCCCCTCCTCCCTCATTCCCGGCATCTGGAAGGACAAGAATGGCTGGACAGTCACATTGTGCCCAGGGGCTCACAAGGCAGGTTGTTTTGTGAACATTTGTATTCTGCTGATACCTTCATATCTCCATTCTGTTTGCCTTTATCTTCTATCAGTCACGTAGCCCTGTTCCTCCTCAACATTCAACATTCTGTCTAATCTCCCACTTTTTCTTCTTTCCTGGAAAGGATGATTCAGAGACTTCTGAGTCTGTGCTTCCTAAATTGCAACTCATAAGACCCCAATAAAGTCCGTTTTCTTTATAGTTCCTTTCTCTTTTCTTCATTACTGGGGATCAAACCTAGGGTCTTGTGCATACTGGGCGAGTGCTCTACCACTGAGCTACATCCTGGCCCTGCTTTTATAGTCTCTGCAACTGACTTGATCAACAGAGGCTTAGGGAGGAAGCTTGGAAGAGCTTCCATAAGAAAGACTAGGAGGTGCAGAAAATTGCTCTGCAGTTTACAGGATCTGTTGGAAATTGCCAGAATAGGTTTGTAGTGGAACAACTTGACACTATTCAGGATTTTCTCCAGCTTTGATTCATTGATGTAACAGTGACTCCTGTTACTGCAGTCTGCCTGAACCAAGGCCAGTGAAAACATCCATCCATCCATCCATCCATCCATCCATCCATCCAACCAACCATCCATCCATCCATCCATCCATCCATCCAACCATCCATCCATCCATCCATCCATCCATCCATCCATCCAACAGATGTTCCTTGACTGGGGAGGTAGCTCGGTGGTAGAGTGTGTGCTTAGCATGCCTAAATCCCTGAGTTCAATCTCCAGCATGAAAACAAGAGAAAACCTAAGAAACAAAATTTATTGGAGACTAAAACAATATTTATTGGAAACTTATTATAAAAAGTCATATGAAAGTTGATGAAGTTATGTCCATGTTCATTTAGACACGAACAAGGGGTGGGGAAATAAAATGTATTAGTAACCTACATAATAATTAAAGCTTTTTTTCTTTTAGGGGGGGTTAACTTGTGATCAAACTCTACCTTGAGCTACATACCAGCCCTTTTAATTTTATTTTTGAGACAGAGTCTTACTAAGTTGCCGAGGTTGGCCTTGAACTTTAGATCCTCCTGCCTCAGCCTTCCACTGGGCCCTGCCAGAAATGAAGCTTTTAATGATACACACACACATATGCCAGCTCATGAAAACTTTCAATTTTGGAAAATTATCCTTGAAAGGTTAGAGGTTCCTGCTCCTTCACAACTGAGATCCAGAAATCAGGTAATATCATATTATACTGAAAATGAGGAAATCCTGGGTTTGTCCAGCTTCCAGTGCTCTCCCAGGAGACAGACCCTTCAACATACCCCAAAGCCAGACTGCCCTCTGGGGCAGAAAGAGCACAGTGGCCATCATAGTCCTTGGGGCAGACAGAGTGGAAGATGGTGCCCAATGACCCTGCACTCCTGGAGTTCACACCTGTGTAATGTCCCCCTGGTGCGTGGGCAGGACTTGGGACTTGCTTGTCACAAATAGAGCAGGGCGATATCTAAAAAGAACAAATAAAAACAACAACAAGCAAAACAAAACACCAAAAACGAGCAGCCCTGGGCAAAGACAGAGGGTGTCGTCGGCAAATACGAGATGGCGGCTTCCGTCTGGACGGCAGACTTGCTCCATCACTGGCTTTCACACAGCAAGTCGTCACGCAGGTGAGGCCTGCCAGGTAAGAAGCGAGGGCGGGTCCTGTCCAAAAGCCACCTAGGAACTCAGGCCTCAGTCCACCGGCCACCACCCCAGCAAGCGTGCCAGTCGATCCTGTGATAAGACCCACGCCGAGGCTGACACTTAAGGCCACCTTGTGAGAGAGCCTGAAGCAGAGGGCCCAGCCGAGCTATGTCCAGATCCTGACCCACAGAGACCTCGGTCACAGACGTGTGCTGTTTTAAGGTGTTAAGTAGATAAACTACTTCAACCCTGAAAAAGGTCTTGGAGGTGTGCAGTGAAGATTCTCTTGGGTCTGATTTGCACTGGTGTGAGGTGGACTCCTTGGGTGGAGCAGGAAGTGAGTACACAGGACTTTCTCCTGGGGTAGGTCCCCTGACCACCAAGCCCTCAGATTCCTAACCGATGAAGAGGCAAGTGTGGACGGCTCTCCAAGATCCCTTTTGGTGATAGGGTTGTGCCGCAGCAAGAACCCACATCCAGGACACCCAGCTGACTGGCCTGTGGCAGCCCAGTGATGCCTCACTTAAAAGCCAATTCATGGAGCCTCGGATTTCTGTGAGGACAAATGGCATGGGTTGAAGGGAGTACCTCCAAATTGTGTCCACACAGAACCTCAGAGGGTGACCTTGTTTAGAAATAGGGTCATGGCAGGTATAATGAAGTTGAGATCATAGTAGATTATGGGGGAGTGGCTGTGTCCTTATACGAGGAGGAGAGGTGGGAAGGTATGAAGGCCACGTGGAGATTAATCAGCTTCAAGCCAGGGGGCTCTGAGATTGTCACCAGAAGCCTCGAGAGAGACAGGGAGGATTCTTTTTTGTTTTGATACTGAGGATGGGACCCAAGGAAACCACTGAGCCACATCCCAACCCTTTTTGTTTTTTAAATTGCAGAAGCCTCAAATTTGTGATCCTCCTGCCTCAACCTCATGAGTGGCTGGGATTACAGGCGTGTACCACCCTGCCCAGCTTGAATTCAGACTTCTAATCTCCAGAACTTGGAAGAATGAATTTCTGTGATACCATCCAGTTTGTGGTCATTTGTTATAGCAGCCCCAGGAAACTAGTGCGACAGTATATTTATTTTCTTTTAAAATCATGTACACTATGCGTAAGATTTTGGGATTCTTGACATTTTTATTAAGAGTTGCAGGTACTCTATTGTGTATTCTTTCAGAAGGATGAGTGGTTTTGAAGGTTTTAGGTAATTTGGAAAACTATTTATAATAGGAGCAGAAAGCAGATAAATGTACAGAATGATCATATATATATATATGAAAACCCCTTTGCACAGGGAGATGGAGGATAGGAACCAAAATACAAATAGGATGAGGGGGACTGTGAAGGATACCCCCTTTTTAAATTTTTTAAAAATATTCTTATGTGTTTATATTTATTTTTTTCTGGAAAAAAATATTATAGGAAAACTGAATTTAAAAATTTAGATTCTGAAACAAAATCCCAGAAAGCAGTTTGTCAATAGGGACTTTCAGGCCTCAGTTGACAAAGTCATGGTTGTTTTCTTTCTCTGTCCCCCAGAGGTCCGTGCCTGCCGTCAGGGTGTGATTTCAGAAGGTGGCTTGCTTGGCCTGACTGGAGCCGCCCCAGGCCAGTTCCCATCCCAGGAGGACCTCAGGGTGAGGCTGGTGGGGAGGGAGGGGCCCTGAGCCGATCCCTGGGCTTCCTGTGCGGAGGCCAGCAGGGACCTGGGCTTCTAGGCCCTGGAGAATTGGCCCTGTTTCTCCAGGAGTCATTAGGAAGGACCTTCTATTTTTGCAGTTTTGCTTCCTCCCTGACTCTGGCCTGCCCAGTGACCCCCGAGTCTCCTGACCATGGGATCACATGACCTTATCGACTTTGGAGTTTGAGCTTTCGGTGACCCAGCAACTTGGCCTTGAATGGGATGTGGGCCAGACGTCAGCAGCGGGGCCAGTTTTCTCTGCTTTCCACCCACACTCGCGTGATCCCCAAGTCGAAGCAGAGTTCTGGTGGAACCCCTGATTTCAACTTAGCAGAGGAAGCACAGTGGGCAGATCTCCTGACTCAGCCTCAACACCGACACAGCGTTTATCAGGTCCTTCAGAGTCTAAAGAGTCTCCCCTGAGTTCCACTGGACCTCCGCAGCAGCGTTTCAAGATCCATCTTTAAGTGGTAGAGTGCAAGGGGAGAGTGCAAGTAGGAGAGGGGAGAACCAGCATTCGTTTTTGTTTTTTTTAATATTTTTTTAACTGTTGATGGACCTTTACTTTATTTATTAATTTATTATATGTGGTGTGGAGAATCGAACCCAGAGCCTCACACACTTAAGTGCTTTACCACTGAGCCTCCGCCCACGCCTCAGCATTCTTTTTTTGAGGTCTCACTGGTTGTTCAGGGTGACCTCAAACTTGCAGTCCTCCTGCCTCAGCCTCCTGAGAAGCTGGGATCACAGGCAAGTGTGGCTGTGCCCTGGGAAGCAGCACTTATTAACCATGTTCCACAGCTAGCACTGTGCTGGGCGTTTCCAGTGCTTGGTGCCTTGTTTTTTGAGCTGGGAATTGAACTCGGGCCTTGCTGTACACTGAGGGACAGCCCCAGCCTGCAATTAAAAAAAAAAATAACTGAGACTCAAAGAAGTAAAATGAGACAGCAGTAAGTGGAAGGGCAGGAACCCAAACTCAGCTCCTCTGCCTCTTGTTTAGTGCTTTTCCCATTGCTGCTGAGTGTGTGTGTGTGTGTGTGTGTGTGTGTGTTACTGGCGATTGGACCCAGGGGCGCTTCAGGAGTCATTACAAAGCACCATTTATGTATGTATGTACATAAGAATGTACTGAGGGCTGAACCCAGGGGTGCTTAGCCACTGAGCTATATCCCCAGCCCTTCTTATTTTTAATTTTGAGACAAGATCTTGCTCAGTTACTTAGGGCCTCACTAAGCTCCAGAGACTGACCTCTGACGTGTGATCCTCTTGCCTCGGCCTCCTGAATTGCAGAGATCACAGGCCTGTGCCTCATGCCTGGTAGGACCTTTTATTTTTGCAATTTTGCTTCCTGTCTGACTGGCTTGCCCAGTGACCTCAGCATCTCCTGGGGTCATCCCCAGCCTTTTTATTCTGAGACGGAGTCTTGATGAGTTTCCCAGGCTGGCCTCCTGCCTCAGCCTCCCCATCCTCATCCCTGGGATGACAGGTGTGTGCCACCATGCCCAGCATAAGTACTGCTACTTGCATTAGCTTTTTCCCCCTGAAGAACAGCTCACCAAACTTGGTGGTTTAAACCAACGATTATTTGTGACCTCGTGGTTCTGGGAGCGGTGTAGCTGGCTGTTGGCTCAGGGCTTGTGGAATGGCTGTCGAGCTGTCCTTTTGGGGACTGCAGTTCCCAGCAGGCTCAGAGGTGGGGCACCTGCTCCCGCGTGGCTCACGCACATGGCAGGCAAGTTGGTGCCGGCTGTCATTCAGAGGTCCCGGTTCTCCCCATTTGGGCTGTTTGAGTGTCCCCACAGCAGGGCAGTGAGTAACCCAAGAGAGCAAGGCAATGTCCTTGAGACCTCACCTCAGAGGCCACACACTGTCTTTTCCTCACTGCCCTGGTTACCCGCGCCAGCCCCACGCAGTACGGCAGGGTCTGCACAGGCATGAGCAGCGGCAGGCAGGGCTGTGGGACCACCTGGTGACCTGGTGTAATGCTGCACTTCACCCACCAGTGTGGGATGTCAGTGCAGTTACTGAGAAGCTCTCTGTACAGACTCCACATTCTCACCACGTTAACTGGGCTCCAGAATCTGACCACACACCGCTTTGAGGCTTTCCTGGTTGAATTAATGAATTATTATTTTTTTTTCAATGCTGGGAACAAAACTCAGGGTCTTGCGAATGTTAGGCAAGCACTCTACCACTGAGCTACACTGCCAGTCTCCGGAATTTATAATAAAAGTTGGACTCAAAGATTCTTGTCCAATTATGTGAACATTGAAAAGAACTAACAGAAAAATTTCAGTTTTGAAGTATTTGATGAATTAAAAATTTTAAGCATTCAGTGTATGTTAAAAAATACATTTCTCAATATAGCCAAACTAACATCATCACACATGAGAAAAATATTGTTTAGTATCACCTAATGGCCATTCCAAGTGGTCCCCTGAACATCCTTTTAGGGTTTATGCAGAACCATGCATTGTACATGGTTGTTAGGTCTCTTAAGTTTACTAGGTTCTGAAATAGGCCTTTTAATTATGATGCTTGCATGATCCTGGGCTGACAGTTCTGCAGTGCTCCATTTTCTGGGCTTCTCTAATTGCTTCCTTGCTGGGAAGCTGAGCTTGTTACCCTGTCCCTGAGTTTTCTATAATCAAAAGTCAGATCTAAAGGCTTGCTGGATTTAAGCTAACTCATTCAGCAAGAATACGTCAGAGGGATGCAGTTTGTTTTTCTGCAAATCAAGAGACACACAGAATCAGGCTGCCCCTCCTTTAGTGTTGTTTATGTGACTTCTGGGTTGTGGGGTGATGCTTTGACACCCCATTTCCCACCTGTGCTTCCCCTTTGGCCAGAAAGTAACATCTGCATGTTCCCCCTGCATTGCAGAGATCACAGCTGCATTTCCAGTCCACTCCAGGATCTCGACACTGAGGGATGATCCCGGGCAGAACAGTCATGGTAAGGCCTGGAAATGACTTACCGATTCTATCAACCTCTTATGTTTATTAACTGGAGTTAATTTTTTTTTCTGTAAAATAGAGCTATTCCTTATCAACTGGAACTCAGTTCTTATTGCAGATGTAGATAAATTTCAATTCCTTCCCTTTGAGTCACTAGTTTTTAAAGGAAGGGGTTGGTTTAATAATAATCATCCCAAATAATAAAAAGTGAGTTTTGTTTTTCTTATTGTCTTGATTTCTCTTCTTTAAGTATCATAATGGACTAGTGGCTTTTTATTGATTTAGTGTGTTTCAAGCACTTCGATCCTAATTTTCGTGGTACTCTTATTTGTGTGTGTGTGTGTGTGTGTGCGCGCACGCTTTTTCAATTATTTGGTGGTTCAGTGCTTGGGACCCAGTGCTGAGGGCCATTACCAAGTAGGTATTGACGCATCGTAATCCTTGCCAGTGTACCCCATGTTAAATGGACTTGCCTTGGAAATTTGCTGCGACCTTGCTTGTGTGTTTGAGAAAGGTGACCCTGCTCAATCACCAGGGTGGATCCAGGATTAGGGTGTATTCCTGCAGGAAATATCTCCGTCCGTGGGTTTAGTGACAATAGCAGTTTTAGGGAAGTTGAGGTTGAAGATTATGGCTGCTGGGATTAGGGTGTTCCTGTTGCTTGTTCTAGTTGAGTTCTCGTGAGATTAAAATGGGATTTGGAAAAAGCCTCGTGGAGTAGGATTTGGGATCTGACATATTGGAATTGCCCCTGAACGTGTGTGGAGGCTGGTGTGAGATCGGGAATAAAGAATTGCTGTTTGAACCTACAAAGCTGTGGTGCCTCCTGATTCTGGTGCCCCCCAAGACATCGGCAACCCAGGACCTCAAGCATGTTATGCAAGTGTTAAAGCAGTGAATTCTGTATTTTTAAACAACAATATTGAAGTATACTTATGGTGAACTACACAAACATATGTGGTCTACCTCTATGAAATCATCACCTTAATGACAATAAGTGTTAGAGAGGATATGGGGGAAAAGGTACATTCATACATTGCTGGTGGGACTGCAAATTGGTACAGACAATATGGAAAGCAGTATGAAGATTTCTTAGAAATCTGGGAATGGAACCACCATTTGACCCAGCTATCCCTCTCCTTGGACTTAAAAACAGCATACTACAGGGACACAGCCACATCAATGTTTATAGCAGCAAAATTCACAATAGCTAAACTATGGAGCTAACTTAGATGCCCTTCAGTGGATGAATGGATAAAAAAAGGTGGCATATATACAATGGAATATTACTCAGCATTTAAAAAGAAAAAAACATGGCATTTGCAGGTAAATGGATGGCACTGGAGAAGATAATACTAAATGAAGTTAGCCAATCCCCCTCAAAAAAACAAATGCTGAATGTTTTCTCTGATATAAGGAGGCTGATTGATAGTAGGGTAGGGAGGGGGGAACATGGGAGGAATAGATGAATTCTAGATAGGGCAGAGGGGTGGGAGGGGAAGGGAGGGGGCAGGGGATTATCAAGGATGATGGAATGTGATGGACATCATTATCCAAAGTACATGTATGAAGACTTGAATTGGGTGTCAACATACTTTATATATAACCAGAAATATGAAAAAATGTGATATACTTGTGTAATAAGAATTGTAATGCAAAAAAACCCCAAAGTACATGTATAAAGGCATGAATTGGCATGAACATACTCTATACACAAAGATATGAAAAATTGTACTCTATGTGAATTAGGAATTGTAATGCATTCTGCTGTCGTGTATCTTAAAAAAAAATAAAATCAATAAAACTTTTAAAACATCATCACCATAACAGACAACAAAAACTTGCATAGCCCAAAGCCTCCCATGCCCCATGGTGGCCACACCTGCCCCCACACCTGCCCCCTGGCAGCTGCTGGCATTACTGTTCGTTTCATCTTCAAGCATTTTATAGACTTGGAGCCATACAGTGCGTTCTCTTTTACGTCCATCCAGCTTCTTGTTCTCAGTAGTAGGGTGTTTAGCAATCGTCCCTGATGCTATATGTGTTGACACTTCGCTCCTCTGTAAAAATGAAAGAAACCCAACGGCTTCATTGAGGTAGAGTGGACTGACGTACAACAAGCTGCACGTGTTTAAAGCGTTCACTTTGGTGTGTTTCTTTCTTTCGTTTCTTGTGCTGGGGATCAAACTCACACTTGCAGGCCTGCACTCTTCACTGAGTTACACCTCCAGCCCTTGCTTTGACAAGTCCTGACCCACCTACGCACACATGGGCTCACCGCTGTCACCAAGATGGAAACATCCACCACCCCCTCAAGTTTCTCAGACCCTCCCTTCTGCTCCTCCCGCTTCTACCCCCATGAAACCTCTGATGGTGACTCACTACAGATTCATTTGCATGTTCTAGAATTTTATGTAGATAAATGAGATCATACATGTTCTTCTCTTGTCTGGCTTCTTATTTTTAAAAAGTCGCCTGTGTTGATGGTTCCTTCTTTTTTTTTCTTTCATCACTGAGTAGTATCCCATTGACGATAGTTCATTTATCCTTTCATTTTGGGTTTCCCTTTCTTGGCTATCATAAAGAAATGTGTGGTGAATATTCTAGTGCAAGACTTTGTGTAGATGTGTGTTTTCCTTTCTCTTGGTGAAGTGCTGTACTCTGGAGTCACTGGGTCGTATGTCGTTGTTTGCTTAACGAAAAGATCAAAATGATTTTGAAGTGGCTGTACCATTTCCATTCCTACCAGCAATGTAGGAGAGTTCCCGTTGTTAATGTCCTTAGTGGCCCCTGGTGTGGGCAGTGTTTTAGAGTACTCACTGGAGTGGGGGTGCGGTGTATCTCGCCGTGGCTTTGATTTCCATCTCCCTTACAATTAATGCCAGGGAGCACCTTTTCCTGCACTTCTTTCCCATGTAAGTATCTTCTTCTGGGAGGTATTTGTTCAAGCCCTTTGTCCACTTTCGAAATGGGCAGTTTTCTACTGAGTGAAATGCACAGTGCAGAGAGTGCTGTAGACAGGAGTGTGACCTGCTGGGGATGGTGGCCCCCGTTCGGGTTTCCTCTTTGCCCATCCTGGCTGCTCATCAGGGTTGTTGGTGGGGAGGGCGGCTGGAAGGGCCTGGGCAAGTGTAGCCAGGAGTCACAAGGCAGGGAGGTCTCAGCGTAGAAAGGAGGGAGGGGTGAGCCCAGCATCACAGCCTCCTGAAAGGGCGTGTGTGAGGGTAAGCCCACTGAGTTTGGGTGCCTCCATCCACTTTTGCTCCAGCACCCAAATGGCCCCAGGTTGAGTATCCCCCCAACTACTGACTGGTGAGTGAGCAGGGCATTTGATTGCAGAGTGGAAACAGCACAGATGAACCCGCCTTCCACTGGTGTCTGGAGCATGGAGGCAGCGTGAGTGCTGCTTTGATGGTCTCTGCTCAGCCTCTTCAGAGAGGTTTGTAGATCGCTGGGCACTGGCTCAGAGGCCTTGGCCATAAATAGTGATTAAGGTGATGATGTTAGCAATTGGTCCCATGTATTGAGCATGTGATAGTCTTTAAAATCAAGAAGTTTTTTTTTTTTTTTTTTTTTTTTTCCTACTAGGTTGCTTTCTTTTGAGCTGGGAGGGGAACTTTTTTTTTCTTTTTAGGCTGATGCATAAAAACACAACTGTACATATATAAATGGGGTTCCATGTGAAGTTTCGACAAAGGTGTTCACTGTGCAATGTCAAACATGCTCTATCTCCTTGAACATCTGTCTTTTCTTGCTTCCCCCCAGTGCTGGGGATGGAACCCAGGACCTTGCACAGGCTGGGCATGTGCCCTACCACGGAGCTGAGTCCCCAGGCCTGGGGTTTGGAATCTGCAGTAGGTTATTGTTAGGTACCAGTCCCCCTCCTGTGGCGGAGCCCCCACTTGTCAGTCACTCCGTCCTGAGAGGTTGAGGGAGCCGGGCCAGTTCAGACCTGGACTCCTGGCTCCAGGGAGGCCCGGCAGAGCCCTTCCCAGCAGCCTCTGGCCTCACACTTGTGACCTCCCAGAGTTTCCCAGCTCTGAGGTCACTGCTCCTGTCTATCTTCTCCCCCCACCCCACCTCAGTCCTGTGGGATCAGTCTGAACGCACCAGCTCCCTGATGACCAATTTTATTTATTTATTGCACAAAACGGCAAAAAGAAATGGCGGTGCTGACTGGCTAGACTTCTGAGCCGGTGGGTTCCTGACCTCAAGGGAGCTGTCTCCTCCACCCTAAGAGGGGCGTCCTTCCGGCCCTCGCTATGTTGCCGGTGTTTGACGGTGACCACCGGGTTAGGTCGGTATTTGTTTCCGATTCAGGCCTGGAAGTGGCTGGGGCCCCTGGAAGCCACCACCGGGCGCCTGGTCTCAGATGCCCCTGCTTGGCCAAGGCGCCCGGCGCGCGGTCCTTTAATGCCGAGAGCGCCACCCAGCGGCACACCTGGCGAAGGGCAGCCGGCGGGCGGAGCCCGGGGTCCGGAGCCCGGAGCGGGAGGAGGGCGCCTCTGGTCCCGAGTGGAAACCGCCCCAGGCCGGGAGGCGCCTTCTCGGGAGGACACGTGAGAGCCCACTCGCATTCCAGCTCACCTCCGCAGCTGCTGTGGTGACTTAGGCGTTCCCTCTTCCTTCCCTATGGGAGTGGGGTCTTTGGGCGGGGAAACCCTCCTGTCTCTGCTTGGAGCGCTTCACAGGGCTTGCGCCGGTTTCCATCCTCAGCCTCCACCTCCTCCTCGCCACACCTGTTTCTGGACACGCCAGTCCTCTGGCCAGGCTCAGCTGTGCCCGGCCTGAGCATCTTGTCATATGTAAAAGTGCTGCAGAGCCGTCAAGGTCAAAAACAGCTGGATGTGGTGGCACACGATTGTCACCCCTGTTACTCTGGAGGCTGAGCCCAGCTGAACTTAGAGGCCAGTCTGTGCAATTTAGAGACGCCCTGTATGAAAATAAACAAAGATTAAAAGCAGAGCCTCCTCCCCAGTAGGTTAGAGGCCAGGGCTTCCAGCCGCAGTCCAAGGCCCCACGGTTTGGCCTCAGTCTCCCTTTTCAGCCTTAACTCCAACTTCTTTCTACACCTGCAGTTGGGCTCGCTGTCCCCCAAACAGCCCTATGCCTTCCCGTCTCCCCATGGTGGGTGGCGTATTCCCTGGACCTGGAATGTCCCCAGTTTACCCTACTTAGAATCCACAGCCCGTCCTGTGGGTGTGTACCTCAATGATTTGTAACCATAGGAACAGTACATGTGCTCTTCCATGCAAAAAGTTTATAGAAAAAGTAAGAATAACCAGGGGCAGTGGCACAGGCCTGTAATCCCAGCCGCTGGAGAGGCCAAGGCAGGGCGATTGCAAGTTTAAGGGCAGCAATTAAGCAAGGTCATAAGCAAGTTAATGAGACCCTGACTCAAAATAAAAAATAGAAAGGGGGGGGGCTGGAGATGTTGCTCAGTGGTTAAGCACCCCTGGGTTCAGCCCTCAGTACCAAAAAAAAAAAAAAAAGTGTGAGAATAACTCATTATTGCACTACCCTGATGATTACTACTGTTTGTGTATGTGTGTGTGTGTGTGTGTGTGTTCCTGGGGATTGAACTTAGGGCCTCCAGCATGGAGGTGAGCACTCTACTTAATTTTTTAAAAAAATTTCTTTCATTCATGACAATAGTGGAATGCATTATGTTCATAATTATCCATTCATAGTACAATTTTTTTCATAACTCTATATAAAGTATGTTCATGCCAAATTATGCCATTGTACATGAGCTCTCTTATTGAATTTTTTTTTGCATTACAATTCTTAATACATCTTTATACCACAATTTATCATATCTCTGTTTGTATAAGGTATGTTGACCCCAAATTCACATCTTCATACATGTATTTTGTATAATGACGACCGTCTCCTTCCACCATCCTTGCTATTCCCCTTCCCCCTCCCTTTCCCTCCTACCCCATGAGCACTCTACTTTTGAGCCACATTCCCAGCCCTAATAATTTTTCATTAGTTTAAATTAATATATCCATTTAGACTATAAAGTTTTTTTTTTCTGTGCAAATACATATGTGTATTTTACAAACAGCATACAAGGCTACTGCACACTTTTTTTTTTTTTTTTTTTTTGTACCAGGGATTGAACTCAGGGGCATTCAATCACTGAGCCACATCCCCAGCACTATTTTGTATTTTATTTAGAGACAGGGTCTCACTGAGTTGCTTAGCACCTTGATGTTGCTGAGGCTGGCTTTGAACTTGTGAACCTCCTGCCTCAGCCTCCTGAGCCACTGGGATTTCAGACGTTTGCCACTGCACCCAGCACAGGCTCATATAAGTTGACTACTTAAAAAAAAAAAAAAAAAACTTTTATAACTTTAATTTATTTACTTTTTATGTGGTGCTGAAGATTGAACCCAGTGGCTCACATAAGCTAGGCAGGTGCTCTGCCACTGAGCCACGACCCAGACCACATTGAACCACTTTTTTAATATAAAAAGCTCTGCTTCTGCTGCTAGCTACTGAGCTTTCAGAAAGCAGGAACTCTTGTCCATCCTTCAGAGACCAGCCCATGTCACCCTCCCTGAAGGACTGTGGCTCTCCTGGCTCTGTGTCCGCCACATTGACCATGCTCTGCTTCAGTGCGCATGGTCTTGTATTTGCCTCTTGGCTTATGCCTCTGAATTTTCCACTTGACGGAACTCTGAGGCCCTGTCCAGCTGATTTTTGTACTCCTGTTGAAGAGAAATTAATTTGACATTTGTAAAAATGGCAGGGAAGAGTTTATTCAAAACTATGCAATAGGAGTCAGGATGATTGGGGCTCAACTCTGAACACAACAAAGATATAGGGGACTCAGAGCCAAAGGAACAGGGTGTCAACGGGTAGAAGATTACCAAGAGGACATCAAGGACAGGGGTATGCTTGCTAAACTGACTGGGCAGGATTCTTTGCTGAGACAGGATTCTTTGCTGGGGATTGAACCCAGGCCTTGTGCATGCAAGGCAAGCACTCTACCAACTGAGCTATATCCTCAGCCCTTCTTTTTACTTTTTTATTTTTTTTATTTACTGGGGATTGACCCCAGGGGGGCTTAATCACTGAGCCATATCCCCAGTGCTTTTTTTATATTTTGTTTAGAGACAGGACCTCACTAAGTTGCAGAGGCTGGCTTTGAACTCACCATCCTCCTGCCTCAGCCTCCTGAGCCACTGGCATTACAGGTGTGTCCCATTGTGCCTGGCTTTTAAACTATCTTCTAAAGCAGCAAAACTCCGAGTGTCCTCCCTAGGCCTTGCCAGTTTGAAGAGGAGATTTGCCTGTTCAGCTTATTGCCCACTTTGCCAGAGGCCTCTAGAAGCTTTGTGTAGACGGCTTCCCCTACTCTGTTTTCTATCCTGGGATCCTGAACATCAAGGCCATTACTTGTTCTATAAATATTTATCGAGCTCCTACTGTGTACTAGATCCCATTATGAGTACAGAGAACATAAGAATATAGCACTGAACAAAACCCCAAATCCTTGTGCTTTCAGAGGCTTACGTGGTCCTGGATGGAGGGATTCAGACAGTAAACACACAAACACACTGAGCAGCGTGTTACAAGCTGTGGAGTTCTAGGGAGAAAACCAGAAAAGGGAAGACCTTCTCCTTAGACCTGGGCAGGCCCAAGGAGGGGACGGGCCATGCGCCCCACACTTACAGAGCGTCTGCCCGGGCCTCCTTTCAGGGGAGGATCTGCAGGCCCAGGGGCTGTGTCCCCTGGGAACTAAAGCCGTTTCTAGGCCCCATTCTGGCTGCTCCTGTGCGAATGCCCTGAGCCCCTGTTATGCTTCCCGGGGTTCCCACGGGTGTGGTCTTGAAGGATGCAATGGCATGTGGGCAGTGTACATATCCATGTCCACTTTCTGAGACAAAGCTGATGTTCCTGTGCCTCTAAGGCACAGGATGCACATGCAGGTGGGAAGAGAATGGGGCAGGACCTATTTCAGGGGCCACCAGTTTGGCTGTAGGCTTTACAAAGGGGCAGGTCTAAGAAGATAGGAATAGGGACTCGGGTGGGGTGGGTGCCTGCAATTTTATGTAGGATGGTTAGGGAAGGCATCACCCAAAGTGATATTTACTAAAGACTGGAAGAAGATGAGGGAAGTGGGCAGTGGGCGTCTGTGGAGAGCATTCTCCAGGCAGAGGAGAGAGCCATGCAGAGGCCCTGGGGCAGCAGTGCACCTGGCAGGTGGGGACAAGTCACCGCTGCCTGACTGGGGTGTTTGCAGAACTGAGAAACAGGCCCTTGATGACTGTCCCATTGATGCACAAAGGGGCCGACCCCCTAAAAGTGAGCCCTACAAAAGGAAAGGTCATGAGGTTCCCCCGGACATGGGTCCAGGGTTCCAGCTGCAGCTTCTCTGCTGCTCCGAGCACTTCCATCCTCAGCCCCAGGAGGTGGGAGTGCTCCAGGACCCCCAGCCCCCGACCCCCCATGGCCTCCCCAGCACAGGCCGTTCCTCTGCCTGCTCTCCCTGCCCTCTTGGCCTGGCCTTACCTGTGCATCTTTAGAGAGCACCAATTTAATTTTACAAGGTTTGTTTTCAGCACTGGGGATTGAACCCAGGGGCTCTCTACCCCTGAGCTACACTCCCAGACCTTTTTATTTTTTATTTGTCTCCCAGGTTGGCCTCAGCCTCCCATGTCACTGGGATTGCAGGTGAGCACCATCATACCCAACTGACAAACATCTTTTATCCCTCCCCCAAGTCACTAAGGCTGAATATTAAAGGTAGTTCAGAACTGCAGAGCTCGTGAGGGCTAGGGCCAGGAGAGTGACCCAACGACAGAGGACAAGAGCCAACCACATGTTCTTTTAACACTACTGCTGCCTGACAGCCCAGCCAGCTCCCCCACACAGAGCCCTTCAACAGGGCCCTTTTAAGGAAAATTAGAGGGTTTTGTTTTGTTTTTTGGTACTGGGGATCAAACTTAGGGGTGCTTAACCACTGAGTCAAATCCCCAGTCCTTTTTATTTTTTATTTTGATGCAGGATCTTTCTAAGTTGCTTAAGGCTCACTAAGTTACTGAGGCTGGCTTTGAACTCATGATCCTCTTGCTTCAGCCCCCTGAGCTGCTGGGATTCCAGGTGTACACCACTGCACCTGGCAGGAAAGGTGTTTTGTTGTTGTTGTTTTTAAAGTACATTTTACAGGTCCCTTGAAACCTGGAGGGTTCTAAGCTCTAGAGGCTTTAGCCACAGAGAAGCTGTGCAAACCCCTTCTTTGACAAACTCGGTATCTGGCAGGCAGGGAGGAGGACTTGTTGGGGGACCAGCTGGCACAGAGGTCCTTGCCCCACACCAGACGAGGCTGTGCAGAGGCCCCAGACACCAGAGACGGTGTGTGCACAGCCCTGAACTTGGGCAGCTCCAGCAAGCCAAGTCGCTTCTCTGAGCCTGTTTCTCAACCATCTGTAATGGACCTGCCATCCTTCCCTGCATCCTTCCCCAGTAGGCCAAATTTCCTACGAGAGGACAACTTTGAGACACTGTCTCTGAAGCATTTTCCCAGCATGGATGAAGCCCTCCCCAGCTCCCAGCTCCTCCCTGCCCATCAGAGCAGCAGCAGGAGACCCTCCTGGGCCCCCAGAGGCTGTCTGAAAAACAGCTCAAATCCAAATCATTTCACCCAGAAAATGTCCCCTCCCCGTCAGGAGTCTGTCCCCTTTACCACTGGATGCCACCTGGGACACGTTCAGTTGTCAGGGAGCATGTTCTCAGCATCCTCTTCATTAATATGCTAAACTAACCCTCTAACACCCACTGTGTGTGTCCACTCCACACTGTCCAGCAGGGCATGGCCTCTGCCACCAAGGCCAGAGTGACCAGGGCAACAAACAAAGACGTTTGGGTTCTCTAGGAGCAGGGGCAGGGTGACCTGTCCAGCCTTGTTGGCCAAGACAGCCTTCCCAGGGGAGGGGACACCTGGGCCAGTCCTAAAGATGCACAGGTAAGGCCAGGCCAAGAGGGCAGGGAGAGCATGCAGAGGAACGGCCTGTGCTGGGGAGGCCATGGGGGGTCAGGGGCTGGGGGTCCTGGAGCATTCCCACCTCCTGGGGCTGAGGATGGAAGTGCTCGGAGCAGCAGAGAAGCTGCAGCTGGAATCTTGGACCTTGGGCAGCAGGCATTTCATGAAGCACTTTCTCCTACATTTGGAGGAAGAGACAATCATTCCCACTTTGCAAGTGAGTGAATTGAGGCATGATTAATAATTGCCATTGGACACTTGTGATGCACTAGGCACTTCTTTTGGATTATTGGTTTAATAATAATGGGTTGCATTATTGAATGCTTATGTGAAGCTAAGTTATCTACATATATGAATTCATTCGATGTCCACAAAGCCCCTAAAGGGCAGCATAGAAGGAAATGGGGGCCCAGACAGGACCCATACGTTGTCTAAGGCCTGAGCAGGGAGGAGGCAGATGTGAGGGTCAGAGCAGGCAGTGACTCCAGGGTTCTTGCTTGGTAATGACAAGGAACCATAGGAGATGGGTCAAAAGGCTTGCCCATGCCACATGGCCAGCTGCTGGCCAGCTCAGGAGCCAGAGAGCTGGGATACAGGTCCTCTCCTCCCTTCTGTTTTCTACAGGGTGCCATAAAGTTGGCTCTGGAAGCAAGAACCCTGTTGTCCCATGCCTAGTTTTCACTAAGTTTAGGGAACCTAGTGTTCCCTCAGTGTCATTTTGGTCTGCCCTGGGCCACTGCTGGCTGAGATTGGACAGACCAGACACCTGATTCTGGGGCTCCATTAACAGGCCCACTTGGTGGGGACTCAAAGTCAGGCTTTCCATCTTGTTTATTTTCTTTCTCAAAAATTTCAGGCTGAGAGTGTAGCCCAGTGGTACACTGTGTGTTCAACATTGCTCAGTGTGCTCTGGGTGCTGCCCCCCACACACCAGAACACTTTTTTAGGATGTAGGCAGAAAATTGGTTTCTGTTGATTGAGGGCTTTCTTGGAAACTTTCACATTGACACTCAATACCAACAACCAGGGCACCTTAAACATATTTTAGGTTCAGGGTGGGTCAGAATAGGAGGTGGCCTTCAGGGTGCTGGAGCAGGGTCTGGGAGCTGGCTGCTGAGCCCCAGGCTATTCCTGTGGCTACTGGACAAGGCAGGGTTCAAGAAGGTCCTGAGGAGGGGATCAGGAATACCAGGGTGGCCCAGGGACATCCAAGGGGCCAGGGAAGTCAGGACTTTACCAGTTGGGTTGGAAGTGTTTCAGTATTTCAGGAACTGCGTTGGAGCACAAGGTCTCTGAGGATCTTTATTAATCTGGTTGACAGATTAGAGATCCAAGTCCAGGGAAGTGAAGTCATTTTCTTGAGGCTCTCAACTACTATGATCCAGACAGGACTCTTTTGTGTCCTGGCTGACCTTGACACATGGGCTTTGAAGCAGAAAGTCCCCTAGCTGGAGAGGAGGGGTCACACTGAGCACTTCCTGTGGCCAGGCATGAGGGGCTGCCCCAGGGATGGTCCCTGGTGATGCTGCCATCTGGTGTCCACACAACACTAATCCCCTCCCCCGAACCACTCGTTTCCAATTAACTGAATCCATCACCATGAGGGGAGGGCACTTCTGTGATGAGATCAAGAGAGATTCTGACTTCTGTCTTGCCGATGGACGCTCCTCTGCTGGCTTTGATGAATCAAGTTGGGGAGAACCATGTGGCCAGGACACGAGGGCAGCTAATGGCCAGTGGCCATCCAGAAGCTGAGGCCTTCATCCCAACACCCCAACCTCCCCAAAGGAACAGAACCCTGCCCTCAACCATTTAAGGGAACCTGGAGATGGTTCCTCCCCCAGGTGAGACTTCAGTGAGCTCTGCCCTGGGCAGCCGTCTGACTGCAGCCTGGCAGGAGACCCTGGCTGAGAACCCAGTGAGTCACTCCCGATCCTAAGGGGGGGTCTGTTGGAAGGCAGTGCACCAGGAAGTCCTGGAAACGCAACCAGGTGGCAGCTCTTCCTCCTCTGGACTGTGGCCCCTTTCATCAGTTCTGCGGTATCCGGCAAATGGCATCGGCCGTGTCACTCAAGGAATCTGAAGGAATGATTTAAGGACGGAGCTCCCAGGCACCTGACCAAAGAAACAAAGTCCTCCTTGGAGAAAAGTAGTTTCATCCTGGGTCTGAAATTATTGCTATAAACCCATAGGTTCAATTCTAGTAGAATAAATAAAATACACATTCATACATCTTAGTGAAACTGGAAAACCAAAGACAAAGAAAAAAATTTACAAGTAGCCCAAAGTGTGTGTGTGTGTGTGTGTGTGTGGGGGGGGCTAGAAGTAATAACAGAATCTAGAAGGTAATTAATTAAATGCTCTCAATGTGCTAAATGAAATTAAATGCTAACCTAGGATTCTGTATAATAGAAATTTTAAAAATGAGATCAAAAGTAAGATATTTTCAGGTAAATAAAACTAAAATGAATTTCCCAATATTAGGCTTCTATGAGGGAATTCTGCAGGATGTACTTCAGGTAGCCAGTAAAATAATCCCAGGTGAAAGAACTGAAATGCAGGAATAAATAGAGATCAAAAAAGCAGATGAATCTATGGGTAAATTTAAATAAAAATATACTGTTTAAAAAATAACAATGATGATAATGTTATGTGGAGATTGAAAGAACTGGTAAAATTTAAGAATATAGCAATAACATGTAAGCTGGGATGTAAATGGAATTAAAGTGTTATAACATTGTAGGTTGGGAGTGAGATAAACATATTGTTCAACTTTAGACTTTAGTAAGAAGTTAATTCTAATTTCCAGGGCAACCATGATTGATGCTTATAATTTCCAAATGATTAGACAGAAAAATGGAATGATAAAATCTATTGGATCAAGTGATGGCAAGAAAGGAGAGAAAAACAAGCAGAATGGCCAAGAGAAATAGAAAATTACAAAAGAAGTGTAAACCTAAACCCAAACAGCAGTTACATTAAATGTAAGTGCACTAAATGCTCTTGTTAAAAGGCAAAGATTTTAAGACTGTGTCAAATTGAAGGGGGGGTATAGCTCCATGGTAGAGTTTTTCTTAGCATGGGAGAGGCCCTAGGTTCAATCTCCCAAACCCCTCCCCCCAAGAAACCCCTCCAGACTATATAAAGTAACTCTTACTGGATCAGAGAGAGGAGACTGACCTGCTCAAGGTCCCACAGGAGTCACAGTAGGAACAGCAATCTAGGGACCTGCCTCCTACTCCTATTTCTGTCAACCTCCCCATCCAGTCCAGCCCCATCCATTACGTCCTGTGCTCTACTGTTTGTCTAGGGGCATTAGGTTTCAGAACATATAGGTAATAAAACAAGGTTTCAGTCTAAAGGCATTTTTTTTTTCTAGATGGGAAGGACATTTCAACATGAATTCTCTGGATACCTACTTCCCTAAGGTTATAGCTGCATCATCTCTTCGTGGGGGCTGGGTTGGGGTAGTGATGGTTTGGGGGCTGTCCATATGGGCTCTGGCTGTGTCCATCCACATGGGGCTGCACAAAGGAGAGGGCTGGGGGAGAGGCTCTCTGCTGAATGGGAATTCATCAATGCACTTCTGTCTGCTGTGGTTATCAGTGTTGCTATTTCAGTGAGTAATGGTGGAGCCTCCACCGGGCTCATGCCAGACACTGGGGGTGGGGATGTGGGGCAGCGATACGGCAGGGATCCTCTCTGTCGTCAGAAAACATGAGCTCATGCCAGGGTTTCCGCAGGTCACCTAGATAGCACTGGCTCTCTGGAGACAGGCGTGACCTCGGGCCGGCCCCTAGTCATTGAACTAAGAGGGCTCGGTGTCAGCCTGAACGTTAGTGCCGATAAGGGCCGGATAATGGTAGCCAAACTCCCACGGCCTCTTCAGGCCTCCCCCAGGCCCTGAGGTCAGAGAGAGGGCAGGTCAGAGAGGGGCGGCCGGGTGGGAGGAGGTGGGCAGGGAGGCTGAGCGAGGCTACGTGGAGGCTGCGTGAGTCTCCAGCTCAGAAGGCTGGCCGGGCCTGAGCCCTCTGACATGTTCCTTGGCCCCTGCCTCCAGGCCAGGCGGTTGCCAGGACAAGGGGAGGTGTGCTGGAAGACAGTGCAACAGGAAGTCCTGGAAACGCATCGAGGTGGCAAATGGCAGCGGCTGTCAGGCACTGCAGGACAGGGGTGACCTGCCTGGGTTCCAGCAGGAGAAGCTGAAGCATCACAGTGCTGAGGAGGTTCCTGAGCCGCTGGACACTCTGACCCCGAGTTGGCCCCTTTGAGGTCGCATCTTCATATGCCTCCCTGGGACTTCAGATAAATCACTCCCTTTAAAAACAAGGAAACCTGTGTGTACCCAAGAAGGGACAATGCTCCAGGCCCTGTGACTCTCTGAGTCTCTGGCGTTGCTGCTGTGCACAGTGGGGAGGGAGGAGGTGGTTCAGAGCTGGCAGGCTCGGGGATGGGCTTCCCTGGGATGGAGAGCACCCAGGCAAGGCCTTGGGGACTGTGCAATATTCACTTTCTGCCCAGAGCAGCCTCCAGGAAGCCACTATCAATGGACAAGAGTCAGGTGAGAGATGTGATGATGGCTGTCCCTGAACCAGGCCCCTCCCTTGTTCCAGAGGAGGGCCCTGGGGCTGGAGAGGACACCAGCCTTCCCAATTCCCACTGCTGGTTAGTTGAGCAGCTGGAATTCAAAGGCACTGTCTGGCTTTTCTCTTAGGTGCCATTCTCCACATAATCCTTCCCTCTAGGGAAAGAATGGAAATGAATCCCTCGGTGTGGGGGTATCCGTTTCTCCAGTGTTGCTTTAAGTTTTGAAGACTAAAGTACCTGCATCTGGTAGGTCGACAGCTTTAAGCTGCAAAGGACATCTAACAGCAAATTATTCTTGTTTGGGAGAACAGAAAAGCAGCATCCCTTGCTGACTGGAACTCTAGCGACATCTACTGGAGTGCGCAGGGGCTGCCTGGGCACAGAGAGCCCCTCTGTGGTTCCCTTCCCTCCAATACAAGCCAGTTTGTGTACAGATGTAAATGTGTGCAGCTCTCATGCTCTTTATGGATATGTGCACGTGTAGACACAGCTCACAAGGTGGGCTGCCGATGTAGCTCAGTGGCACAGCACTTGCCTGACGTGTGCAAGGCCCTGGGTTCCATCTCCAGCACCACCACCAAAGGGGGAAAAGCGCATTCTGTGAAATAGCTTGCAATAGAAGTGATAAACATAACCTTCAGATGGCACTTGTCCCCAGGTGGCGTAGGGACAGGGGACATGGCAAGGGTTTTTGGTTGCATCTGTAACTGTTTGCTTTTTCTGTAAAGAGATCTGAAACCAGTTTTGGCAAAATGTTAACATCTATTAAATCTTACACAGGGTTCTGCTTTTCTATACTTATCTCTGTGTTTGAAATAGTATATAATCATAGTAACAATCATTATGTAGGATATGGGTGTGTTATTCTGTGCATTTATTATGCTCTGTAGGTTTAATATTCATCAGATGTTGTGTACTTATGTTGATGTAAGGACAATAAAAAACAAAAATAGAAAAATCTGAAGTCCATGTTCTTGGCCCTGATGGCAGCAGGGTTATATAATAGCAAAGTTCTTTTTTAAAAAATATTTTATTTAGAGACAGGGCTTTGCTAAGTTGCTGAGGCTAGCTTTGAACTTGGGATCCTCCTGCCTCACCCTCCCGGGCCGCTGGGATTACTGGCATGTGCCACCACACCCAGTCACACAGGTTCCTGATACTCCCTGCTATGTTCTTATCATCAATAGACCTCCTGGAGTTTGTTTGAGGAAACAAACAGCGATCAAAACTCATGTGTGGGCCAAGGAAGAATGGTGTTCTTCAACAGAGGGACACAGGGAGGCTGTGCTGAGCAGACTCATCTGCTATTGTTGAAAAATGGTCCTCTCCCTCTCCTGAGCGGGACAGGGAACATCAGAATGTTAACAGACTGCATCGAATCTGGGCTTTGCAAGGAAGAGCCCATGAAAGAGGCCGAAGAGGGTAGCTGAAATGACAATACTATTTCCGGGTCAAGGTTGTGATCATAAACCATTTCCGGGTTAAGTTTGTGACGTGATCATGAACCAGTCTCCCATTATTAGGACCCCTGCCCAGAAGCCACTGGACAAAGGCAGCAGTGCTAGAGCAGGGCCCCTGTATTCTGACAATTCAGGTGTTCAATCATGACATTTCCAGGCACATCTTATATGTGCATACTTTTATGTATAAAATACATCTCTCTCTAAAAAATAAACTCACTTTTTATACCAGAGTTTTGAATATAATTGTTCTGGGTTGTTCCTAGAATTAGAAGTCTCTGGCTGATTCTAATATAAGATCAGGTTGAAAACCACTTCTCCAAACCAAGAAAGGGGGGTACCCAGGTGTTAGGGACAAAGAGGGAACTGAAAGCCAGAGGAGCGCAAGTGAGAGTGGGTATGGCAGGTGGGAGTCTGGGTGGGGCAGGTTTTGAGGAAGAGATTTCAGACCAGGAAGTTGGTCCCATGTCCAGAGGTTTGGATCTGGCTCTCACAGGGACAGGTGATGAGACTTTGGCTGGTAAGAATGGGGAGCAGGACCTGAGGGCCCTGGGTTAACTCAGAGCCCCTCCCCAGGCTGCCGCCCAGTGAATTGGGAGATTTTGCCTGTTTAGGGGTCCAGGTAGGAAGAAGAGCTCCAGTGTGACGAACTGAAACCCAAGTGGGAATTCACTTCAACACTGGCCCCATAACTCCACGTCCATCCAAGGGTGAATGGATGGACAAAACGAGGTAGATATGTACAACAGAATGTTATTCAGCCTCAAGAAAGAAAGGAACCCCCGCCAGGTGCGGTGGCACACACCTGTAATCCCAGCTCCTCCAGAGGCTGAAGCAGGAGGATCACAGGGTCAGGGGCAGCCTGGGCAACTTCTGAGACTCAGTCTCAACATGAAAACAAAAAAGGTCTGGGGAGGTAGCTCAGTTGGAAGAGGACTTGAGGCCCTGGGTTCTGTCTCAGTAACACACACACACACACACACACACACACACACACACACACACACAAATCCAACGTGGGCTACCACATGGACGAACTTTTCTTTTTTCTTTTCTGTGGATGAATCTTGAGGACCTTATTGCTCCTATGTGGGAAAAGCCAGTCACAAAAAGACAAACACTTTTGTGAAAACCCATCTGTCAAATTCATAAGGACAGAGGGTAGAACAGCGGTTATCAGTGGTGGTCAGGGGCTGGGGCAGGGTGGAGCCGGAGTTCTGTTCTGTGGGTGCAGGTTCAGTTGGGATGATGTTGGCAAAGTTCTGCAGATGGATGGTGGTGATGGTCCTACCACAGTGTGAATATGCTTAACATCAACCCTGAGGGCCGTTTGTTGGGCTTTCACTCTGGACTGTCACCGAAGAGTTAATTTTATACTATGTCTATTTTAACACAATAGAAAAAAATTGGTCCCAAGCTTGTGATACTCCTGCAGTGTCTGGCAAAGTCTAATATCCAAGTGCGTGGAGGAATAATCCTCTTCCCAAAGTGCATGGGATTCCTACACTAGGGCAACACGGGCGGTGGTGGGATACACGCTCACTGCAAATACGTTCATGTCATCAGGGACAGAACACCTGGGGAAATAGCCTACCTGACTGTCAGCAGACATGATGGATAGCAGGACCGCCGCCGAGCGAGAGGGCAACGGCACAGTCTCAAGGAGAATCATGTGTGAGAGGTGAAAGAACTAGAAACTCTGAGAGGAGCTGTTGAGATATAGCTAATGGGAAAATCAGCCAAAGAGCAGGCAGACCCAAGGATGGCGCCCTGAGGCTAAGGGCACAGGGGAGTCGGACACACGAGGAGGCTGAAGTCGAGTGCCAGGCTTCACCGCCAACTTGACGGACAAGGCAGGTAGGACCCCTGCTAATTCCTGGGACTCACTTGATCCAGTGCAGCCATGGTCATGCATGAGGCCAATGTCCCTCCTCAGCCACATGTCCCCAGGTCTCTCAGTTCTTCTGACTTTGGGCTCTGCAGGAGCCCCCCAGCTTCTGCAGACAATTCCTAAATTCAGAGGGTGCCTCTGGCAGCAGCCTTCATTTGATGAGAGGTGAGAGTCAGCGGATAAGTGCATCAGCTCAGTTGTCCCTGGGTGAGACCATCTGTGGCATTCTCTACCAACTTCCTCTAAGACGTCTCTGCAGGAGGAGGCCAGCTCAGTAATGGGAGGTTGCTGGCTTCTGTCTTCCTCTTCCCTCTCCACCACTTCTGCCTGCTCACTGGAATCACCTCCCAGCTTAACTCCTGTCTTTCTCTCAGTCTGCTTCTTAGAGCAACTATCAGAAAAAAAGAAGAATGCAAGGAATGAGGAAAGGCAATGATTGAAAAGACAATGCCTGAGGATTTTCCAGGATTAGCAAAAGACCAGTATCCTCAGACTCAAGAAACATAAGCTTTAAGTAGGGTTAAAAAACCCTGTTTCCAGACACATTGTAGAACACCAAAGACAAGGAGAACAGTTGTTTCAGGAACCAGAGGAAAAAAATGAATGAAGTCAAGGCATGGCCCCTGATAATGGCCTATTGAGAGCTGTGAAGAGTTTGAAGACAATGGAATGGGGTGCTCACGGAAAATACCAGGCGGCCTGGAATTTCATACCCAGGTAAAGTGGGTACAATTGTATTGTAAGGGCAAAAGAAAGGCCCCTCCAGGCAAAGGAAGAGTCAGGTATTTTCAGAACCTGAAAGAGCTGTTGCATGCTGGTCCTCGGTGCTGGTTCTGCCTTTTGTAGCCTCAGAGCCAAGTCTGATCTCTTTCCTGAAGGGATCTGCTTGCACCTTCTTCACTAGCTCTGCTTGGCCTTGCCACCCCCCTGCTGTGTAGAGGTGCTGCCTCAGGCTAGGAGGTTTGCAGGGAGGGTCAGAGGACCCTGAGAGCTTTTGTCTTCAGAGTCTGGCTTGGGCTCCCTGGACCCCTCTGCCCTGGTACAGTCGGGTTTGGATCGAGCTCCCGAGGGATTCTTCCTGGGTGGAGGAGTGAGCATCCTCGTTGCTGTCAGCCCCTGGGCGCCCCTCTTCTCCTCCTATTCAGAGAGAGAAGAAACCGTGGTAGACTGCACTCATTGCTGTTTTGTGTGTGGTACTCTACTTCTCCAGGTCTCTGTTTCTCAATTGATAAAATAAAGGAAAAATATAGATCGGCCCAAATTAAGTCTTTTTCTGGATTTAGCTCTGGGGAAAGCTCTCAGATTCTGTAGTGGTGGCGACTTTCTAGAGCCACACAGAAGTAAAAATACCCCCCTGCCGTTTTTCCCAGATAGACAGGGCGAGGGGCCCAGCTGCATCCCACCATGTGGGCGAGAATCAGGCTCCATCCCAGGCAGGGTCTTTGCTTTCGTTCCTGTCTTGTGTCTAGATCTCAGGGTCTGTAGTGAGTGGGTTTTCGTGGGACTGACTTTCAAAAAGTGTCTAGTTTCACGAGTCATGTGGAAACTCACTTTCATTGTAGAGCAATCCAGATCCGTGTGTGAAGCCAAAGATGTCTTCCCCACCTTTAATTCCAGCCCTCTCTTGAGAGGTGACCACCACTGACATATTGCTGGGCGCATCTTCCAGGTCTTTCTCTATTTCCCTCCCTTCTTACTACATGGCATAATTCATACAAGTTGTGCATTAAAAAAAAACATAATATCTGGGTGAATCTTTCCATTTCGCCATGGAGTTTTTCTCGTTCTTTCTCACTGACTTATGGTGTTCCAGAGCACTAATTTACTATACTTTAAAACCTCTAATCACTCCTTTGTCAATTGACTCTTGGGTTGAATTTTAGTCAACTGTTTTGTTGCTGCAACCAAAATTTTAGAGGAGGAAACATTTATTTGTTCCTCGTGGTTTCAGAGGTCTCTGTCCACGGATGGTCGATTCTATTCTTCGGGATCTGAGATGAGGCAGAACTTGATGGCTGAGGTGTGTGGCAGAGGAGGGTGGATCCTCCAGAGAAGAGAGAGAGAGAGAGAGAGAGAGAGAGAGAGAGAGAGAGAGAGAGAGAGCTCGGCATTCTCCTCCCCTGGACAAAATATGCACCCCAAAGGCGCCCCAAGGACCCGCCTCCTCCAGCCACACCCTACCTGCCTGTAGTTAATCCCCACTAGTAGAGCAGTCCGTGGATGGGTTAAGGTCTCAGAACCCAAGCATTGCACCTCTAAACTTTCTTGCATGTTCTCACACCTGAGCTTTTTGGGGACACCTCATATGGAAACCATAACAGGTTGTTTGCATCTTTTGTTTCTATGAGTAATTCTGCTGTGATTTTCACATGCACATCTCTTGGTATACCCACGAAGAATTGCTCTTGGGAAAACATAGGAATTAGAATTACCAAGTGAAAAGAAGACACATTTAACATTCTGAGATTGTGATACTGAGCAATGGGCTTCCAAAAGGACAAGGTCAATAAATGCTTTCCTGATCAGTGGATGAAAAGATCCATTTCTTTGTTCTTTCACCCAAACTGATGGTTTCCAGTTTCTTAATGTTTCCCCTCTGATTGCTCCTCCCTCCTCCCCAAGTGTCCCCACCTCATGTCTCCCCTCTCGCCATCTACTTCTCTTACAAATCCCACATGGACACACTTCATACACTCGTTCGTCATGTTCAAGTCGTAAAATGACACAAACATGTGTCCATATGGTCAGAAGTCATGGAAGGAAACACACTCGGAGACCACACCCACCCGTCTTTACACACGGTCTTCTTTCCAGTCAAGATAAGAATATTAGTGGGAAAAGTGGTGCTGGACTATCTCATTTCCCTGTGTGGGCGGCCTAGATAAGTGGCCTCCGAGGCCTGGACAATGCTACTGGACCTGACAGCCTCTCTGCAGCTCCCCTCCCGGGACCTCAGGGACCGGGGCTGTGCTGGGGTGGGGCCTGGGAGTGGAGCACAGCTCCGAGCAGGCCAGAGGGTGGACAGAGATGCCTTGGACAGAGGGGTTGTCCAGAATCGCTGGGGGATTGTTAGAGTCACCGCAGAGCGCCCAAGTTGTCATGGCAGGAAGTGGGCATGGCAGAGCAGCCAAGCTTGAGGCAGACGTGCGACAGGTTTGCAAGTCTTCTTCCTTCCCCATGTGGGGGTCAGATCCCGGCACAGGCTTCCCGGTCCCTCCACCCCTGCCCTTCTTCTCCACACCCTCAGGCTTCACACTGTGCACCTTTCAGTAGTTCAGCAAGTGCCAGGAGCTCTGCTGCTCTTGGCGCCTCCTTCCTGCTTCCAGGAGCTTCCGGGGCACCTGCTGCCATGCTAATTCTGTGCTTTGTGCCCCTCCACCTGCTCCTTGCTGATGCATCCCACTTTTATGGACTTGGTCTCACAGATCCAGGTTGCCCCTGAGGGCCACTTCAAGTCACGCCTTCTGTGTGGGCAAGGTGCCCTGCAGGTCAGTAGGTCCTGTCTTCTCCAGGTGGCGGGCCGTCCCACACTGAACTGAGGCTGGAGTAGCAGCCTGCTCTTATCCCCATAGCCAGGGTTGGGAGAGGACATTGGAGGCCAGAAGACTCTACTAGGAAATCTGGAGACCTTGTTGGGCTGAACAGAGTATGAAGGTCGCCCACCTCAATGACCTTGTTGGAACGTTGTGATCTAAATGGGTGGGTGGGTGAGCAGGGCTTCTTGTGTCTGTTACAGATGGGAAACAGAAGCCTCCAAAGACTGAAGGACTCGCCCAAGTTTGCACAGCCAGGAGGGGAAGAGCCCAGGTCTCTGGACTTGAAACCTGGTGTCCTGGCCAGGGGCCACATTCATGGGAGCGTGGCAGGTCGCTCCACTCAGCCTGCACCCTGAGAGGTGGACAGAGAGTCACTTGCATTTAGATGGCCTGTGGCCAAGTGCCAAAAGCCAAGTGCCAATGTCTCGGCTTGGCACAGAATCACGAGCCACCACACAGCTTTGTAGGTTCAAACAGCAATTCTTTATTCCCGATCTCACACCAGCCTCCACACACGTTCAGGGGCAATTCCAATATGTCCGATCCCAAATCCTACTCCACGAGGCTTTTTCCAAATCCCGTTTTAATCTCACGAGAACTCAACGGGAACAAGCAGCAGGAACACCCTAATCCCAGCAGCAATAATCTTCAACCTCAACTTCCCTAAAACTCCTATTGTCACGCCCTAAACCCAAGGACGGAGATACTTCCTGCAGCAATACACCCTAATCCTGGATCCACCCTGGTGATTGAGCAGGGTCACCTTTCTCAAACACACAAGCAAGGTCGCAGCAAATTTCCAAGACAAGTCCATTTAACATGGGGTACACTGGCAAGGATTACGATGCGTCATACCTACTTGGTAATGGCCCTCAGCAGCCAAGAAGGAGAGAAGAGACACCATGGGGACCTTGAACACAGCCCGTCTGGAGGGAACGTTTGGACTGTCCTCTGTCCCTGGCCTCACAGGCTGAGCACTAGCTGGAGACGTGACTGAGCCTTTCCCTGGAAACTGTCCCATGCTTTGCTCTTTAGTTAGACTGAGAACTCAACCCCTCAGACTGCTTCCCCTTCTCAATGAATAATTAATCTTGGTCACAGTGACAGGCAGGTCCCAGGAGCCATGTGCTTAGATGTAAAGGCATGAGGGTGTCCTACCAAAGTCTGTCTGGAAGTGGGAGAGGTGTGTCTGAGCCAAAATTCTGTAAAAGAACTAAGGGTAAAATGCTAACCGGAGAGAGAACCCCGCAGAGGGACTCTGGAGCCAGGAGTAGGAGCCGCAGAGCGCAGAGCTCGGATCTGGAGCGGGTCCAGAAGGTGGAGCCAGCAGGGAGGCCTGACTCCAGGGGGAGGTCAAGGGGAAGGGCTGAGAGGACGATGGCCACGTGGTTTTCAAGGGCTTTGAGCTACAGAGTCCAACTTCCTTCCAAAAAGGTTGATTCAGTTTTCACTGTTGTCAGCCCAGAGTGACAGTCACTGTGGGCCAGCACCTCTCCAGTCCTCGTTCTCCTCATTAGGAAGTGGCGTCTCAGCTGGGCGCCATAGTGCACCCCTGTAAGGCCAGCTGCTCGGGATGGGGGGCAGGAGGATAGCAAGTTCAGGGCCAGTCTGGGAGCCTTCGTGAGACTCTCCAAATAAAAACAAAAAAGGATCGAGGTGTGGTTCAGTGGTACAGTGCTTGCCTAGTCCCCAAACAAAAGAACAGAAAAAGAAAGAAAGAAAGGAAGAAAGAAAGAAAGAAAGAAAGAAAGAAAGAAAGAAAGAAAGAAAGAGAAAGAGAAAGAGAAAGAGAAAGAGAAAGTGTTTTCTGAAAACAAAGAAACGGTGAGAAGACAGATGTGCCAGGTCCCCTGAAGTCCCTTCTCATGTCCTCCGGCAAAGGTGAGACCTAGAGAGCGCCTTTCGACACCTGGGATGGGGAGGCAGTGAACGGTCGAGTGCGGAAGAGGAGGAGAGAAGCCTGCGGGGCCCAGAAGGTGGGCAGGACTGACGTCTGGCAGGCACCAGCCCCCAGCCCCTCCTGCTGCCAGGGCTACTCTGATCCCCTGCCTCACATCCAACCTCTAAGTGAGGTGAGGGTCTACACTGGGGACCATGGACTGTCACTGGGCAGGGTAACCTGGTCTGCAGGCTCCAGAGAGGCACAAGAAGCCAGGGTGGGTGGGGCTGGGGGACCCTTCCTTGGGGAGCGTCTGGGCCAGCAGGATCCCCACCCACTGGCACCAGGCCCTCAGGGAGCACAGGAGGCACCAGCTGTCCTGGCCTGATGCTGGACCATGCCCGCTTCTCTCTAGTGACTTCTGAAGAGAGGAAGAGGTCGCAGGCCTGGGCACAGGAGTGACGGTGGGTGCAGGAGGGCAGAGTGGACGCACGTGGGTCCTAGGATCCAGCAGGCAGGAGTTCAGGACTGACGTGGCGGTCACAGAACCATCACCCATTCCCTCAAAACTGGTCCAGTCCAGCTGGTGGGGCTGAGGAGGCCAGGCAGAGTAGACCACCCCACTAACACCCGTCATGGAGACCTCCACCAGACAGAACCTGGTGACAAATGATTCATTACAAATGTAGTTATTACTATTTCTTGTGGTGCTGGGAATTGAACCCAGGCCTCAAGCATACTAGGCGAGTGTCCTACCACTGAGCTACACCTCAGCCCACACTCACATGTGTCGAGTGCTGATTACCTGCGGGGCACAAAACAGTGATTTATTAATATTCCTGATAGTTGCTCTGAGAAAGGAACAACCATACCCTCATTTTATAGATCACAGAACTGAGATCTAGACAGGTTGGGTGACTGACTTGACTTGAGGTCACATGGCTGTGGGAAGCCAGCAGCACAGCCCCAGAGTCTGTCCTCATGGGTGACCTCCTTGAGCATGACCTCCATCCTCAAAGCGTTGGACCTGATTGGAAAAAGGTGCTGGCCATGGAGCCACCAGAGAAGTGACAGGACCCAGCAGGTTGTGACCACTTCCCTGGGGCCCCTGCCAGCACGAACAGATCTCTCCCAAGCCGCGTACTGGGCCCCTGAGTCCCATTTGACACTGTGAAGGTCGTGGGTGGAAAAACCAGAGAGTGGACACCTGAGAGGATACAGTGACTCAGGCTGTGGGCCCTCCCCTTGGGCCGCCTCCTGTCTAGAGAAGACCCAGGAGCCCTCTGAGCTCTCGGAACGGCTGAACAGGACTGAGGCGCTCAGTGTGGGCAGAAAGGAGGGGCTCTATTTGAAGAGCCTCTTGTCCTCCTGGCTGCCCCCTGCAGTGTTCCCCAGGGCAGGGCCAGGGGGAGTGGAGGGCGGCGGGGAGGAGTGTGCAGAGCCGAGCTGGCCCAGAGCAGGCCACGCTGTCCTGACCTGCAGCCTGCAGCTGACACTCCGCAGAACCCTGTCCTGTGCCAAAGTAACCAGAGCCCAGCGCGGCCCCTGCGGCTCCTCCTGCGGCTCCCTGTGCTTGCAGAGGTCTGGCCAGCTGATAGGAGCTGGCCCCACAGATGAAGTCATCTGTTTTGGTGCCAGGGAAGGGAAGGACTGGTGGGAGCAGGCAGGCTTGGGGGTGACCAGGGCCGCACTCTGTCTGTGTCCCCCAGGCTGGCGCCACAGGATGGACAGCCTGGGTCTTGTCTGAGGGTGCCAGGGTGCTGGGGGCGGTAGTTGGGGTTGGGAGCCCTGGAGGGTGGGAGGTGACCCGTAGGAAGTCAGGAAGAGGAGCTGAGGGCGGTGCCGTGGCGGCTGGGAATGGGAAGGCCTCCTCCTGGTGCTGCTGCGGGTGCCCCGGGAGATTGCATCCGGGGTCAGAAGCAGACCCTCATCTTGGAAGGGGACTGTGGCACCGAAGGTGAAAGGAGCCCACGTGGCACTGGGAGCTGAGCTCCTAGCCTGCTCTACCAGCACTTCTGGTCTTTGTCACTGTCATTGACGCAGCCCCACACAGTCTGCTCGGTTTCTGCCAGGACCTCAGCAAGCTTGAGTTTCAGATCCATTTTTCTAAAGAGAGAGAGGGCACGCTTCCTGTGCCAGCGACTGTTGTCTGATTTCAGTAGTGGGGTCCAACTCAGGGTGACGTGCCTGCCAGGCCAGCACAGCTCTGCGGAGCGACGGCCCCAGCCCCCCTTAACTGCCAGCTGAAGTGCCACTCGAGTACACAGACCTTGTGTGTGTGGATCCATGGACGATTACAAGTGCAGGTGCCCGTGCCCACTGCCCCAGAGCAGGCCCAGAGCCGGCTCGGCTCGCTGCCCCCTCCCCACAGAGGCAGCCACTCCTCCTCCTGTGGTGTGGTTTGTGTGTTCTTGAGATTTACACAAATGGCACCCAGCGGCACCACTCTGGCATTCCGTTTCTCGATCCTGTCACCTGTGTGGAGGTCTCCTGTGTTGCACTGCTGTGAGTGGCAGCAGTCACTCCCCAGTTGGGTCCATTCCATTGCAGGAACTTCCCAATGGTCCACAGATGCTCATCTACTTGGCTGGCGATGGGCACGCCCATGCTCTGGCTATTAAGATAATGCCCTACCCCATTCCTGTCCACTCCTGTGTGTGCTGAGGGACGCTCACGCTGATATCTCTTGGATTCAGGCCTACGAGCATGAGTCCGAGGGTCACCATGTACCTTTAGATCCTGCCGATTTTCAAAAATGCACATGTTTTACCAATTTGCATTTCCTCTACAACATCTGAGAATTCCAATTGCTTTGCCTTTGTGCCAGTGCTAGGTATCATCAGTCTTTAAAATTTAGCCATTATGGTGGGTTTGTATCGGTAGCTCACCGTGGCTTTAATTTATGTTTCCCTGATAATTAATTAAGTTGACCATCTTTCTGTGTGTTTGTTGGCCAGTTGACCTTCTCACTTCCCAATGTTAACTTTTTTTTTTTTCAGTACTGGATATTGAACTCAGGGCCTGGAACATGCTGGGATAATACTTTATCATTGAACTGCACTCAACCTTTTTTAAGTTTTATTTTGAGACTGTGTCTTCCAAAGTTGCTCTGGTTGGCTTCAAACTTGCCATCTTCCTGCCCTAGCCTCCCAAGTAGCTGGGATCACAGGTACATGCCACTGTACATAGCTCAGCATCTCTTTTTAAATATGGGCATTGACTTAATGCTTTCTTCTTCTTCTATGTAGTCTGTTTTTCCCCCTGTAAACAGGCCTTTCCTTTCATTAAGTCTTCTACTGTTTATTGTTTGTATTGACCAACTGTAGGCAAAGGACAAGCATTGATCTAGCTAGATTGTCTTGAAGATTAGAAACATTTTATAAGAAAACGCTTATCTTGTGTCCTGGAACACATTTCTTCTGATCTCTTGTTTAATAGAATCTGGGAATAGGTCTGAAATGTTCATCAGTTCTCATTTATCAATGGATAAGTTACGGTGCATTCAACACGTATTGAATTTGTATGATGTACTGGGCATCATGCCAACCACCACTTACTTGTGGTCTATCACGTGGTTACTATTTTTCCAAATACAGATGAATACCTTATGTTTGAAAAGTACCTTTCTTTTTAAAAGAATAAAAAATTTAAATTGATTCTTGTTAGTTATATACCATAATTAGGATTAATTTTTGTACAATCATAAAAGTATGGAATGTAATTTGCTGATTCAGCCCCAGTATTTCCCCTTTCCCTCGACTCCCTCCCCTGTTCCATTTCCTCTCCTCTACTGATCTCTCTCTCTTTTTGTTATGGTCAGTGTCTCGTGGAGGTACACTGGTGAGGCTCACTGTGGTGTAGTCACAGATGGATGTAGCAAACTGAGGTCAGTTTCACCCTGCTGTCCTTCCTTATCCTGTTCCTCCTCCTCCCTCCTCATCAAGCCCCTTTCCCCACTCACTGATCAGCAAAGTAGCTTTCTTAATGCCACTCAGCATGAGTGACACATCAGGGTTGAACCCAGGTAGAGGGTGTCGAAGCCCATGTTTATGTGCAATTAAAAAAAATGGTTGGAGTTGGAGAATATCATGCTAAGCGAAATAAGCCCATCCCACAAAACCAAAGGCCGAATGTCTCCTCTAACATGCAGATGCTAATTCACAATAAGGCGGGGCGGGGGGGGGGGGGCACAAGAGAAGAATAGCATTACCTTAGATTAGGTAGAAGGAAGTGATGGAAAGGAAGGGGAGAGGATGTGGGGACAGTGACTTGATGGCAAAAGGTACGACTTATGCAGTCCAGGGGGAGAAATAAAGAATGTCCACACACTTCTGCCTTTGTCAATGCTTTATTCACTCAAATCACTCAATACAATTTCACTCTATAGGTTCTCAATCAAGAAAATGACAATCCTTAATGCAGGGCACTGCAATAGACATAATCAGTTCATAGCAAACAATTCTAGATTAATTCTAAGCCCGGCAAACACTTAATCATGACAGGCTCGTGACAGACATTCCCTCTTCGAGCTAAGTTCAAGTGTCAGATGGAAAGTCTCAAGTCTTAGGCTCTAAGTCCAGCAGATGCACACTCACTCAGACCGCAGCGATCAGCTCAGGGACTGAAGCAGGCTTCTCCTGGGGTGGAGCTGATGGCGGTGAAGGAGAGTCCTAGGAAGAAGTTGCATCTCTCACCAGGGTCTGGATGTGGCCACACATGAATTTTTGGGGAACCCTTCATATCTAAACCCTAACAGTAAGGATTTCTTTTCCATTATTCAAAATAAAAATCATTTTCCTTTACTAAAATGGCATTAATATGCACCTTCCCCCTCTCCCCCCAGGTCCCCACCCACGACGTGAAGCGCCATCTCCTTCTGCCTGAAGTGAGGTTTATATCCAGCTTCCCACTTTCCCAGCTGTCTCACTGTTGCAAACTTTGTTAAAAGTTGTCTCCTAGAAGCAGAGAGGCTCCTGGGATGAGGGTCGGTTTTGCTGCCCGTCCAGCCTGGAAAACAAGCCGGCTCCGCCCCCTGGTGGTGGGAGTCGGAACCCGGGCTTCGGCCTTGCAGCCCTGGGTCCTCACCTGCAGACCTTGGGTCCTTTGACGTTGGTGAAACCTGAAACCGCGGCCAAGTGGGCAAGAACACAGCTCAGCGCTTCAAGGCTCCTAGAGGCTTGATTCCTTTTGGCGCCACCATCGGAGTGAACTTGATGTTGATCTGTTCTAGTCTTACACTATCTGGCATGTGCTCATTTTCCCCAGTAGGAAAGGTTGGAAAAGGTCCAAGAACTTTTAATTGTGGCCCCTCCTTTTTGCCGATTTCCTTCCTAAATACACTGGTGTGGAGCACGGAGCTCAGAGCCCCCGGATGCCTTTCGGAAGACCTGGATCTTCCTCTGGGATGTGGGCTTTCTCACCTGCAGAGGTGAGTTCAGGGGCCTTCCCGCGTCCACATCCAGGCCGCTGTGTGGCTCCAGGTGGGGAGCTACTTTGGGCAGCAGGTCTTTCCTGCATCTGCATACTTGGGGCTGCTTTCCTGGGTCAGACCCAGCTGTGGCAGGGGTGTCCCTGTGGTACAGCCTGCTCAGTGCTTGTCTGCCTGCTCACCTCATGATTAGGAGATCAATGGTGGTGACCCTTGGTTTGCATTTCTATCTCGTCCTGGATTCCTACTTGCTGTGTGACTCAGACCACAGCTTTAATCTTTCTGTGCCTTTATTTCTGTAAACCATCAGGCTCTTTTTATTTTTTTCTAAGACAGGGGATTGAACCCAGGGGTGCTTGAACACTGAGCCACACCATCAGCTCTTTGTTTTTAATTTTAAGAAAGGGTCTTGCTAAGTTGCTAGAACTGGCTTTGAACTTGCAATCCTCCTGCCTCAGCCTCTTGAATCACTGGAATTACAGCCGTGTGCCACTGTGCCTGTTTAGCTGTCCTGTTCTTTAAACACAGGTTACACAGCTTTCTGCCGAGTGGGAGTGGACAGTCTTTTGGGAAAATTGTGGCTCAGAGCAACATGGCTATTATTAATTCACTTTTCCTTTTGACTTTGTATTATTACTATTTTCATAAATCATTTTAGAGGAGGCATATGGGCATAGTGGCATTACCCCGGAGGTGAAGCAAGACTGGACACTTTTTTTTCCTTTTAATTGTGGTGCAAAACGCAAGTGTACATCACTGCAGTGTTAGCACATTGCTTTATTGTAAAACGATCTCTAGAACCTTACCTTACAAAACAGAATCTCTCAAAGGAAGTGACCAGTGGTCAAGCAAGACTCCAGAAAGACGCGGTTTCACCGTTCCTGTCCCTGGTAGTCTCTAAACGTTGTGCTAAGGGAGCAAAACGGGCAATGTCTGCCACCTGGTGGTGGCAATGAGACATAACCGCAGCACCCAGGCTCCCAGGCGCGGGGACAGGGAAGGCCTGTCGGGACGGGCAGATGGAAGTTGTGTGCCTGGCTGTGGGATGGTTCCCAGCGGCCTGGCGATCTATTTAGACGGGGTCTTCCTGACAAGCCACGTATTCACGTATCTACTTGCTAATCAAGAAAAATGGGCTCGTGGCAGCAACTCAGCTGTCTGCTGCTTTGCAAGAAAAGAAGGTCGGTTTAAAAGCATTTTGTGGCACTAAGATGTCCCCAACTCCGCTCTCATCTTCTCTCGGCTGTGCATGTGCAGACACCAGCACACGTGGGGGAGTAGACAAGACCGAGTGGGAGGGCAGGAGGCCCTAGTTCTCATGGGCCTCACCAAGAACCTAGTCGCGGCCTGGTGGCCTAGCCGTGAAGAAGGTGGTGGACCGTGAAGAAGGCAGGCAGACAGGATCACGCATCACCACCACATTGGTGTAGTCCCTCTGGTGTGGCCTGTCACACCTGGGCTGCAGACCTGTGCAGCAGTTTACGTGCTGATGTTGTGAGCAATAGTACCCAAGGGTGAGCACGCGTGCTTCAAAACATTTCTAAATACAGAAAAATCACAGCAAAAATTAGGTGCCAGGAATTTTCCAGCTCCATCACAACCCAATGGGACCCCTGTGGCCGATGTGGCCCATGTTGAAGGGAATGTCACATGTGGTATGGTCTGTGACTCTCTGTTAGTGTTCCCCTGCACCTTTCCTTCAAAACAATGACAGATTTGTTTATTTTTATTCATTTACTTATTTTGGTTTATCACTTCTACTATGCTGTAGGCTCAGAGGACAGAGATCATCTGGGGGGTGTTGCTTATTCATGTAGTGAGCATGGAATCATGTTTTAGGCAAATAAGTGAATCTACGAATAAGGAAGGAAATGGATGAATTTGGGCATTTTGAGTCGCTTGCTCTAGATGTAATAGCATGCTCAGAATTGCCTGGGATGGACACCAGCAGTGTTTATCGCAATGTTTAAAACGTGTAGCGTCCCCCCAAAGGTTATGCGAGAAGGTTTGGAGGAGAAATGATCGAGCTATACCCTTAACCCAACTAGTGAATTAACGTTAATTAATCCCTGATGGGGTTAATGGAGTGGTGACTGGAGGCAGGTGGGGTGTGGCTGGAGGAAGTGGTTTACGGGGAGTGTGGCTATGGGGTATATGTTTGTATCTGGCATCTGGAGTCAGTCTCTCTCTCTCTCTCTCTCTCTCTCTCTCTCTTTCATTCTCTCTCTCTCTCCCTCTCTCTCTCCCTCTCCCTCTCCCTCCCTCCCTTCTCTCTCTCTCTCTCTCTCTCTCTCTCTCTCTCTCTCTCTCTCAGCTTTCTGATTACCATGTGAGCTGCTTCCCTCTTCCACACACTCCATCATGATGTTCAGCCTCAACTTGAGCCCTGAGTAATGGAGCCTGCTGTCCATGAGCCCTGAGTAATGGAGCCTGCTGTCCATGAGCCCTGAGTAATGGAGCCTGCTGTCCATGAGCCCTGAGTAATGGAGCCTGCTGTCCATGAGCTGAGACCTCTGAAACCGTGAGCCTCCAAATAAACTTTTCCTCCTCTAAAATTGTTCTGGACAGGTCTTTTAGTTACAGCAGTGAAAAAGCTGGCTAAAACAGACAGGAAGGTAAGTCTGGATCAGGGATGATTTCAACAGGTTGGCCTCAGACCAAATATGACAAAATGAAGTCACAGAGGAAGAGCAAGGTTGCGCCCTAAGGTTGGAAAAACAAAATCCATGATATCAGTGTCCGTTTTGGGAAGATAAAGATTAATTACACCCCAATACAAATGCTGAATCTTTAAGAAGATGGAAATATGAAGTACCCTGATTTGATTGCACATTGTATACAGGTATTGAATCATCACATTGTGCCTCAATTACTGTGTGTCAGAAAAGATTGACTACAGTGTAATGGTTCATCTGGATAGTCAACCTGATGCCCAAGAGAGATGCCCAGGACCGAGAGGATCCCCGTGTGCCTGTGAGGATGTTTCCGGAGATGATTGTCATGTGGAACAGGAACTGAGGGGAGACGCGCCATAAGTGTGGCAGCTCTGTGCAGCAGGCAGGGCTGGTGGGACAGAGGCAGGAAGGAGGACGCTGTGCAGACACCAGCTCCTTTCTTCTGGAGCTGCTGCCTGAACTGCTGCTGCCCACCTGAGGAGGACACTGGACTCCAGGTTCTTCGCTCTTCCAACATGGAATCGCCCCAGGCCTCCAGTCTCTGACTGGGGCTGCATCCTTGGTCCCTTTGGCTCTGAGCCTTCAGCCTCTGAGACTGAGCACTACTGATTCCTGCAGCCCTCCAGCCTGGAGACAGCCACGGTGGGACGACCCAGCTTCTGATCCTTAAGCCCATCTTGTGCAAACACACAAACACACATGCACATCCCCATCGATTCAGTTCTTCTAGAGAGCCTTACTGATGGAAAGAGGAGCCTGCAGTTTGTTGCGTGAAGGTTGAGCCGCTCCAGCCTCTGAAGACTTTGAAAGGTGGAGAAATGGCTTTGAGAAGGGTTTCTGGGGCCGCCCACCCTGACCTTTTAAGGCAGCTTGAGAGGTACAGGACTGGAGTTGCTAAATGGTTCACTGGCAGCTGATTGCCTTGTGCAGACCCTGGGTAAAGTGAGCAGAGGACTGGGGAGAGGGGAGCTTTCTGCTTTCCTCCCATCCTGGCTCACTGTCTCCCCAGGAACATCCTCTCTCTCTCTCTCTCTCTCTCTCTCTCTCTCTCTCTCAGGTTCCACACCGAGCATTGTGTTCCACTGCTCACCTCTGCCCTGGCCCAAGCTTCCCGTGTTCCAAGGAAGTCTGCAGAGGACCTCGCGTTCCATCTGATCGTGTGTGATCATGGGTGAATCTCCCTCTCTGAACTGGAGGGAACAACCACTTTCTCCTTCTTTGCATACCCTCTGGGGGCCATGCAGGGAGTGTCCAGTGGCTGGAAACCTTGCTTTTCCTAGCAAAGCTCGACTTATTGTAAATCCTTTCCTGGGCTGGCTTTCCTGTTTTTAAGAGGATGTAGGTAGACAAGATCCCCTACCTCCCCAAGGAAAAAGATCCTCTCCTATTCAGAACTGCGTTGGTGAGTAGTGTGCTCCAATATCCACACCCACCAGGAGCCCAGGAGTGTGGCCTTGTTAGGGAGTGTAGGTAACCAGTAGGCGAGGCCTGCATGCCAGCCAGGGTGTATTCTAAAGAGGGCTGACAGAGACGGGCGGAGGGAAGTTGTGATGTGACACACAGGTACTGGGCCTCCCTGCTCTTCTCTTTTCTTCTGGAAGAATGACAGGGTCTTGATGAAGGTCTGTGGCTCTGTGACAGTGACAAGGTGCTGCTGGCCCCGTGCTGCCCCGTGGACAGCTGGCTGTTGGGTGTGGTGGGCATGGGTCATGGTTTCTGCATCTGTGGGAGCAGCAGTGTTGGGTGTGTGGGATCTTAGGGTGACACTGGTCCCAAGTCATCAGAGTCCCTGAGCCAAGAGCCCCCAAAGCAGCTTGGCCACCAGAGCCTTGGAGCTTGAACCCACAGGGGCTGCTGCTCCAGGATCCGGCTGCATTCTGTGTTCCTCACTGAACCCACAACCCATCTAGGTTCCTCTGCTTTCAGAGAGGGGCTGCAGTCCAAGAGCAAGGACTCTGGGTCAAGGCTGGCCAGGTTCCAGCCCAGCACTAGCTGACTCTCACTAATGTGTGACCTTGGAGAAGGCTCTTCACTTGGGAAAGTCAGAGATCATAGATTAGGTTATGAGGATGAAGTGATTTGATCCATGTCAACCACTTCAAAAGGTGGCTGGCACACAGCAAACTCTTGCTTTTATGCTCAGAATATGTCATACCCTTGGGCCTGTTGACTTGTATTAATCAGTTGAATATGAATTTGAAACAGGACTTAGTGATTGAAGATGAGAAGACAGAGAAAAAAAAAAAAAAAGAAAGTGTATTTCAGTATCATGCCTCCGTAATACGACTTCTGGAGTTTTACCCATCAGCAGAGACTGGCCTCCATCAGCTGCCACAGCTCATTAGTGAACCCTTGGATCCTTACCCACAGATGGGAGTTTAGTCCTTTTAGTCATTTACATATATCCTTTTAATTTTTTTTAATTTGTTTTAATCAGTAATAGACAGTAGAATGCACTCTGATACATCGTGTATAGTGGAGTCTAATTTCTCCCTCTTCTGGTTGTACATGATGTCGAATGAGTTACTTTACATATAGCCTTTTACTCTTCCTCTTTGTTTAAGTCTATGGATTGAGGAGGCAAAAAATTTTTTGCTTTTACACAACAAGACAAGATATTGTGACAGAATGCAACCCATGTCCACCCTATTTTACAGCCAAAGAAACATTTGCCTTCAAGTGCAAGACAAGAACGAAATTCCACACCAGAGTTCCCAAACGCACAGTCCCCTGAAGGAAACAAACAAACAAAATAAAACATGGAAACAAATCAGGCTGGGAACTTGAGCCTGCATGAGCAGGGCAGGAGCCGAAGACCTCCCACCCCCATCCCATCCCCAACCTGCTGCTGACCATTGCAAATTGAAGAAGCCCCTGCTGGGTTGACACTATGGTGCTGATTGGGAACTCCCGGGGGAGGGAGACTGCCCTCCCACCATCTCACCTGAAGGAAACGGGATCACCAGGAAGAAGAAGACAGTCGGAAGATACAGGTTCATGGCTGCCCAGGGCACAGAGCTGCTCCTCCCCTGGCTGGCTGGTGGGGAGGTGGCTTTATAGAGCCTGGCTGAGATGGGTGGGGCTGGACAGTGGCCTTCTTCTTCCCTGGAGCATACAGCTTCTGCAGGGTTGGAGGAAGAACAGCCCTTTGTCATTCAGCACTGCCTCCTTTTCTACAAACTCAGCTGGGAGCAAAAATGTTTCCCCTGAGCAAAGCTGGACTGGAAACCAGGCTCTTCATGCCTGGCCCCAATACAATTCCTCTCACACCTTAAAAATGTAGGGTTAGGGTCTACACTGGTCTTCCTTCCCTCCTTCGTCCCTCTGAGAAATCAGGGAAGTGCTTGTCATAAAACACAGGCTTAACTCAAGATGGGGAAGGGTGTAGGCAAGAACTCCATGCAGGGGCTCACAGAGGCAAAGCATCTCAAGGTGTCTACTGTGCCTGACCCAGGTGATCAGAAAGTGCACAAGGGAGGCTTCTTCCTCTTCTGGTGGCCTATTGATCCACCTGGCTCAAGGGCAGATACTGTAGGAAATTCCCCAGCAGACGACCTTGATGGGCTTCATTTTCCAAATAGCCGTACGAAATGTTGGCTAGGACGTGGGGACTGTGAGGGGTCTGGGAGAAGTTCCCACTTTGGAGAGGATGAACTGGTCTCTTGCCAGGAGAGCCAGTGACCTGCTGAGCACAAGGATGGCTGCCCTAGAGCTTGACAATGTTTCCCTGGAGCTAGAGACACAGTTCTGGGAAAGGATCATTAGGCTCTACCCCCTAGGGGCATGGGTGGGTGACTGATATTGGAGAAGAAGCTAGATTTGACTTTATTCTTCCCCTTGAGGCAGCCTTGTACCTCCCCAGCCCTCACAATAGGACTCTGAATCTGCAGTGTGGCAGTACAGCTTGGTTTTATTCAACATAGCAGGCGTCTGTCCTCTGGGTCATTGTTCACTATTTATCTCAGATTCCTTTTCTCATAGAGTGCACTGTTCTTAGAAGGATTTTTTTTTTTTTTTTTTTTTAGCATGAAATGAGGTAGAACTCACAGTATACTTTGTAGGCATTCCTTTGGTCCTGGTTATTAAAGTCTGTCCCTGTACTTCTCCCTCCCGCTTGGTTCCTTTCTGATCTCCTTTTGATTTCCATGAGATCTGCCCCCAGATCTTTTCCCTTTTTTCTCTCTACTTTCCACGCAAGAGAGAAAACCTTCTGAGTTTGACTTATTTCACTTAATATGATGGTCTTTAGTTCCATCCATTTTCCTGCAAATGACATGATTTTCATTTTTGTTTATGGCTGAATAAAACTCCATTGTGTATACATACCATATTATCTTTTTAAAAAATATTTTCATTATTTGTTGATAGACCTTTATTGTATTTATTTATATGTGGTACTGAGGATTGAACCCAGTGCCTCACACATGCTAGGCAAGTGCTCTACCACCGAGCCACAACCCCAGCCCCAACCATATTTTCTTTATCCAGTCATCCATTGATGGACATCTAGGCTGGTTTTACAGTTTCTCTTGGCCTCAGAATCTTAATCTGCAAAATGATGATGTTGGTTTTATTGTGTTCTCTTAGGCAATTCTTAGCTCTAAGAGAGTAAGTGTATAGTCTGTGCACGTGTGTATTTATGTATACATGTGCATATTGATGTCTTTGTATGTCTTGTGTTTGTATATCGATGGTAGACCTTTCCTTCTCCATCAGACCTTTCATTCCACCCCGACAAGCACATAATCTAGGACCTTCCTTTTATTTTAAATCTGACTCAAAAATACTTACTCTCAAGTTTCCCTCAGGATTACTTGCACTTTCTAATCTGTGGCTTGGTCGACACTGTTGGTGGAAAGGTGCGTGTTGTGGGTATGTGAGTGGACCAAGTGGAGGAAGCTCATGGGCCCTCCTCGTTTGTGCTGAGCCCCTCAGAGCAGGAGAATAAAGGTGGAGACTTCCTTATGAAGGTAGAGATAGTTCTCAAAGATAGGTTATATCGAGGTGCTTTCTCACTTCCTTGACCCCATCATCTGCTAGTGGCTACTATTCTGTCTCTAAGTAACCTGAAAGTTGCCTATGGACAGTCATCAGTGAATAATAGGAACATTTCCCTCATTTTTTGTATCCTGGGTGGCCTGATAAGCCTCCCATGTTCACCTGCATTATCTCATTAGTACTCGTCACAACCACATGTCACCAACCTCACTCCTGCTCTTGTTTTTACTAACACTCATCACACACTAGCATTGGTATTGTTGACATAGTGGGTTTTCAGTGAATACGACAGTTTCCTACAAGTGAACAAGTGAATAAGGTAAGGTTCAGTTCCATGAATGCCGAGTCTTTATTTCTTCCACTCCTTCGCTTCCTGGTCCGTTTGGCAGAGAAACCCTGGATGAGACTTACTTTCTTTTCTTTTGTTTTCTGAATGAATCCAGGTGCATTCTACTACAGAACTATATTCTAAGGCTTTTTGTTTTCCCCTTCAATTCTGAGACAGAGTCTCTATGTTGGCCTTGAACTTGTGATCCTCCTGTCTCAGCCTCCTGAGTCACTAGGATTGCAGATCACTCTTCAGATGCACAGGATGGGGCCATACACATTTCCCATCTTAGATCAGAATAAGGACCGTGAAACTGATGAAGAGCATGGCAGTGTGCACAGCTCTCTGGTATTCCTCCATGGTCCTGTTTATTTCAACAGAGCTCCCCTCTAACTCCATGTGACACAGTCCTATCAAGGCAGGGGCTGTTCCGGAGACTGTCTCTTTGTGTCTCAAGGCCTTATGTGGGCAGAAGTTCTTCACGTGGATCACATCAGGCAAGGGATCGTTGTGCTGATCAACATGAGTTGCTTCCAGGTGCTCACACACACTGAAGGAGAGCTAGTTTGACTGCTAGTTAGGCTAAATATTCTGGTGACTAACTTTCTGCTACCAACATCCAGTCACTGCCTACTAAACTGCTCTCTACACCCCAGCTACCCACCCACTGGAAAAGCCCAGATCATGTGACCCCTAGGCTCAGGAAAGCTAAATAACTTTTCAGTCGAGTGACAGACCTGGAGTTTGAACACAGTTGTCTGAATCTGAAGCTCATGATTCTAGCTTTCTGCTTCTTTCTATTCAACTGACCATTCAGCTAGCCAACATTTCTCGAGAATTTGCTGTGTGGAAAAGATGAAGTTGAATGTTACTACTCTTAAGTGGCTCTAATCTACAGATGACCCTGGATTTATGATAAAGTGACATACTGATGACATCATCATAAGTTGAAAATACGAGTTGAAAATGCGTTTAACATGTCTAATCTTTTAAATAGCACAGATTAGCAACAGAACATAATTGGCATGTTGGTCCTTTAGCATTGTGATTGCATGGCTCACTGGGAAGTGCAGCTTGCTGTGTTGGTCAGGATCTCGAGAGAATCTTGTATCATATATGGCTGGCCCTGTGAAAGGTAATCCAGAAATCGAAGTAGGATTTCTACTGAATGCACATGGCTTTCACACCATCGTGAAGTCAAAAAATTTTAAGTTGAGGCATCGTAAGTCAGGGGTCATCTAGAGTAGGGAAGAAAACTATGGCAACACCTGCAAGTCTTGTGGGTTAGGATGTGAAAAACAGGAAAAGATCTTTCTCTCATTTTAGAAACAAGAAAATCCTAAACAAAATAAAGATTTTAAATGGGCTAGAAAAGAGCAGGGGATCCAAGAGAAGTTGGTGAATTGAATTCCAGAGAGAAAAAACTCTACATTAAAGGGGAAATCAGACAGAGCCTAGACATCCATGTGGGATGGCAGGAGGGTGGATGAAAGCACCAGTCACTCAGTCCTCCAGTCTTCTCCCAAGACTCCCAGTTCCTAAGTTTTGTTGGGAAAGTGCCCACAGAAGAGGACTAGTAAATAGAGGAAACACTTATTATTCCACTTCCCTCAAGGGCAGCGAATCTTAAGTTACTGCTGGAATTGAAGCCCAAACCAAACCAAACCAAACCACCACCACCACCACCACAAAAGGGTAGCAAGCATTCTCCCAGCCTGAATTTCAAAATGTGGAAACAGAGAAAGTGGAGTTGGGTCGAGTTTACAGATGGCTTTTAAATACCTTTTTAAGTATTTTGAAGAACAAATCAGAAATGGCCATCATGGGTGATACTGATACCACCAGTTATCAATGACGAGTCCTGCTCTCCCACAGGTTGAAGTATAACATTGGAGAAGCACGCCGAGGCAGGCATAGGAAGCAGGATTTATTCAAAAAGGGGTAACAGACTTCTCCTGGGAGGGAGAAGGGGCCAGAGCTGGTATCCTGATCCCAAGAAGCGAGGTGTTCTGCCCCTTTTATAAGTCCTAGGCTTCCTTTGTTCTCCTGCCCTCTCCCCCTTATCTCTGTCCAGGAATCCTGCTACCTGACTAGGCCCAGGGATGCTCAGTGGGAGGGCCAAAAGTGGGAAACAGTGGGCTGAAGGGAGAAGGGCAGAGTAACCCAGGACACATTAGTTAACAAACTTATAGTTCCCTGTAGGGAGGGGCAACTCCTGGGACAGGTGACCTTAGCAACAGGTAGGAGCAGGGCAGGTTCTTGATAAGGATGGAGGAAGGCTCTGAGGAATCAACATTTCAATCCCTCAGGAGTCTCCAATTTGTGGGACTCACTCAAAATTGGCCTCCTTGATCTGACCTGACTGATTTACCTGTCTATTCTGACTGCCTGTCTAATTCTGGCTTCATATGATGGAGTGTTTCAGAAGAAAATTATACAAAAAAAGAAATTCTAGTCTTGAAAAACTCTGTATCTAAAACCTAAAGTTTATTGTTGATGTATAACCACAGATTGGGTAATGGAGAACAGAGCAGTGAACTTGAATACAGGTGAATGTAAATGATCCAAAATGAAGTGCACAGAAAAAAAATGTTAAAAAATAAACATTAACAATGACTTATGAAATAATATCGAGTAATCTAGACAATTGCAACTGGAGTTGCAGGAAGAGAGAAAAGAGAATACTGGAATAAACAAATAATGGCCAAGACTTTTTCAAATTTGATTTGAAAAAATCAGCCAATAGATCTATCCAAGAACTTAAACTGCTCAAACTTATTGCAGGAATAGTCTCAGGCATATCAGATAAGTTGTTGAAAACCAAATACAAAAAGAAAATCTAAAAATCATTAGGTGAATAGATACATTACAGATAGAGGAACAAAAATAAAAATTAAAACAATTTTATTACAAGAAAAATGATAAGAGATATTCAAAAACATCTTTACAGTGTTAAAGGAAGAAACCCCTCTGTCAGTGTAAGATTCTATATGCAAGAACACTATGCTTCAAAGAAGCAGGCAAAATAAAGACATTTTAAGATAAATAAAATCACAGAGAATCTGTACAAGTAAACTTAAAGGAAGTTTTCTCACCTAAAAGTAAAGAGACCAAATGAAAACCTGACTCCTAAGACAGAACATGGAACTCTGGAAATGATAAGAATATAGATAAATTGAAAGCATTTTTTCTTAATTTTATTAAGGTAAGTTATATAAAGCAAAAATAGCAATAGATTGGTGTTTATAACATGTAGAAATAAAAGATGGGACCACCATACCACAAACAATGAAGGCAGACATATGGGGTGCTTTTTTAAAGTTTTTATACTTTACATGGAATGGTATGGCATTAATCCAAGAAGGACTGATAGTGTAATGGCATATATTATAAAGTAATCACACACACACTTGTATACACACACACCCACACACCCACACACACTCAGAACCCAAATCACCAAGGCCAAAATACAAAATAAAACAAAGTTAAACCCTAGAAAGAGGTAAATCTAAAAGGCAATAGAGAAGATAACATCAAATAATAAAAATATTTGATTAATAAAAAAGAACAGAAGAGGAGGAAAAAAAAAACTTAGGAACAGTAAATTAGAAAACAAATAGCAAAATGGTAGACTTAAATACAATCCATATATTAAATAACATGGAGTATGTTCACCGACTGCAATAACATTAAGTTAAAAATCAGTAATGGAAGATATATTAAAATTCTGGAAATATTTGGAAATTAAGAAATATACGTAGGCCAGAAAAAGGAATATTAGAGAAACAAAATATCTCAAACGAAATCATATAACACACTATATTGAAATTTCTTGGAGGCAGTTAAAGCTTAGTAGGAAATTTGTAATTTTAGTTGCTCAGAGAAAAGGTATACAATTAATGACTTAAGCATATACCTTAGGAAACTGAAAAAAGAATAGCAAATTGCGAAAGAAGGAAATTACGAATGTAAGAAGTCAATGAAAGAGAAACAACAGAGAAAAATCAATCAAGTTAGAAGTTAATTTTTTGAGAAGTTTAGTAAAGTCAATAAAACCCAAGTAAGATTGTTCAGTAAGAAAAGGAAGAAAACACAAAATACCAATATTAGCAATGTAAAAGAGACATTAGTAGAGAACCTACAGAAATCAAAAGAATAATAGGAAGTGTTATGCCCATAACTTTAGCAATTTAGAGAAATTCTTCAAAAGACATAAATGAGCAAACATTTTTAAAAATATGTTTTAGTTGTAGATGGACACAGTACCTTTATTTATTTATCTTTATATGGTGCTAAGGATCAAACCCAGTGCCTCACTCATGCTAGGTGAGCGCTCTACCACTGAGCCACAACCCCAGTACCAAATGAGCAAAATTGAAACAAGAAGATATAGCTTCATGCCAAGTAAAATTTGCAGTAATCCTCCAATATCGCAGCAGCTAGTCCAAAAAATATAAGAGGTAACATTTCCTGAATAATATTTAAAGACTAGAGTCATCTGGATTTGAACCTGAAATGACAGTGCAAGAAGGGAGAAAAGCAAAACCATCAACCAGCTGTGAGGCCATCATTCAGAAATGTGCAAAACAACCAGGATGCTGTGATCAAGTGGGGTTGATTCTGGGATTTCAAGTTATTTTTTTCTTTTAAAAGAACAACTCGTGATGATAGCTTAGTGTGATACACAGATAATCTAAAGCCACAGCAGAATTCAGGTCACAAAAATCCTTTGATCAAGTTACACCCCTAAAACATGACCTTTTGTTTATTATTTAAGTAAATGCAAATAAATTTCTGTTAAGATTGCCAGAAATAGTCTTTCTCTTTTAAAATAAGCTAGGATTACTTAAATCAATTTTGATGATATAGTTGAGTTACACAGAATAGTGGGAGTCATTGTCATATACTTGTACATGCACATCACATCATCTGGTTGATTTCATTCCCAACACCTCCCTTTTCCTCCCCCGCTCCTTCTCCCTAGTCCCATTTCTTTACTCCGTTGGTCTCCCTTCTATTTTTGTGAGATCCCTTTTTTTATTCCTTTTGTCTCTATGGCTTGCACGTAGGAGAGAAAACATGCTCCTTAACATTTTGAGTCTGGGTCATTTCACTGAGCATGATGTTTTCTGGTTCTATCCATTTTCCCGCCTATGTCATGATTTAATTCCTCCTTACGACTGAGTAAAACTCCATTGTGAATAGATACATCACATTTCCATCCATCTGTTAGTGGACACCTAGGATGGTCCCATGACTTGGTTCTAGCTAATTGCATTGCTGTTCACATAGGTATGTATCACTGTAGTGTGCTGACTTAAATTCATTCGAATAAATACCGAGGAGTGTATTGCTGGGTCATGTGGTGGTTCCATGCCTAGGCTTTTGAGGAAGCACCATGCTGATTTCTATAGTGGTTGGACTAATTTACAATCCCACCAACAGGGTATAAGTTTTCCTTTCTCTTTGCATCCTTGCCAGCATTTATTATCTGCACTCTTAATGGTTGCCATTCCACCTGGTGTGAGGTGAAGTCCCAGTGACGTTTGATTTGCATTTCCCTGATTACTGAGGATGTTGAACATTTTTTTTTTTCACATATATGTTGGCCATTTGTATTTCTTTTTTGAGACACATTTCTTTAGTTCATCTTCCCATTTATTGATTGTTGGATTTTTTTGTGGCTAAGTTTTTTTTTGGGTCCTTTATTCTGAATATTAATCCTCTATCAGAAGAGCAGCTAGCCAAGGTTTTCTCTCATTCTGTAGTCTCCCTCCTCACACTCTTGTTTCCTTTGCTGTGCAGAAGCTTTTTAACTTGATGCATCTCCTAAGTATTTTATTTTATTTTTTTTTTGCTATCGTGAATGGAATTGTTTTTATGATTTCTTTCTCAGCAGAATCCTTATAGGTGTATGGAAAAGCTATTAATTTTTGCATGTTGATTTAGTATTCTTCTACTTTTATGAACTTGTTTATCACCTCTCGAAGTCTTCTGGTGCAGTTTCTGTGGGTCTTCTAAGCATAGAATTATATCATCTGCAATCAGTGATGATTTGACTTCTTCCTTTCCTGTTTATACTCATCTTGTTTCCTTCTCTTGCATCATTTCTCTGATTATAGTTTCAAGTACTGCATTGAATAGGAGTGTTGAGAGTGGACTTTTTTGTCTTGTTCCTAATTGTAGAGGAAATGTTCTCAGTTTTCCCCATTTAGTATGATGTTGGCTTTAGGTTTGTTGTATGCAGCCCCTTATAAGTTCCTTCTATCCCCGGTTTCTTCAGGTTTTTTTAACATGAATGAGAACTGAATTTCATCAAAGACATTTGTTGAGATGATTGTGTGATTTTTGTCCTTAATTTTATTTATGTGATGAATCACATTTATTGATTTGCATATGTTGAATCATCCTTGCATTCCTGGAGTGAAACTAATTTGATCATGATGTGTATAATCTTTTTACTGTGTTTTTGAATACAAAATTGATAATTATATTTCAGATAATATTTCAAATAATCTCAAACGACCCTCTGGGTTTTGGTGATGTCTGTGGAGATGTCTCCTTTTTCATCTTTAATCTCATTAATTTATGTCTTCTCTATTTTTTTTTGGCTAGTTTGTCTAAAGTCTTATTAGTCTTGTTTATCTTTTCAAAGAACCAACTCTTTGTTAAACTGATCCTTTGTATTTTAAAAATTCTCTATTTTGTTAATTTTGTATCTGATCTTGATTATTTACTTCCTTCTTCTGGTTTTAAAATTAGTTTATTCTTGTTTCTCTAGGGCATTGAGATATAGTAATAGACTGTTTATTTGGTTCCTTATTTTTTTTTAATGTAGATACTCATAGCTAGAAGCTTGAGTATTTATCAATAATCCTGTCTTTGATAAAAAAGAATTTTACTGTAAGATATGAGACATTTATGCAAAAAAATCCACAAAACAAATGTAGAGCTTCCCAAATTATTATAATGTCATAGTGTCCCAGAGGTTTTGGTATGCTATATCTCTATTGTCAAATTTTTAAGTTTATCCCCCCATTTCTTTTATGATACATTCATTATTCAAATGTGTTCTTTTCAATCACTATGTGTTTGTAGACTTTCCATAAGTCTATAAACTTCAAATTTCATTCCATTATGAGCCTCTTGATGAAAAGACACAAGAAAAACTACAATCCTTCTGCAGGGTTGAACCTGCATCGGACCAGTTCTCAGGAAATATGAGGGTGGAAGTACAAGTCAACTGCATGATGAGCAAACATATAGTCAGTAAAATCCAGTTTGTGAAAAACTGTGCAGGTCAAATATTCTAGGTTCTTTAATAGATAAATTGTCAGAGTGAGGAGGGGGATTCATAAAGGTAAAAAGAGGCTTAGAAGACATCTCAAAAAGGAACAAATGAGCAGATTGAAAATCTCATTTGTAGGTATGTCCAAGTGAGTGATAAAACTCTAAAGAAATTCAAGAACATGATGATAGTGAAAATCAGGGTAATAGCAACGTGGGTGATGCACGTTTAAGTGATAAGCAAAAAAGAAAGTCAAGGATGCATTTACAGTAAAGGTCAGGTATTGGTAAGCGGTGGGGAGAAAGAGGTTATGTTGGGATGGAGGATGTGGAAGGGCTTCCCGGAAAACTGCCAAGTTGTATTTTCTGACCTGGGTGGTAATTGCAATGGGGTAACATTATAATAATTTGGGAAGCTCTACATTTGTTTTTTGTGTATTTTTTTTGCATAAATGTCTTATATCTTACAATAAAATTCCCTTTTTTCAAAGAAGGGATTATTGATTAAGCAATGGAACTGAAGAGATGGGTGGGAATGTGTTTTGAGTAGTGATGTAGGAATAAGATTTGAAGATGAGAATTGATATTTATTTTTCTGAAGAAGTAAGAATAAAAACGAAAGGTGCATATGCATTTGTAGGTACATAATTGCTTTTTTGGGTGAGTAGGATGGGTCTTAGTGGGAGATGAGGGTAAATGGCATCTAAGGTGACTGGAATGTATAAGAGGAATGATCTTCTTTTCTAAACTCACTCTCCCTGCAGAGTTGTGCAGAGTTTTCCAGGTTTTTCAAAAGCCCAAGAGTAGAAGCAATTCCACAGATGGCTTTTCTTCTTGGCAGATATGATGGAAGAAAAGATAATAACAAATGTTCTAGAAAAATAATTCATCCATATGATATCATTTGGGGTCATAGATATTACCCAGGAAGACTGAAGGTTAATGTTTGTTTTAATAGGGTATTTATAGATGATCAAGTGAAAGTGAGATCACTAGAGTGTGCCCTAATCCAGTTTGACTATGTCCTTATAAGAAGGCAAAACTAGACATGAACACAGACATGTACAGAGGAAAGACAGTGTGAAGACACAGGGACAACACCATCTACAAGCCAGGGAATGCCCGAGGCTACCAGAGGCTGGGAGAGAGGCCGGGAACAGATCCTTCTCGGATGGCTCTCAGAAGGAACCAACCCCTTTGGCAACTTGATTTAGAAATTCTAGCCTCAAAAACGGTGAGGCAATACGTTTTTATTGTTTAATTCACCCAGTTTGTGGTACTTCACTTATGGTAACCCTAGAAAATGAATACAGCGTTCTAGGAAAACACTTGGATTTTGTTGATGTGAGGTCATTCAGGTATGATATACCTTATTTCATTGAGCTTTTAATCAAGTGACGAAAGCACATATTAAGGGGAAACACAAATGCATGAATGTAGAATTTTAATATTTTATATGCTAATATACTAATGATGGAAAGGGATCCTAAGAGAAAAATTTACAAAAAAGGAACCTAATTTTAGTGGGAAGGTTTAGAAGAGGCTGAGGTCATTGCTTCAAATAAATAAATCTTAGGGTGAAGATGCAGGGGCACGATACAGGAGTCCAGACCATGTGAGTGCCATGCCCAAATGCTTTGGGGGGGTACCTATTTGAGAACAGTCAAAGCCAGTCGTTGGCAATGCAATGAGGGGAAGAGGGCGAGGGTGAGGGCGAGGGCGAGGGACAGAGACAGAGAGGGGGAAGAATGAGGGGCTTCGGGATGGGAGAAGAGATCAGGCGTCAGGCACAGAGTCAGGCTGAGCAGTTTCTACTGCACCCCTAGAGGAAGTCATGGAAGGGCTTCATTCAGAAGACTAGCTGGAGGGGCCCCACCATGTCTAGTTTGAAATAGCATCTCATGTATAGGCCTAAGAATCCCTTAAATGTACAATTCATGAGGGCTTTTCACAAGAACCACTTCACTCGACCTCATGACCAACCTCTGTGACATGTAGGACTGAAGGTGTACCCTGCTTAACTGGTGAGAATGCTGGTGTTCTGCAGGGGACGTGAGTGCCCTAGTCACAGCTTCCTAAGCCCGTTGATGCCCAGTCCAGAGCAGGAGTCTCACATTCTGGATTCTTTATACAGTATATGGAAAGAGTTGTTATAAAACTTAAAGCCCTTGGGAAACTGTTGACATGGTTAAGGATTTTATCACATACTCTGTGCATAACTCCACGTCACTCAGTGTGTGTGTTCGCCACATGGGCGTGCCCAGGACTGGGTAGTGAGCATGCTACGCTTTCCAGACTCATGTTGGTGGCATTATGGGGATTTGTTCATGCTCTTTGGGGAGGTTTTATTTTCCAAGAGATTGCAGCCACACCAGAATTGAGCCAGGCAGTACTTGAATTCTTAGGTACGTAGTAATCAGGAAAACCTGTGAGTTGTGTTGCTGCCATCTCTAATTTGTGTGAACTTGGGAAAGTCATTTAGTCCACCTGAAACTTAAGGTCCTTGTTTTTAAAATGGGGCAATGACATCTGCCTGAGTTTTTTGTGACTGCTCTCTACGGCACCTCAGCAGGGCCTGCTGCCGGCTGATCACAGTGTGAATTCAGTTGCTAGCACACAAGGGGCACACAGTGATGGGACATCTTCGCAATCTCAGGACTTTCACTCCTTGTATGGCTCAGTGGAGCAAGCAGGTGTTCTTGTCCTGAAGGGTCTGCTAGTCATGCAGCTCCGCATCTCTCAAAGCTACTTAAAGGGCGACTCCCCCCTTGCCTCAGCTGCCTCTCTGTTTGGCCATGAGGAACCTACTTTTGGTCCTTGTGGTCCTAGTCTTGCTCTCCTATGTTCCACCAGGTAACATGGATTCCCTTCCTCTGGAATTAGGAACAGTGAAGGTAAAGGGGGTGTGAGGTTCTAGAAGAGCGAGGCCCAAGCAGGACGAAGGAGGCGGAGACCAGGAGGGACAGGAGCAGAGATGGTAGTTCTGGGTTATTCCAGGGAGTAGAGGAAGATAACAGGCCCTGGTTCTCTCCAGAGAAGAAGCTGGTTCTGAAGCTTGGTCTGGGGCATCTGTAAAGCTTGTGGGGAGGAAACAGGGCAGAGCCAAACCAGGAGACCTCGGGAGGACTGGTAGCACCTAGAAGTGGGAGGGAGGCTGTTTCTTGAGGATTCGTAGAACTAGCCCTCCCAAGTCAGCTATCAGGGCAGCTTTTCACTCATTTACAAGCCAAATATGATGCTGAGCAGAACCTGCAAACAGAGCTGATGGTTACAACATGTTAAACGAGCTTATAGCACAATAGGATCCTGTGAAGCATTATTTTGAGGAGTTAGCATTTTCTTGTTCTGGACAGAAGCAACTAACTTGACGATATCGGGAGGAGTCCACTTAAGGCACCAATGGTGGAAGCTCTCAAAATTGTTTTGCTTGTGGTTTTCTCAGATTTGGAGAAAATTCCTCAAACTTTCACATTCAAAAGATACCACTCTGAGGGCCAAGAATGAGGTATTTGAAAGACAAACAGATGAGGATCATGTTTGACCTGCTGCTGTTCACTATGGGAGGCCCTCTGGATACTTTGCATTGTATCTCCACTGTTCTCCTTTGTCCCCAAGAAGTGCTCCAGGGCTAGTGAGCACACAGCAAGCAAGTTTGTCAGTGGCCTTTGATCACACCACATTGATGATTTTCATACATTGTTTATATATATATAAAATGAAGTCTCAATCCATGGTCCCATGGGGGCAACTGGTGATAAAGTGATAAGGCTTAGCATATGAATGGGGCCACTCAGAGCCACCCTCATTGCCATAAACTGCCTTCCAGCTGCCCCTACTTTACCTCTTGACTTCCAGAGGCAGCTAGGTCTTAACATCTAGGAAGATTGGGGGCAAGAATGTAGAATTTGTATGTTTCAGATATTTTGAACCATTTCACACTCGTTACCCTGCAGGACACTCTTAAGTACTCTGTGTTTAAGTCAGAGCAGGTAGCTAGCGGGGCCCTTGGCAGAATGCCCTACAGGGGAACACAGGGCTGGAGCCACAAGCTTCTGAAGTATTTGATCAGTGACCTTTCTTCTTCACAATAACACTCTGATAATTGTAAATTGTTTTGAGTAGCCCATCCAGACCCGGCCTGCCTCCCCAGGTGGGACTTCTGCATGCGACTTCCCCGGCCTCCGAATGATCTTTCCATAGCAAATGGTCCCAAGCTGAATCCGCTGGACTCTGTTACCCGCATCTAAGTGGCTAGTGATTTTAGTAATTATGGACCATGGCTCAGAGTAGGGATTCCTGGAAAATAAGGTCTAGGCAACTAGAAAGGAGGTATTAAGCCACAAGATGTCTTGGATATCTTTGATTAGACCAGATTTATCAGAAAGATTTAGGAAGTATATATCCCCAAGTCTTGTCCTTGGCAATGTGACATTATAGGACACTAACTGTGCATTAACACTTGTTTTTGTTTCCAGTTAGAAGTGGGCCAAATGCTTTCATACGACAAATGTTTTCTACATGCTGGCGACTAAAAGGAAATTGCAAGAAAAAATGTTCAAAAGACGAAGTGTTTCATATTCTGTGTGACAATATGTCTTTATGCTGTGTCTCAAGCGCTCATTTACCTATGATGGGTCCGGGGTAGCTGTGAGTTTTCAAAGGTTCCTTCTGAGTTTCCCTGGGAACTTTGATTCTCCCAGGGGCCTCAGCCCATTAAAATGATGGTTTCAGCCTATCTGCCGTTTCCCTTTGTGTCTTTTCTATGGAAATAGTTTCCTAATTGAATTCCTTGTCGTCAGTATTTTTCTTTTTATCAATTTGTTATGTATCAGAAATAGCAGATAGATGAGGATGACGGGAACACAATGTCAAGAGAAGGATTCTATAAAATGAGCCCACGGTGGTGGCCCTGCATGCTTTCTCTTCCAAGAAGCCATTTATCTTCAGCTCTGCTTGGCCTATGTGGACAGAATATGTCACGTTCCTCAACTACCTGTTATCTGTGGAGAAATGTAGGCCCAAGGTAATGTTGATGGGAGGAACCCAGGGAGATACATATAATTCCTCCTAACAATAAAATCTGGGAGAACCAGGCACGGTGGCACACGCCTGTATTCTACGTCTACAGTTTTGTCACTATCATCAGAAGTGATGAGTTCGGTCATCTTCCACCATATAGTCGATAGGTCTGCATAATGGTCTAGAGTTTCTGATGGGGAAGGGGGACCTGGGGGCTTGGCTGAGATGTTTATGAGGTAGGATGTGAGAATATGGAGGTGTGGGATTATATGACTAGTGAGAGGGTGATCATAAGACGCTGGCTGTTCGTAGGAGAAACAAGAGAGAGGCCACCCCATGCAAAACTCCCTGTCACCTCAGCAACAGGTAACTGTTAGCACCCCTAGTAGAGACACCTCTGGGGCAGCCAGGCCCACAGGGACCTTGGTGACGTCTTACCGGGTCCTTATTGTTGTCCCTTGATAGAAGCAGTGATATCCCAGTTTCATGGTGGTGGGCAGCCTCAAGCCTGTATGTACCCTGATGTTGGGCTGTGGAGCCAGGCTTTGGTGAGTAAGGAACCCAGCAGGTTCAATATTTAAAAAGAACTAAGGCACTGAATTCCATTTCCAGTGGAAAAAAAGAACTGTGCAAACAAGCTTAAAATGGCTTTTTTTTTGTGCCAGTGTTATAAAATGTAGTTTTTAATATAACCTTGACCCAAATGCCAGTAATTTCAGAAAAGAATTTGGTGGAGAGAAGAAAGTTATTTCATTTAGGAAAAATAATCACTATCTTTTTCCTAATCTTCAACATACCCAATGTCAACATAGAGAGCTGCTTTAACACTTTACAGAATTCCTGTGTCCTGGAGCAGTAGCAACATCAAATACAATCATATTTTTAAACACTGGGTCAAGGCTTTCCATAAAAATATCATCCTACTTCCTCCCCTAAGTTTCTAAAATATGACATACTTTTCTCAACATCTACAGCCATCCAGGAATTTTTAGGAAAATTGTGTGCATGATCTTAATTCCTAATCTATGGATCTTTGGACTTAGAGATGAACTATCAAAATGACCAAAAATGATGGTTCACTTAAAGTCAGAGGGAAGACTCAATTTATTGCTCAATTAGTCTCAGAGGATGAAAGCAGTGTTGCATCGACTGGCTCAGGCAGGAGGGTCATGTGGAAGGCCTCATCAGCCAGTCACCTGTGCAGTCCAGGTGATAGCTGTGCGCACACGGTAGAAATCGAATTGGGTCCCCATGAACAAAGTCCATCACATAGATCACACACTCCTGGATCTTTTTTGCTGCTCCATCTTTTGAGGGTCATGGCCTCCTTTAGGCAGATGCTGTCTAAGGCCTATTCTTTGAACTATCCTAATTCATTCATCTTCAGTCAATCGAGTTGCTAGTCTGGCTGGGTGTTGGATAATAAACTGCAACTGGAACTTGTTCCTGATGTGGTAACTCCTGATCTGGCTCAGTCCCCTCGCCAAAGCTAGCTGTGTCGGGTTGAGGCTCCTGAAGCAGGGAAATATCATCTAAGGGGGGCGGATTTTAGGCAGTTCCCCATCTTCTGGGGCTGGAGCGTGTTATCTTTGTACTGTTCTGACAGTCTTATTACCCATGGGGTCCCTTTTGAAAAGAGTTTACAGCTGCTTCCTGGTAATTTTTCAAAAACCACCCTTAGTTCTATTTTTCTATTCTCCACTTGATTTATTTCTGCTCAGATATTTATTATTTTCTTCCTTATGCTAACCTTAGGCTTATTTTTTTGCTAATTCCTTGAGGTGTAAAGTATTGTTTATTCGAGGTCTTTTTTTTGGCTTTAAAGTAAGCACTCACTGTTATCAATTTCCCTTTTAAAATTGTTTTTGCCACATTCCATGAATTTTGATAAGTTGTGTTTCTGTTGTCTGTAGGCATTTTAAAAATCCCTTTTGAATTCCTTTTTGAGGCAGTGGTTATTCAAGAGTGTGTCATGTAGTTTCCACGTTTGTGAATTTTGTAATTATCTTGCAATTATTTATTTTTAGTTTTATTCTGTGTGCTCTGAAAAGACTCTTGGTGTGATTTTGATCTTAGCTTTTTTAAGGCTTGTCTTGTGACCTCATTGGTGGTGCGTCCTGGGAAATGTCACTGGTGCACTGGGGCAGAACACATCTTCTGCTGTTGGGCAAGATGTTCTGTTTATGTCTGTTAGGCCCACTGGGCTTATTGTGTTGCTCACATTCTGTATTGATTTCCTGTCTGCATGTTATATCCATCATTAAAAAGGGGGCATTGAAGTCTTTTACAAGAATCGTATTGCTACCAATTTCTCCTTTCAGATCTGTTGATATTTGCTTTATATACTTGGGTTCTTGAAGGTTAGGAGCGTATTTACAATTGTTTTATCTTCCTGTTGAACGATCACTATTTTTTTCTAGAGACAGTTTTTGACTTTTTAAATTTTTTTTTTGTAGATGGACACAACACATTTTATTTACTTATTTATTTTTATGTGGTGTTGAGGATTGAACCCAGTACCTCACACATTCTAGGCAAGTTTTCTACCACTGAACTACAACCCCAGCACAGTTTTTAATATATCTTTTTTAGTTGTTGATAGACCTTTATTTTATTTATTTATATGCGGTGCTGAGAATTGAACCCAGTGCCTCACACAGGCCAGGCAAGTGAGATACCACTGAGCCCCAGCCCCAGCCCCCACTCTAGTTTTTGAGTGTTTTCTGTGATGTAAACATAGTTATTACTCCTTTCCATTTCTTCACTTTCAGCGAACATGTATCTTTGAAACTAAAGTGAGTTTCTTATAGAAGCATAGGTTGCATTTAGTTATCATTACTATTTTTTTTATCCATTCAACTACTCTCTCTCTCTCTCTCTCTCTCTCTCTCTCTCTTTTGTTTTTCCTACTGGGATTTGAACCCAGAGGTACTTTACCACTGAGCTATATCCCCAGTCCTTTTTATTTTTTAGGAAAGGGCTTCATTAAATTACTGAGGTTCTTGCTAAGTTGCTGAGGCTGGCCTCAAGTTTTCAATTCTCCTGCCTTGGCCTCCTGAGTTGCTGGAATTACAGGCATGTACCACCATTTTTGGCCTCTGTATCTTTTTACTGGGGGGGTTTAATACATTTACATTTAAAGTAATAGGAGAATTTAAGATTGCCATTTTGTTATCCATTTATCTTTCTTTGCCTTTTTAAAAAAAATCGGTTCTTTTTATCTATTTTTAATTTTCTGATTTTTAAGTTTTTTGGTATTGGGGATTGAACCCAGGGGTGCTTAGTCACTGAGTCATATCCCCAACCGTTTTTTATATTTTATTTAGACACAGGTTCTTGCTGAGTTGCTTAGAACCTCACTAAATTGCTAAATTGCTGAAGTTGCCGCCTGAGCTGCTGGGATTACAGGCGTGCGCCACTGTGCCCAGCTCAGAGTTATTTTTAGTACTTTGTCTTTCTGGCTTTTGTAGTAGAGTTGATAATTAACCCACCGTTGTCATGGTAGTATGATCTTCTGGTTTTGTCTATTATGCTCTTATTTTGCCACCTAATGTCCTTTCATTTCAACTTAGCATTTCTTGTAAGGCAGAGCTAGTAGTGACCGATTCTTAGCTTTTGCTTGTCTGAGAAAGTCTCAGTGTCTGCCTCAGTCTGAAGGATGGGCTTTCTGGGTAAAGCAATCTTGGCGGTTTTATTTTCTTCAACACTTTGTATGCACTTCTTTCTGCTGCAAGGCTTCTGCTGAAAACCCCACTGATAGTCTTATGGAGAGAGACAAGAATGTGCTTTTCTCTGGTTGCTTTCAGAACGGTCTATGACCTTGACTTTGGACAGTTTGGTGATGCCGTGTCTCATTGTTGGTATCTATTTAGCCAGAGTGACCTCGTTTGGTCATGTTAGGCTAAAAGGCGCTGGTTGCTCCAGGGCAAGTTGTGAGAGCCTTTGATTTGGTAACGTGTCCAAAGTCGCCCGTTGGTGCTTCTTGGTACTCGTGGCTTGGTCAGCAGAGCTGGATGATGCCAAGGACAAGGCAGGAGGAAGCTTTGCTGAAGAACGGAGGAGACTCCGGGAATAATGAACGTCCAGCCTGTTGGAGAAGGAGCATCGCTCAATGGCTGAGGCTGCGGCTGTGGGTAGGCTGGTTGTGTCCTTCAGATCCCTTCGTGATTCCTCCGGGATTCAGTCCTGGGGTACTGGAGTTTGAGAATGTGGCAATGAAATTAGAGGTATGGTGAGGTCAACACAGGAGGTGATGACTGTTGAAAAGAGCTTATTACTCATGGTTTCCAAGAAACGGCGACATTCTACACTAGGGGGTCACATGGAGTCCGTCAGGAAGCAGAGGGAGAAAGTGAAAAACATGGGTATGATTCTTTATTGGGTTTCTCACTGGAAGGAGCACGGGGCAGGATAAGCAGGTTTGGGTTGGAGTGTGAATAATTCCAGTGGGTTCCTGGACACAGGGGTGATCCCTCATTGCCTGGTTCTGAGGTGACTGAAATGTGATAGGGACCCAGGGCGCGGTGCCTGATGAGGCGTAGGAGGACATGCTCTGGACTGGTTGTTTGTATTGGAAAGCACCCTGGAGCACAAGTTCTCTGCTTACTGACTGCCTCTAGGAAGTGCTACACCTGGGGACGTGGTTCTCCAGGTCAACAAGCCTGTCAGGTGAAGCCATCAGAATACAGAAAACAGAAGACATTACTGTCTTTATCTGTGGGGCGGCCAGAAAAATATACCTTGGATGGGTATTCCCATCTGCTTCTTACAGTTCTAGGGACTGAGAAGCCCACCCAGATCTAGGCCCCGGCAGACCTGGTGTCCTGTGAAGGCCCACCTTCAGGTTCCTAGACAGTGACACCTGGCTGTGTTGAATGTCTGAGGGAGTGAAGTGTCTCCCTGAGGCCTACTTTTGTGAGGACACCCATCCATAGGAGCCAAAAAGCAGAATGTTGGCACCAGGGGTTGGGAGCTGGGTTAAAGGGGAGATATTGATCAAGGGTATGAACTTCCAGTTGTAAGATGACTGAGTTCTGGGGTCTAACGTACAGCGTGGTGACTGTGGTTAGTTATACCATATAGTTTATTTAAAATTTGATAAAAGGACCAATTTGAAGTGTCCCCACCCCCTCTCCAATGATCATCATGAGTAGTGAGAGGTTCACGGATTTATTTGTGGTCATTATTAACTCATGTATATGTGTACTGAGTCATAATTTTGTATCCTTGAATATGCATTTTATTTGTCAACTATACCTTAATAAAACTAGAAAAAATAGACATAAAAAATCAGTAGTTTACCAATTTTCTTGTTTTTACGAAGTGAATTTCCCTAAAGACAGAGCGTTTTCCTGCGTTTAAGGCTTTTCAGAATCTTGATATCTAAGACAAATTCTGGGTATCTTTTTCTTTGTCCTTAGATGAGTCAGATGTCAGGTACTGATACCCAGAAAGAATTTTGAAGAAAGTTTGCTGTACATTGTGACAAAACTCTTCCATTTTGTTGTCTGACTGAGAAATTTGGTAAATACTTACATTATTTTTAAGCCTTTGGATCTTGGGATTTATTTCCTTCCGAATGTGTCAGTGTGCCGAGACCAACCAAAGACAGATAGCCAGTTTCTACTTGGGTTCCATATTTAAAGAGGTCTAGTGGATCCACGGGACATGTATGTAACATACAAACCTTCTTCCAAAAGAGAAAAGGAGTTTTTGGCTACTACTGTTATATCAGAATTCACTTCCGAACAAGATGTATGAATGCAAAGGTTCGGGTTTGTGAAAACGTGAACAGAGGCATTGCAGGATCGGCCTGTCTTATTTTTGTTTCTTGTAGAAGCATGACCCTCAGAGTATGACCATTTTCCTGGGCCCTGTGTGGATGTCTTGTCTGCTTACTCAGTAACTATGGTGATCTCTGATCCCATTCAATTAACCCATCTCCTACAGACTCCACGGGGTAGAGAGGCCTCTGAGGGGAGGACACACTGTACTGGACTTTTGGTATCTTCCTCCCCAGTGACACTGGCAAAAGAGTTGCTAGAAGGTTGGGCACTGGGGAAGACAGCGCTCCTTATTCTTTCTCACCCACTGTTCTCCCTTTTGCTCTTCCCAGATGCAATCCCTCACTAGTGGTTGGAAGGCGGCACTGTTGTTTTCAGCCTGGCAACTGAGCAATCGTTACCTCAGCCTTGCACCAGATTTGCAATTGACTGTTTGCATCTGGAGCTCCATCTTCTCAGTATCACCAGAGAGCCCAAGTTGCATCCAGCACTGAGGCTAAAGAAATTGCTCCATAACCGAACTCTACCCTCCTCTGCCACCCCACTTGTCATCCTGATGAGCACTTGTAGAACTAACACACCGTGCATCTGTCTGTGGCTTGATGGCATTGAATAGTCAGGCAGGAATTCAGTAGCCCTGAGCAAGCCCTAGGGCCATGGCAGAAGTTGCTAGTTTTTCTTGTTTTAAAACCTGCATAAGAAATTAAAAACAGTGAGTCCAAATAGATTTAGACATTTATTAGTTACACACATAGCAAAGCAAGAGCAGCATGGTGTCAGCTCTTGCTCCTACAGAATAACACAGCCAGGGAGCCAGATGATGGGCAGAAGAGATAGTGGGTCACTTAGCTGCCAAAGCACCAACCCTAAACGATAGCCAAGTCGTCTTACAGCTCATAGCTGAATGCTGAAGAGCTGAGGTGGAAAGTCCCATGCTTAACTGAAACTAGGAGATGGATGAGAAAGAACCTCGGGACAGCCTATCCCTAAGATGTCCTCTCTCTCTGTTTCAGGAAGAACTTCAGGGTCAGATGCATTCATGACTCTGGGCACCCTGCAGCTGAGCCTTGCCTGTGGTCTAAGTGAGACGGCACAGGTTGTCAGAGGGCCAGGGAAGTTCCACTGCTCTAAGATGTGGGGTGGGAACTAGGTGTAAAGAGGTGTTTCTGTTGAAGCCTCTTGAAAGAATTGAGACATTGTCTCTATGATTGCAGAGAGAAATAAGTACTATGAGAATACTGGATATCAATTAGAACTGAGAAAATATATTCAAATTATTTTCATGAGAAACTTAACTCTTTCTAAGGAGCCTTCAGCTTATGTCTTTAATCCAAGATCCTAAGATTCTTTCTTTCTTTCCTTTCCAGGGGATTGAACTCAGGGGCACTCAACCACTGAGCCAAATCCCCAGCCCTATTTTGTGTTTTATTTAGAGACAGGCTCTCACTGAGTTCTTTAGAGTCTCTCTGTTGCTGAGGCTGGCTTTGAACTCACGATCCTCCTGCCTCAGCCTCCCAAGCCGCTGGGATTACAGGTGTGCACCACGGTGCCTGGCCAAGATCTTAAGATTCTGATGGCTTAGAAAAAAGATTCAAGACTAACAGCCAGGAGCATGTCACAGGGTCAGAGTTTAACTTCAATTCCTGGCTTTGTAAAAGAGGAGAGGATCAGGGTCTTCAAGTTAATTGTCACTCATGGTGTTTTCATGTCAGGGCCCAGGGTCTCCTGTGACACAGCACTCCAGTTTGTACATACAGTAGGCAACTAACATCTCACTTCCGTAGCACTCATACCTGCAGGTACCATTTTTATAGCATTCCTTGTGTACTTCTGAAGATAATGGATTGAAACCTGGAAGGAGAATGAATGGAAAGATGATTCAGTGAAGAACTATTAAAGGTCTAGTCCTTTCATTTTTGTCCAACTGAATTCCAAGGGGTCTTGGTCATAATAATTGATTTCATATTTGAAAAAAAAATGAACTAGTGCTGTGAACTGAATTGGGTTGCTTCAATTATTGTATGTTGAAATCTTAACCCTCAAGGTGGATTTGGAGATAGTGTTTTTTGTAAGTAGTTTAATCTGAATGAGATCAGAAGGGTAGACCTACTCCAGTGGGACTGGTGGCCTTGTCCAAAGACCTTATTGGTAGAGGACACAGCAAGAAGATGGTGTTTCCAACCAGGAAGGCACCCTCATTCTCCAAAACTAAATCAGCTAGCATCTCGATTGCAGATTTCCCACTTTTCAGAACGGTGAGAAGGTCAATTTTGTTTAAGCCATGGAGTCTGCAGTGTTTTATTATCAGACCAAGCGGTTTAAGAAAACCGTAACTTGGGAGTTTGCCTGAGTCATTGAGGTGATGTAATCCAAGTCATCCAGTTAGCAGCGCACGCCAGTCTCCACTCATCACTTATTTAATTATTCACTCATTATTATTTATCCTTTCTCAAACCAGATTTTATAAATCTTGTGAATCAGGGGCTGTTGAGGTACGGATTTGAGTATGATATAGATCTTCATCTCAATGAATTTTTCAGTCTGGACAAAAGGAGAAGAAGCACAAAATATCTCTGAGGGGAGAAAACATGAGAAGTACCTTGAGGTATTTGCAACACAGAATGATCTTGTGAGTCTAAAGGGGATAAAGTCAATTCTGAAGATCTAGGAAGTCTTATTGAAGCTCCGCGCACTTGGGCTAGGTTTACAATTTTGTAGATATGCTACTCCTTAAAATGATCAAATATTTCATATTTTCAAATGAAAGAAGGAGCTAAGAAGAAAATGATGTCATTCTTGGCCCATTTGTAGAACTTTTGAGCCAACATATATCTAAGTCATCATGTCCTAGAGGATAATTGTCCCACAGGATAAAAGAAGGGACCAGGGTTACCTAGTTGGCAAGCTAGAAGCCCTAGGGGGATCATCTGTACCACTTTTGGGAAGGTAAGGAGTAATGGTGTGTATAGTGGGGCAAGAAATTCCCATGGCGATGGCCAGCTATTGAGAATGTTTAAGGCCCCCAAGGGAACCTTGAAGACCACACGGAGCTGCTGACACGGAGGCTGTGAAACACTGTCGTAAACCTAAGTGGAACAGTTTCCAGTAGCAGCAGCAGAAGCCTGGATCCCACTGATGCTTAAACTCAGCCTGTTGAGTCACCTGATTTGAAAATCTGGTTCATCTGCCGACAGAATACTTCAGGATGCTAGAAAACTAGATGGGTATAAGGATCTGGGCTGATTCATTAACATCCAGTGAAGGGAAGAATATGGACAAGGCTGACCATGCTGACCCTCACGTCTCCTTAGCTACCACCTCATCTGACCAGACATTTCCACCACCACAGAGAACAAAGTGATTCTTTTGAAATAAGCAGTTTCAAATCTGCTCCCTCATGTACGTAAGGGATTCACAAATAGTGAATTAACGATAAGCAATTTAGGTACCTTAGAAAGCTTAACAAATTATCTTACTGCTACTTGCTTGTTTTGAGCGGCATACTTAAATATGTTCTTAAATTAGAGACAGGACGATGGTAATAAAGCAGGATGCGGCATTAATCATGAAAATATAATGAGAGCTCTCACGAGTCAGGTACTTTACAGGCACATTCTCCTATTTAATCCTAGCAAGGCCCCACAGTTAGTACCATGATTTCCGTTTTGTAAGTGAAGGGACAGGTGGAGAGAAGCGTCCCTTTGTCCAGCGAACACATTGGAGAGCTAAAATTCAAGCACACAGCTTGCTGACATCAAAGCTGCCTGGTGCTTTTCCTACTCTGATAATTCAAGGATCCTTGGTGCCAGGACATTCATCAGGTTGCTTAGTGGAATTAGATGAAGCCACCCCCAGCCCTAGGGAGATTCCATCTTACTTGCCAGGGCTTGCTGTATCCCAAGAGCAGAGAAAGGCAAACACAAGGAGGAGAGACTTCATGGCAGGGGCCTTCTGCGGTGGAGGATGGTGGCAGCCCCCAGCACTGTCAGAGAAAAGAGAGGAGGGGAGGTTGAGTGCACCCCCTTGTGCAGATCTTCAGGTCTGGGGTGTGCTCTGCTCCGGGTGCACCTGGTGTGGTGGACACTCCCAGGTGGCTGTGTTGGCACTGCTCTTCTGGGGACAAAACTGACAGCCCTTTCCTGTTCGACAGCTTTTCCCCTCCTTGAAGATACTGTGCTCCCACTTCCAGGTTCCACAAAAGTGTTCATGGAGGACGGAGAACGACTTACCCTTTCATTTTCACAGGAACAAAATTGATTTTTGTTCCGCTTTTATTTTATAGCAAAAATAAAAACACAAAGTATAAAAATTTGTAAAATATAAAAAAATGACAAGAAAGGAAAACTTATACCCGAGCCCTACTGTTAGTAACCTGTGTGTCTCTTAAAAAAGGTTTGTCTTTGCCTAGTTTGTTGTTTAATAGTTTTTCTTGTGTAGGAGCTTTTTCTTATCTTTCATTAATTAGTGTTTTTTTTGGTACAAATTTATGGGGTACAGTGAGATAATTCTATCTGTGTGTACAGTGTAATGATCAATTCAGGGTATGTTTAAGCATATAAAGTTAATATTCTTATTAGAGATCCTATTTTTTGTAACTTGACTCATATACATCATTATAATTTCTTCATAAGTAATATCTAAAAATGTTGAACAATAATCCATCAAGGGTATTTTTAGCAATTGCCACTATTTAAAACTCATTATTGAATTATAAATGGCATATAATAAACTGAAAACATAAAACTTAGTAAGTCTTGACATACACATATACTTTTGTGAAACCATCATCACAGGATAGTGAACATATTTATTCCACCTAAGAATTCTTTATGTCTTTTATAATATTTTCTCCTTCACTTCCCAGTCTCTAGGTCAACACTGTCCTGCTGTTGCTATAGATTAGTTTGCATTTTCTTGGAATTTTATGTGAATGGACTCATGTAGTGTATTTTTTCTGTTGAATTTCTTTCGCTCAGCCTAGTTGTTTGAGATTCATCCACGCTATGACATCTCTCAGCTGTCTTTCATTTCTTTCTTATTGCTGAGTGATAAGGTTTGAATATACTTCTGTGTATTTGTTATTCAACTATTGATAGACATTTGATAGTTTCTAGTTTTGCTATTAAAAATAAAACTGCTGAGGATATTCACGTCTAAGTCTTGGTAGGATAAATGATTTCATATCTCTTGGGTGAAATATTCAGGAGTATAAGGGCTGGTTCATGGTTTCATTTTTTATTTTCATGGATTTGTTTTATTTTTTTAAAGTTATTCAATTGACATGAAGATTATGTCCATCCAAGGAATATAATGGTGATCTGATCTGTGTATGCATTGTGTAACGATGGTCACAATTAAATTAAGGTATACCGCTGCTCCCATTGTATGTCCCCAGGACTTGTGTTTCTTGTTTCAGAGTCAAAAGAGGAGTTGGCAAAGATCTTCTCCCATTGTGTAGGTCCTTTCTTCAGTTGCTAATTGTTTCCTTTGTGTAGAAGCCTTTAAATTTGATGCCACCCCATTTATTAACTCTTAGCATTATTTCCCGAGCTTTAGTAGTCCTATTGAAATTTTTGCCCATGTCTATATGTTAAAGCATTGACCCTGCGTTTGCTTCTAGGAGTTGCATAGTTTTTGGTCTAATTTCCAGATCTTTGATCCACACTGAGTTGACTTTTGTGCAGGGTGAGATCTCGGGATCTAGCTTCATTCTTCTACATACTGGATAACCAGTTTTCTCAGCACCATAGAAAACCTACCTTTTCTCCAACATTTGCTTTTGGCCTGCTTTTGTCAAGGATCACATGACTGTATTGTGTGGTTTGTCTCTGTGTCTTCTATTCTGCTCCACTGGCCTTTGTTTCTGTTTTTGTGCCAGGACCCTGCTCTGTGCACAGTACTATTGCTCTATAGTATAATTTGAAGTCAGGTTTTGTGATGCCTCCAGCATTGATTTTTATTGCTTAAGCTCTTTTGGGTCTTTTATTCTTCCAAATGAATTTAGGACTGTATTTTCCTAGTTCTGAGAAGAATGTCATTGGTATTTTGATGGGGATTACATTGAATCTATAGATTGTTTTGGATCTAGTACTCTCTGTCTTCTGGGTCTGACTTCCATATGTGTTACATATCACATCAATAAAAAGAAAGATATTTCTATTATATACCCAGATATGGGATTGCTGGATCATACAGTAGTTCTCTTTTTAATTTTTTGAGGACCCTCCATACTGTTTTCATAGCATTAACATCATTTTGTAATATCAATATCAGTGTAGAGTGGTTTCAATTTCTCCTTTTTTCTGTCAACACTCGTTATCTTTAGATTTTTGGAATAATAGTCATCCTAACAGGAGTGAAGTAGTATCTTGTCATAGTTTTAATTTGAATTTCCCTGATGATTGCTGCTATTCAATATCTTTTCATATATGTGTTGGCCATTTGTTTGTATTGTGTGAGAAGTGTCTATTCACGTCCTTTGCCTAATTTTAATCAGTTTATTATTGTTATTGTTTTTTTTTTCGATATTGAATTGTGTGAGTTGATTGTATGACACCAGATGTGTCAGGATCTTGAAGAGGTATCTGCACTCACATGTTCATTATAGTATTATTCAGAAAATCTAAATTATGGGAACCACCACAGTGTCCATCAATGTATAAATGGATGAAGAAATTGTGGTATATTTATATGTGTATATATATATGGATATAAAACATATGGGTTGCTTATATGAGAAAAATTCATTTACTTTTGAAGTTTCAGGTGATCCACTTGCCTGAGCTTCATTATGGGGGCTGTGTGTGTAGGAGCAAATGGTCACATCTCAAATTTGAGGAGAGGACACACACACACACACACACACACACACTCTCACACACACACACACACACACACACACAGAGTTTTCTGTAAGGCAAGACCCCAGTAACCTAAGTACCTCCAACTGCTTAAAGGACTTCAGCACTTCCCATGTCATCACCCTTGGGACCAGGCATTTATGATAGGGACCCCTGAGAGATAAAAACAAAACAATTAAACCACTTCCAAACTATATAGTACCATGGGTTTTCTCACAGGGTGACCTAGAAAGATGCATAAGTAGCAGAATTATCCAATACACCAAAGAATGAAACTCACCCAGCTTAAAGGATTTTACTAAAGTTGAAAATAAGAGGCAACCAAGCTTAGCAGTTACACCTGGAGTAACAATGACTGGAAACCAGGTAAAATGAGGATGCTTTGTAAAGTTAGCCACATCAGTGCTCACGCAGGTAGGTTGCCATTGCTCATCTTCCCTGGAACTTAAAGGTAACCTGGAGAAAAGATGAATAACTCTGAACTAACAAGCTTAAGTTTCTGTGAACAGGTGGAATGAGGCTCAAAGTAGAAATTCATTTATACAAAATGAAATTATACTTTGTAAATGTACCTGGTGAACTGATGTTCATTTTCCTTACATGACTCAAACTCTGTCATGACAAAACATTTCTATCAACCCTCCCCCACTCCCAACCTTCTTTCTTTTCTGGGTTTATTGCCATCTATCTCTTGGTCAGCTTTGAAATCTCAGCATCATCTTTCATGCTTTTTCATGCTATCGAATAAATCCTGTAATCCTAATGCTGAAATTCATCTTGCATCTCTTCATTTTCTGTAATTCTCAATTCAAATGTCTCAGTCTAGTTACTGAAATAGAGTAATGTTGCTTGGTCTTAATAGATTGTGTTTATATAAAGTTGTGTATTTCATAAACAAGAAATAAAACTTTTGTTTTTCAAAACAATTTGGAATTTTTATACATATAAACTGTATCCTAAATAAAAAACAAAAAACCAAAAAAAAAATTCAACAGCCCCCCAAATTGATAGGATGAACCAAATTCTCTGGTCCTATGAAATTATAGCTAAGCTGTATATATATATATATATATATATATATATATATATATATATATAATATAAAGAGCTGTTTAAAAACTTCACATATACTAACTCTTATAATCGTCACATACCACAATGTGGGTACTATTGTTATCTCATTTTATAGAAAAGGAAACAAAAATAGAAAAAAATAACTCACTCAAGGTAAAATATTTATTACTAGGTGGGGCTGTGATATAGTATTATAGGTGAAACAATAACGTGGTTGAGGACATAAATTGAGGATATTTGTAAATATGCACATGAAAACAGAGTAGAAGAGTTTATAAAACTTGGTCTATTTTAACCTGATCATCTTGACAGGTAATTATCATGAATTTCCTTTTATCTACCATATTAATATTCTTATGTAGATAGTGGGTTTTGAAGATTTTCAGTTTCTTTTCTTGGGGTCTGAAGAAGATAGCATGAGATTTGTCACCACCTTTTTTTCCATAAGGAATTGAGACTTCTTTATCTTGCAGCAGATTGTCCAGTTCTTACAATATCGAACTGCATATTCATTTTTTTTGCAAGCCATCCTGCAATTATAGTATCCTGTAGAACAGCCAGTCCTAGAAAAAAAGTTTCTGGCTTTGAAAAGAGAAGACAAATGATATATTGTGTTACTTACTTGTTATTTTTAATATTCAAAATATTTTATGAGCTAGAAACAGCAACAATAAAAAACTTTCCCAGAGGGTTAAACAATAAAAAATAATGCAAGAGAGAAAGTGGAGATATTGCATAAAGACAATTGACAATTTCTTCTCTAAAGAGAGCAGATAAATGAGGTAGTAGCTAGGAGTGTACCAGGGATTGAACTCAGGGTCACTCGGTCACTGAGCCACATCCCCAGCCCTATTTTGTATTTTATTGAGAGACAGGGTCTCACCAAGTTGCTTAGTGCCTCACCATTGCTGAGGCTGGCTTTGAACTCATGATCCTCCTTTTAGCCTCAATCTCCTGGACGCTAGGATTACAGGTGTGTGCCACCACACCCAGTGTGATGGAGTTTTAGTGAGGACAGTTACTGCATGTTTCTGTAAGAATGAATGATCCAGCTGGAGGGTGCAAATCCATGACTCAAGAAAGGTGGTTGAATTCCAGAAGCAGAGTGGGAATGGAATCCAGTGTACAGGAGGGTTAGTCTTAAATTAGAGAATGAAGAGAAGGCAGAGTATAGCTGAAGATAAAATTAGGGGAAGAGGTCTGGTGGTGGAGAAACAGAAGTTTCCTCTGTGTTTCTATTTTCTGGGTGAAAGAAGTCATTAACTGGGAGTGACAAGGTGTCTTGGTTCCAACTCTTCTGTGCATTCAGTTATCTGAGACCTTTCTTTGCTTTCAATGTAGGTTTGTTATTATGAACTTTATATGTGAGTTTATTATGATCAGTGTCCCCGGAACTACCTTTGCAGCATCCCCTAAGAGTCACTATGTTGAAATTCTGTTTTTGTTTGCCTCCAGATATTCTTAAATTTCCTTTTCAATTTTTTCTTGTCCTGCTGGTGGTTTAGGAGCCTGCTATTTAATTTTCACACACTTGTAAAATTTCTGAGATTATTCCTATTAATAGTGTATAGTTTCATACCACTGCAGTTGGAGAAGTTATATGACATGATTTTAGTCTTCTTAAATGTGTTAAGATTCATTTTGCAGTAAACTATGATCTCTTCTGGACAATGTCCTTGTGCACCTAAGGAGAACGTGTATTTGCTGCTGTTGGGAGGAATGTTCTGTATGTTTGGTCCCTTTGGTCTAAAATGTAGAACAAGTCCAATGTTTGGTGTTGATTTTTCTGTCTGGATGATCTATTTGTCCACTGCTATCCACTACCATAATCATGTTGCGGCCTAGCTTTCTCCTCTTATTGATTAACATTTGCTTTATATAGTCAAGTGATCTATCACTGCAGTCTCAATGAAAGTTCTCTTTGTGTGTGTGTGTGTGTGTGTGTGTGTGTGTGTGTGTTCAGGTGATCCTGAAATTTATGTGAAATAAAAATGAATATAAATGTACATAAATATTTGAGATGTTCTTACAAAAGGAAAATGGAGACATCCTGCTCTATTAGATATAAAGACATTATGAACTGTCAATAATTATGATAGTGTAATACTGTGCAAGGAGAGACACATAGGTCCATGAAACATCGCGGAACTTGTACTCACACACAGATGCTAGATCTATGACGAATATGGCATAGAAAATCCTTGGAAAAAAGATGCTGTTTTTAAAACAAAGGGTGCTGGGCCAGTTGGCTACCCATGTGGTAAAAGCAAAAAATAAGGGGCTGGGGCTGTCTGTAGCTCAGTGGCAGGGTGCTTACCTAGCACGTGTGAGGCACTGGGTTCAAGTCTCAGCACCACATAAAAATAAACAAATAAAATAAAGGTATTGTGCTTATTTACAACTAAAAATATATATAAAAATAAAGGTATTGTGTCCATCTCTGCCTAAAAAATATTTAAAAATTAAGTAAATGATGAGCCCTTGTTTGCAAAAACCAACATAGTGTGAAGATGTGAAATCCAAATAACAGGTAAATTGGTAAGGCTTTCAGAAGATCATATCACATAATATCTTTATGAACTTAATGTAGAGAAAGTTTTTCTTAAGGAGAAACAAAATTAAAAGCATTAATTAAAGTGAATTTTGATAAATTTACATTGATATCAACATTAATTTCATAAAGAGACCTCACAGAAGGAATGAAAAGACAAGTCATAGAACAAAAGGTATTTGCAAGGTATATAAAATCACTTGCATCCAGAATATATAATTAAAAACAGTATATGAGAAAATAACAAATAAATCAGTGGATAATGGGCAAAATATTTAAACAAGTACTTCAAGAATGATAATGTTAAAATTGCCACTAAACAAATGAAAATATCCTAAATTTTATCAGTAACCAAATTCAAATTTTAAGTACACTGAGTTACTCCTGTACATCTGTTATAAATAAATAGCAGCCTGATGATATAAACTACTATTGCGATATAAACCAGTAAGAGCTCTTCTATGCTGTTAAAGGGAATATAAATTTGCTCAACTAATCAGCAAATTCTTTGGCATTATTCCCCAAACTGAAGATACACATCCCCTAAGAAAAACACTTTCATTCTTTAGTATATACCTAATAAAAATGTGTGCACCCAATTAAAAAATAAATGAATAGATGGAGACTGAGTAGAGGAAGGAGATCAGGGAGAGGGAGGAGGGGAGGGACAGGGGGCAGTACTGGGGACCAAAACAGAGGAAATTATGTCATGTGCATTTATGAATATTTTACAATGAATCCCAAAATTATGTAAACTATCATGTACTCATAAAAACATAAATTAAAAACCTGCAAAATATAAAAAGAAAAAAGTATGCATATGTACAATCAGAATAATTTAAAAATGTTTATAGTAGTAATAGTGTTTATAACCATCCAAACCTGGAAACAATCTAAGTCTTCTTCAACAGAAATATTCATAAATAAATTGTGGCATATTGCTTTGATGAAACACTATGTAGTATTAAAAATAATGCATTATAGTTGTACACAGCTACATCAGTGAGTTTTGTAAAGGTAATGTGCAGTAAAATAAACCAGATGCAGAAGGTGAATTCTATGTTCTGTTTATGTAAAGTTCAAAGCAAGTGGCAAGACCACACAGTAGTGTGTAGACTGCCCAGGTGACCACACGGCCATCCTTGTTCTCAGCCTCCTCATTTGTTTGTCTACCCTTCTTTGTGATTAGCGTGGGGATGGGGATGGGACTCTTGGGGAGAACTTCTGGCAGCATACTCCTGGCTGACATTGAAAGAAGTACTACCTTTTAGTTCTTGTGTAATTCAGCAGGTTTGGATGTGATGTCTAGAATAATAGCTATCTTTAGACCAGGAGCAGGACTAAAGACAAATTGGACACCCTTCTAACACTTGGTGTTGCTAATCTGCTGAGCTAATGAGTTTTAGAACTGTCTGATTGTGGGATTCCTTGTTATGTGAAATCATAAATTTTACTGAAGCCTTCCAAGTCTGGGTTGTCTGTGACTTGAATCTAAAAACTTACTCACTTGACACAGTAAGTATGTCCAGTAAATTATTTTTTTAAAAACAATGTTCAGGATAAGAAAAACTACTTGAAATTTGTATCTGATAAGGACTTAGTATACAAAATACACAAAGAACTCATAATCCAGTAACAAAAGGCAACCCAATAAAAATGGGCAAGTGATTTCGATAGACATTTCTCTGAAGAGGGTGTACCAATGGACAATCAACTTATGAAAATATACTCATTCTTCACAAATTAAAACTACAATGGGATATTGTCTCACACCAACTAGAATGACAGCCATGACCAACTAGAATGACAGAGAACAGCAAATGCTGGTGAGGCTGTGGAGACACTGAAACTTTACATTGCTAAGGGAATGCAAAATAAAGCACCCAGCTGTGGAAAGCATCTTAGCGATCCCCCAGAAAGCTGAACATAGAATCACTGTCTAACACAGCAATTGTAATCTTAGATTCATGTTTACACAAAAACTTGAGCACAAATGACCCGAGTAACGTCTTTGACAAAAACCCCCAAAGTGGGACTATCCATGTGTCCATCAATGGATGAACAAAATACAGTATATTCATATAGTGAAATATTTTTCATCAGTAGAAAGCAATGAAGTACTGATACGTGGATGATCCTTGAAAAATGCTAAGTGAAAGGAGGCAGCAAGGGTGGTGGGTTGTAGGATCCTATTTGTATTAGATGTCCAGAATGGGCATATACAAAAAAAAAAAAAAAAGTAGGTGAGTGGTTGCCAAGGCCTGAGAGACACGGAGAATGGATAGAGGTGCTTCTTTGGGGTTATGAAAACTTCCTGGAATTAGACAAAGGTGGTGGCTGCAGACTTTTACAAACACTCTGAAAGCCACTGAATGGTACACTTTATAACAGTGAATCTTGTCTCAATAAAAAACGTAGAAAACAATAACAATGAGAAAAATCTTAAATTGTGAGGTATCAAACTGCTCTAAGGGAATTTGTGCATCAGAAAACAAACAAATAAATAAATAAATAGATGATAATACAAATCCAGGTGTATGAATTTGTTATATAACACTGGCGAATTTTAAAATTAATTGGAGATTGATTATTCAATAAACATACCTGTAGATTTGATTAGTTATTTCATTACAAATTAAGGTATACTCTTAACTTCCCCCAGACATAAAGTAATTTCCACATAAGGTAGATAAAACCATGAAAATTTTAACGGACTTGAAGCCTCGGCCCTCGTCCTGACCAGTGGCGGGAATGTTCTGAGGACCCGCCGTTAAGATGGAGCACACACCCCCTCACCCCGCCACCTGCTGCCTTCTAGTCACTCCTTTCTCATTTTCTCAGTTCTCCAGATTTCCTTTGTTCTGTGCACAGCCTCCTACCATCTTCAGGTCAAGCAGAGCCTTGAAGTTAAAGTTTGTGGGTTAAGTTACTAAAAAGAAGCCCCCCCTTCGATATTGACCTTGACACCTTGACACCTTCATGCTGTAGTGATGTCTGACCTTGTTTATTTTCAAACTCTTGGAACACCTTCCATTCCCTTTCTCTTGTTTCAGTCACAGGAATGAAAACCTTCTGTCTTACCTGGGGGGACGACAGACAACAAGATGAGGACTCCCAGGACGGAAAGCAAGACCCTCATGGAGCAAGAGGTAAGCTAGAACCAGTGGCTGAGATGAAGAGAAGTTCTCAAGAGGTGTGCTGCTGTCTGATTATTGAACCTTCAGGAACAAGAACATCGCTATGTTCCAGTGAGACTCTTGGAGATAGCATGGAAAGGGCACGGCTATCAGTCACTCAGAGAACACGGGCTGACTGCCCACAGGGTGTGGGCCAGGGTGGTCAGAGGGCAGCCCGAGGGGCTCGGTGAAGCAGGAGAGAGAGTCTGTTAACAACTGACATTATCTACTGTTTCTGGAGGAACTACAGAAGATAAAGTCACATTTATGGAGTAAAATTATGCACTTTATTGCTCTAAAATAGAGAAGAACTAGATGTAACAGCATGCCAACTTATTAATATTTTGGGGGGTAAACATTAGCCCACTTGAGCAATGACGTGAAGGTACACACAGGCTGGTGAGGTATAAAGAGCTTTGGTTTGTTTGACTTTCTGTCCAAGCTGCTGAATGAGATCCACCAACTTGTGTTTAAGTATTAGTGAACACAGAGTCTTCACCCATCAGCTGTATGTGACACGGAAAGCCAAAGAAAGAAGAGAGAGCCTTGGGGACCTGCAGCACACTTAGGAAGGCAAACGATGTGCAAAACCAGTGGTGCTGCCACAGGAGCGGACCTCTGACTCAACGGCACCCGCGACTTCTTTGTCCACAGAAATGAACATAAGGGAACCGAGAGCAGTGTGGGCGGCCAGGAGGGCTTCAGGAGGGCCTGTGGACGCATCTGCATCCCTGGTCTCCTAGGGCCCTCATGACATTCTGCCTGGCCTCATCTGGGTCTGTACTTTCCAGCACCAAGAAGGAAGCCAGCGGTCTCCTCCCAGGGTGCTCCTTGGACTTTCGGGTTTCAGAGAATGGAACATGAAGTCGTGTTGTCTAAGCAGTCCTCTGGGGCTGTTGAGACTTTGAAAGTGACCTGGTGAGCTGAGCGGGGGCTGAGGGATGGCGGGGACCGTGGTGCCATTGCTGGAGCTCCTGGAAGGGGCCCGAGTCAGGGAATAAAAGTGCTGGGGACGATTCTCCAAGTCTGGGTTCACGTTCTTCCTCTTCTCAAAAGGCTGGAGCCACCCCCAGCTGCCTAGAAACTGAGTGGACACGGAGGTCACTGCACTGCACCAGGGTGTGTGCTAGTTATTGAACACGGTTCTATTCACCAAAATCAGACTGGTCTAGGATCGTTATTATACCTGATTATGAATCCTAAATTTCATGATTTTTCTCATGCATCTGTGAGTTCTTGGTTTCTTGGTGACAAGGAAAAGTTTGGAAGCATAGTTTACATGGCAGAGCAATACAATTTTTTTTTTAAACTTTAAGTACTTTTAAAGTTATACATGGGCACAATATCTTTATTTTGTTTATTTATTTTTATGAGGTGCTGAGGATCGAACCCAGTGCCTCACATATGTGAGACAAGCGCTCCGTCACTGAGCCACATCCCCAGCCCAGAGCAATAAAAATTTATGAGGACAAATAATTGAAGTCCTTTAGGGAGCACAAAGGGCAGAATGTTCAGTGACTTTTTGACATTTTCTAAAAACATTTGTTTCCCTGCTTGATAGATCTGGAGCTGGGCAGCAGGCCTGGAATGCTGCCCAGGAAGCCCATGAACATTGTGTGATCCCTGGGCGGACAATCGGGGACATCAAAGGAAGGGTGATTGCATTCCGGGGGTGAGCCAGTGGACGCCCGGTTAAGTGTGGAAAAGTACTGCACAGTGAGCAGCAGCCTGAAGGAGACACGGTGCTTCGACCAACGTGGTTTCTCAAAAGAACACAGAGTAGACAATCAGGTAGTTATCAAGGTATCAAGCACACGTCATTACAGAAGGAGACAGAAGCGAACTTGCCCTGACACAGTCGGTTGGGCCTAGGAATCCTTGGGTTTTACTGAGAATAGCTTTCTAGAAGGGTCCTAGATAGTCAACAAATAACGCCAATCAAGTACTCCTTGTTTACTTTTCTTCCCTCTGCTCTGCAGTATCAGAATCTTGGAGGCTATGCTGAATTAATTATCTTTTCCTCCTTGTTGCAATTTAAAAACATATTTTCCTCTTTACAGTCTGTGAATACATCCTCATATTTTAAAAACAAATACGAAATTCCTTCCTTGTGTCAAGTGTGCTTTTTGCTCAACACCCCAGCTTTCCTGTTTCTTCTTGGGAAAATAAAGTTCTGGATGCTCTATTTCCACCTCTTTATCCTTCATTCACTGCTTTTTTGAAAGTTATAGATAGATTATTTTTATGAATATTATTCAGAAAGAGGAAGGCAGCTAAATATTCTCCATATATGTAGATTTTTGAAAAGTGTACTTATTCTGTCTTAAATTTTTCCCCCCATAGTTTAAGCATCATTTAGTTTCCACTTAAGTAAAATTCTGACTTTCTCTAGGACAGAGACAGTAAGCTTCTCATTCATTTTTCACCCCACAGGTTTTTAACATCTTCCCTCATTTTTCTTTTCTTTCTCCCCCTTTTTTCTATTGAAAAAAACTTCTGCTAAATCACTAATAAACTTATCTTGTATAAAATAAATTCATACATACATGTAAATATATGCGTATATACTGTGTGCATATTTTGTTTTTCATTATTGTTCTTATTTGTGTATTTTTATTTAAAATTTAGAAAACCAATAAGGTTATCAATATAGTAATGGGTGTAACATATTACTCTGTTGGTCAGTTTTTTTTTTTTGTCATTGTGCCCCAAATACCTGACAAACACTATTTAGAGAAGGACAAATTTATTTTGGGCCATGGTTTCCGAGGTCTAGTCCATGGTTGGTGGATTCCCTTGCTCTGGGCCCAGCGTGAAGCAGAGCACCATGTGGAAGGGTTTGGTGAAGGAGTGCTGCTCCATTCATGGCTGCCAGGAAGCAGAGAAAGGAGCCACGGGGAAGAGAGACCTTCCAGGGCAGTCCCCAGGGACAGACCTCCTTCAGCCACCTCCCACATGCCCACAGTTACCACCCAGTCAGTCCGTTCCAAGTAGGATGGATGTCTATTCCAGAGATTCAAGGATGGCCTAATCTACACAAATCAATATATATCTTTCATCACATAAATGAAATTAAGGACAAAAATGACTTAGTTATCTCAATAGATTCAGAGAAAGCCCTTGACAAAATTCAGCACCTATTCATGATAAAAATAGTGAAGAAACTAAGATAGAAGGAACCTATCCCAACATCATAAAGGCTATTTACAAAAAAATCCAAAGCCAACCCTCATAGTAAGTGGGGAAAAACTAAAAGAATTTCTTTTAAAATCTTGGAAAAGACAAGGATGTCTGCTCTCACAATTCCTATTTAATATAGTGCTAGCCAGAGCAATTAGAGAAGGAAATTAAAGGGAAAAAATGGGAAAGGAAGAAGTCAAATTATTACTTTTTGCATATGATACAATCCTTTACTTAGAAAGTTCAAAAACTCTACCAAAAGACTGCTAGAACTAATAAACAGACTTGGCAAAGTAGCAGGTTACAAAATCATACACAAACATCAATAGCTTTCCAATATACCACAATCAATCTGCCGAGAAAGGAATCAGGAAAAATTCCATTCACGATAGCTTCAGAAAAATAAAATACTTAGGAATAAATCTACCCAAGGAGGTGAAAGACTTATATTATGAACTATAGAAAATTGAAGAAAGAAATTGAAGACCTCAGAAGATGGAAAAACCTCTCAAATTCATGGGTAGGCAGAATTAATATTGTTAAAATGGGCATACTAACCAAAGCAATATAGACATTCAAAGCAGTCCTATCAAAATACCAAGGACAATCTTCATAGAATTAGAAAAAGGTCCTAAAATTAATTTGGAAGAATAAAAGACCCAGAATAGACAAAGCAATTCTAAGCCAAACAAAACAAAACAATCAAACAAACAAAAACTGCATCGTGTTGGCATGACCACAGACACATAGAACAATGGTACAGAATAGAAGACACAGAGACAAACCCACCCAGATAGAGTCATCTGATACTTGACAATGGTGCCAAAAACATAATGGAAGAAAAGGAACATTTTAAACAAATGGTGCTGGGAAAATTGATTCTCCATATGTAGAAGAGTGAAACTAGACCCTTATCTCTCACCCTGCACAAAAGTGAACTCAAAAGGGACCAAAGACTTTGGAATTGGACCAGAAACGATACAACTCCTAGAAGAAAATGTAGGGTCAATACTCCAGTATATAGGCACAGGCAACCACTTTCTCACTAAACGCCTAAAGCTCAGGATATAATGCCAAGATTTAGTAAATGGGATGGCATCAAATTAAGAAGCTTCTACACAGCAAAGAAAATAATTAGGAATATGAAGAGAGAACCTACAGAATGGGAGAAAAACTTTGCTAGCTGATCTTCTGACAGAGGATTAATATTTAGAATGTATATAGAACTGAAAAACCTAACACCAATCCCCCTATTAATAATTGGGCAAATAAATTAAACAGACATTTCTCAAAAGAAGAAATGCAAAGGCCAACAAATATATGAAAAAATGTTCAAAATCATTAGCAATCAGGAAGATGCAATCAACACTACACTGAGTTTTACCTCACTCCAGTCAGAATAGCAGTGTTCAAGAAAATAAATAACAATAAGTGATGGAGAGAATGTGGAGAAAAAGGAACATTATTATATTGTTGGCGGAACCGTAAACTAGTACGACCACTATATAAGTCAGTATGGAGTTTTATTAAAACACTATAGTAATAGTGGAACCATCATATGATCCAGCTCTACCACTCCTCATATTTATCCTGAAAAATTAGAGTCATCCTACTACACTGATACATGCATACCCATGTCTGTAGCAGCACAAGTCATAGTAATCAAGCCATGGTGCCAGCGTAGATGTCCATCAAATGATGAATGGGATAAAGAAAGTGGAGTCTTTTCAGCCATAAAGAAGAATGTAATATGTCATTTGCAGGGAAATGGATGGAACTAGATACCATGATGTTAAGTGAAATAAATCAAACTCAGAAGGTCAAGGGACTTAGTTTTTTTCTCATATGTGGAAGCTAGAGAAGAAAAAGGAAAATAAAGTTGGGGACAGATCTCATGGAAATCGTAGGGAGACCAGTAGAGGAAAGGGACTAAAGGGTGAGGTTAGGTATGGGGGTGGGGGTTTGGGGAGTGATATTGGCCAAATTATATTGTTACATTGTGTGCCTGTAGAGGTACACAAATCCCATCATTATATATAACTATAATGCCATAAAATGTGGAAAAAATAAAATAAAGGAGAAAAAACAAAGAAAAAAATACAAAGTAGGATGGACTGATTAGGTTATAGCTTTTATAATCTAATAATTTCAACTCTGAACATTCTACATTAACACAGGATTTTGAGGGGGAAAACCTCATATCCAAAGCATAACATTCTACCACTTAAAAGATTATTGGTATTTTGGTTTATTTATTTTCCATCAAATTTCTCTCTCTCATAATTCACTTGTAACTTTAATTTTACGAATACTAGTTTATTATGAATATTTTCCCATGTCTTTTTAGAATATGCTAAAACAGTAATTTTAATTTCTACATGCTATTCTACTTTGTGAATATCTATAATATATGTAATAATTCTTATATTTTTGGTGTTGTTTTGTTGTTAGGCAGTTTTCTCAGGCTTTTTATATCAGAGTGGATGATGTTCTACAAGCCTCCGGAAAACATACTGCACAAGGTAGCTCTTCCTCTCTGTGCAACTGAACCAGTAGCTCTAACCTGGACATTTTACTGAGACTGGGGACAAAAAACCCAACTGTTTACCTGACATTTATGCATGGGTGTGCACTAAGCGACTCAAATAGAACACTTGTTTACCACCACCTTCACTAGTAAAACTCACTCTCCTTTCCTCTCCCTCTCAGTAAAGAATACAACTACCAGCTTTGGTGGGACAAAACAAAATAAAAACTCAGGTGACATATTTGAATCTTCCTCTCATTTCATAATTCTTTGGTCAGTTTAACTCTGTCTTTAAAATGCATCTGGAGACAAACCTTTTCATCTAACAGTGTTTGGTCTCTATAACTGGGAAACCTTTCCTCACGGCCTCTGACACTGCGACCTTTTCCAAGTCACCTGTCTTCCTGGAAACAGTCCCCCCGCTGGTCTCTGTTTTGACTATGGGTTTTCATATTCTATGCCCAGCCACCCAAGTAATGTCTTAAACACGTAAATTAATTCCCACTACTTCCCATGGAAACCTAAGGTTTGCTCGTTTTACCATGCCTAGGGTACAGTCGGTCTTTGTACATGGCCTCCCTGTGATGTCTTCCCTCATGTGGTTGAGGAGTATTTCTGCAACTTTTGCTGCTGTTTCTTCTCTTTCATTCTGTTCTACTCCTTCTGGTCTCCTTGTTCTTCCTTAAGCACACCAAAGTCATTTCTACCCCTACTTTGCCTTTGCTCCTGCTGTGGCCTCTGCCAACTCTTCTTCCCCAAGATGTTTCCACAGAACCTCATCTCCCTGTTTCATTCACGCTCTGTCTGCGTCACCATCTTGGTGAAGCCTTACCTGATCATGAATAGATTCTGAAATAAGATTGATAGCACAGGGACTAGCTTTCTGAGGCAAGATGATACCATGAGCTGTATCCCCCAACACAAACATACAGAAGTTAAAACACAACCCATCCCCACCTAACACTTGGGATAAGGAAACATGAAAGTTAAAATGAACTATTCACACCTGAAAACATTATAAGCCACATAAATCAAATCTTGAAGGATAGAACCAAGGGGATATTTATGTTTTTAAATGCATTTACTAGAAGTCATGAAAGTATGAAAATAAATTAGTATAGTGTTCAGCTAAAGAATCAAAAGAACAGAAAATAAAAAGATACAAAATAGAAAACAGTAAACAAAACAAAATAGGAAAACAATAAACAAAGACAGTATCATACATAAATAAAAGAGAACACAAAACAAAGCAAGAAACATTTAATTTCCCTCTGTATTTGTTGTTGGGATTTGTTTTATGGTTCATTTTTATTTTATGGTTTATCTTAAAGAATATGAATTCTGCATCAGTTGGGTGAAATGTTCTGTAGGCTGTTAGGTACTTTTGGCATATAGCATGGTTTAACTCTCAATGTTTCTTTGCTGAGTTTCTGGTCTGAATGATCTGTTCATTGATGGAGTGGGATGTTGCAGTCCCTCGATACTGTTTTGTTGGAGTCAGTCCCTTCCTTTTCATCTAATAGTGTTTGGTCTCTATAATACAAAATAGTAATACAAAATAGATGTGGTACTTCGGCAGGAGTGCCTGTGTGTTTATCATTGTTATTTCCTCTATTGACTGGATCTTCACACGGTGTCCTTTGTCTCTTTTTGTAGTTTTGACTTAAAGACTATTTTATCAGGTACAGGTGTAGCTTCCACTTACATTGGGCTTTCATTCACATGGAATACCTTTTCCAAGTCTTCACTTTCAGTGTGGGTGTGCTTTTATGGTAAAGTGAGAAGATGCACCTCTCAGACTCAGTGATGGTGCATGCTGATGGCAGCAGAGGGCAGAAGGGTCAGGGATGAGCTCCAAGACTCAGGGGCATGTTTGTTTGTTCCTCTGGTCCTGGGGCTGTCCTCCCACTTCTTGAACTACCTGTCTGTCCCCTGCAGTGCATGGGCTTGGGTGCTGCGGTCACAATTGCATGTCTGGGTCTAGTTGGGTGTGTGAGGCTGCAGCCTTTTGTGCAAGTGTAGTGGAACCCCAGGGCTGGGGAGGTGCTGAGGCTTCTGTCCTCTGTGGCACGACATACTCTGGAGTTCTCAAGGTGGTGCTGGATTGCAGCAGCTGGGACTCAGGGGTTGGGGGAAGACAGTGGGAGTCCTTCTATGAAGCAAAGCTACTGTGCAGACCCTGGTAACTCCCTTAACTGGACCCGTGAGAGCTTTGGAACTCTCCTGCAGCGAGGCTCGCTGTGGATGTTCACAGCAGTGGCACCTGCTGAGACATGCCTTCCACTCTTTTTCCTGTAATAGGATGTTCCTGTAATGGGATGTCCCGTGGCACGGGGGTCATGTTTGCTAGTGAACTTTTCTACCTGTTATGGTTTGGATCTAGGAACATCCACATATCAGGTGATGCAATAATGATCGGAGGTGAGGAGATTGGATGTTGAGAGCTGTCACCTTGATGGCGGATTATTCCATTTGGTGGATTCATCATTTGAATGGACTGATGGGCGGCAATTGGAGGCAGGTGGGAATGGTTGGAGGAAGTGGGCCATTGGGGGCCTAGCCTTGGTCTGTATCCATTCCTGGCCCCTTCCCTTCTCTTTCTCTCTTTCTCTCTCTTTCTGCTTCCTGACTGCCATGAACGGAGCCCCTTTCTTCCAGCATGACTTCCTACAATGGAGTCAGCCAGCCGTGATGTGAGACCTGGAAACCTCGAGCCAAATGCCTTCCTCCTCCTTCCGGTTGCTCTTGGCAGTTGTTGTGGTCACAGCAATGAAAACAGGACTAACACAGGCCTCTGTGCTGCTGTCCCCAGGCTTCCCCCTCTCTCCCGGTGCTCACGGGTGCTCACTGTGACCTGTGGCTCTTCATTTGTTGTTTTGGTTCTTCTCTGTGGAGGAGACCCCACCGGTCACCTCTGTTTGGTATGTATTCTTCGGATTCTCCCCTGCCTCTGTCCATTGTGGTTGTTTTTCTTTCCCTTACCTATTTGTTCTTGCTCAGAGACGAAGAACAGGGATCACAGTAGACTCGGAGTTGCATTAATCTACCTTGAATAACTGAAGGAACTTTCTAACGGAGAAGGAGCAACAGGTGATGATGATTTTGTTTTTCACTCCAGTTGAAAATTGGGGGCTTCAATAAAGGGAAGATAATTTCATTTTGGGAAGTAATTTGTATTCTAATATTTTGGGGATTTAGTATGTCTTTGAAAAGATTCAATCTTTGAACTTTAGTCTCAAAATTTAATTTCTTTCTAGAAATTTTTTAAGGAGAGGAGTTACATTCAAATATGGGGAGTTCTTTTTGCATTTAGCTTTTTATTACAGGAGAATACTTATGGCAAAAGTATCTCTTTTTTTTTTTATTAGTGCATATTGATTATTCAGGGGGTTCACTGTGGCACATCTGTCTTGAACGTAGCACAGGTTGATCAGTCTCTCCCAGTACTTCCCCTTCCCTCACCCCCTCCCTCAGATCCCCTTCCTCTACCCTAATGGTCTCCCTTCTATTCCTTTTATTTTCATGAGAACACTTTTTTTCCTTCTCTTTTTGCCCTCCGGCTTCCTCAAGTAGAAGAAGACATATAATACTTGTTTTTCTGAGTTTGACTTGTTTTGCTTAACACGATGCTCTCCTGTTTCATCCTTTTTATTGCAGTTGACACAATTTCATCATTATTTATGGATGAATAAAATTTCATTGTGTTTATATGCTATGTTTTCTCTATTCATTCATCCATTCACAGACACCTAGTCTGGTTCTGTAACTTGGCTATGTGAATTTTGCTGCTATAAAGATGAGAATGCATATTTCTTCAAAGTATGCTGTTTTAAATTATTTTGGATGAATACTGAGAAGTAGTATAGCTGGGTCATATGGTGGTTCCATTCATAGTCTTCTGAGGAATCTCCATATTCATTTTTATAGTGTCTGTACTAATTTCATTTTCCTACCAAGACTGTGTCAGGGTTCCTTTCCCCCCACATCCTCATAGAGTTTATTGTTATTTGTATTCTTGATGGCTGCCTTTCTAACTGGAGTGAGATGAAGTACCAATATAGTTTTTTTTCTACATTTCCAGAGTAAATGTAAATAAAAGTGTAAATAAAATAAAAATAAAATTTTTATTTTAACAACAGTTTGTAGGAAATGCTGCAAAATTATATTCAGAACAGCTTTCAACATTTATGTACACACGTAGACATGTTAAAGGTTCACATCTTAACAATTTGATACCTCAGTAAGCACTCTATATAGACAACTCAGCACTGTGGATGAACTGGATTTACTTATATGTTTATCAGTAAAATATAGAACATGCTAATTAATTTATTTTTGTCTACATAGAAAAGCAACACTGATAGTCAACCTTTAAATAAAAGTCTGAACCTATTACTTAGCTATTTTGTCTGGCATTAGAAGTGAGTATTAACTAAAGGTTGTTGTTCAGAATTAGAAATGTGCAAGATAACTGCAAATTTATTTATTACTACTAATATATTTCATCACACAAACACCTGAATAACAATAATAAAGGGACATTTTTCAGGTACATTCTTCCCTATACCATGGAAAACATTTTTTTTTTCCAGTGCTGGGGATTGAACCCAGGGCCTTGTGCATCCTAGGAAAGTGCTCTACCACTGAACTATATTATCAGCTCACCTTTTTCCTTTATGATAGAGAAAATAATATTTACTATTGTACAGAGCATAACATTTGACTTTGTCATCTCGTGGTAGTTTGGATTTGTTTCTCCTGTATGGTTAAAGACATTGAACAGTTTTTCATATAATTATTGGCCTTTGTATTTCTTTTGAGAAGCATCTGTTTAGTTCATTTACCCATTTATTGACTGGGTTATTTGGAGTTTTTATTGGTGCTGAGTTTTTGGAGTTCTTTATACATTCTGGATATTAATCTTCTGTTAGAAGAGTAGCTGTAAAGTTTTTCTTCTCTTCTGTAGGCTCTCCCTCTATGCCCTTGTTTTCTTTGCTGTGCAGAAGCTTTCCAATTTGATGCCACCGACTCAATAATTCTCTTTTATTTTCTGCCTGTATGTTGGACAGAACACTGAAAGAATAAATCAAAGAAGACAACTGAAGAAGGAAAGACCTTTCACATACATAGGCAGGCTAAATTAATATTGCTAAAATGGCCATACTACAGAAAGCTAAACAAAAGTTCAATATGATCCCCATCAAAATACCAACAACACTCCTCTCAGAACTAGATGAAACAATCCTCAAGTTCATATGAAGAAAAGATGCAAAATAGCCAAAGCAATCCTGAGCAAGGGTAACAATGCTGGAGTTATTGCAATACCCAACTCCCAATTGTACCACAGAGCTCTGCTAACAAAAATAACAATGCTACAGGCATGGAAATGGGACCGTAAGCCAACAGAACAGCACCGAGGACACAGACAAGCCCACATAGCTACAGTCATCAGATTCTTGACCAGGATGCCAAAAACGTAAGTTTGAGAACAGTCTCTTTAACAAATGATGCTGGGAAAACTGGACATCCATATGGAACACTGAATCTAGACTCCCATCTCTCACACTGCACACGTCAGCTCAGATTGCATCAAAGACCTAGAAAAAACAGCCAGAAACTTGACAGTTGCTAGTAAGAAAACAGGGGAAACACTTCCATCTGTAGACTTATGAACCATCTTCTGTAACAGGGTTGCTAAGGAATCTTAATGTTACTATTTAATTATTTAATGTGCTATGTTCCATAATGCGGCAGCACACATTTTGAAATGTTTGAAATGTTTTGAAATATTTGAAATGAAAGGGAATAAGAAGCAAATTTTAAACTGAGTACAGTGTGATTGGTAAAGATTTAATCAATATATTATCCTGAGACCAAGTTCTCAACTGTGCAAGAGTAGTCCTAAGAAGACACTGGAAAGAATGATGGTTATTAAAAACCAGATCCAGAAAGATGGGATTAAAGTTAATTCAGGAGGACTCCGATGTTGCCTCTGTTTAGGGAGATAACTTACCTTCTCCTGATTCACTGAATTGACTTTGTGGTAAAGAAAACGAGAAGGCTTAAAATTTATTTATGTGATATTTTGGCCTCATTCTTGAAGAGTCATTCCATTTTCGTGGGACTCATGTCATGTACCACCCCTGGTCTCTTCCTCACTTTTTAATTTTCTTAGCTCTAGAAAGTGGTATTGTGCAATGGTGTATTTGGAAAGAACTAATTGGGCATGCTAAATTCTCAGCCCCTGTGGGCTCCAGCTTCCCTATTCCTCCTGATGCGCCTACTTGTAGGGTGCAGGTTCTCTATTTCTCCAGAAGTAGGGGATAGTGGAGGGGATCTCTCCGGTTCACTACTGGCATGACTGGGGGTGGGTAGAGTCCCTTGGTACTGATCATAATCCCAACAAAGAGAATCCTGAACTCCATAATCCTAAATGTCAAAACCCCGAAAGATCAAAATCCCTAAGATTTAAAAATCCTAAGTTTAAAATTCTGAAAAACTAAAATCCTTGATATTGAATCCTGGAAGCTGAAATTCCCTTAGCCAGGATCAGGCTGTAAAAAAGGGATAAAAAGCTGAATCCTGGGGAAAGGATTGGAAATGCAATACAGCAATGAAGAAGACCTTGATTTAAAAATGCCTCCTTTTCCTGCATTTTCATTTCTTCTAACAGATGAGATTCCAGAAGCTTTCAGTGAATTAGCCCGAGGAAGCAATTAATCAGTGACTGCTTTGAAACAATTTTGTGCTTAGTAGAATTAGGAAGACACTTATGAAATGGTATTGCTGTTCAATCACTAACATTTTTGCCAAATTTGGTTTGTATATGGGAGCATGCAGAATTTCCATGTACACAAAACAATTTAGAAGCATGACACAGAAGATAGAAAAGTTAACTAGGAAATGCTTATGTTGATGTATGCTGACTCATAAAAGAATATCAAAAGGAGAGACCTCATCTAGAAAATCAATGTGACATTTTCTCTGCAAACAGCCATGCTCTGAAAGAAAATATGGTAGGTGTTCATCACATTGTAACACTTCAACACAAAGTTAATATCCACAATTCTGAAGGTTGGTCAACTCTCAAGGACTATCTTCACACAAATGCCCACAACCTATTTGACTTTTTTCCTGTCAAAATTTCTTTTTAGTTTTTTAAAAAAGTTTTTTCCCTACTAATTTAAATTGTCAGCATTTAAAAAAATAATTTTCTATGGCTACAGAAATCTTTGCATCATTTTCTATACCAGAGTTATGAATTCTGTAAAGACTTTTACAGAGTTCTAATTTCCTTTTTGCATTTTTCTTTTTGAAAATTTGACTCCACAAAAGCATATTATCACAACACTGATATTGTGTTTCAATATTGTGCCTGTACATAGAAATGTTGAAACTTTATTAGTAAGTGAAGATATATACTTTTTTTGTACATCTGCATTAGTGAAAGACAATTTTTTGAGAGTTTGACTATTTGGGTGATTGCATATACTTTAGGGACTCATTGCAGTTTTTGATTGGTCTTGTCAGTAGATTTAGGTTGTTCATCATGGTATTTCGAATGACCACAGCTATAAAGCAGGGTCATTAACCAGAGTGGTATTTATACATTTCACTTTTTTGCTAATTTCTTTATGAATATACTTCAATTGTTCATAATTGTTATACTTGTGCAACTGCCACCAATATACCTGAGTTTTATGCTTGCAAAAATGTGTGTCATTCTTGCCTATTTTTGGGGGTAAACTGGCTCATGAAATGTTCTGTCATGCTTTTATATGTTTTCAAATTAATCCCCCTTTTAATATAAATAAGTTCCACTTAAAGAATTAATTTTTTTCCCAGAATTATATCTTAGAGATTTTGATCTTTTGGAATTTTAGACTTTAGGAATTTTAATCTTTTTGGATTTAAAAAATTAGGATTGTCATTTGGGATTATGGCCCAAACCTGTGTACCCAATTCTTGGGAGCACGGTTAACAAGTCCGTATGATTAGCCAGCTTTAGCCCCTATGCTCAGAGTAGATCTCTATTAATAGTAAATGTCATTGTTGTTGTGCTGGGAATTGATCGTGTGGCCTTGTCCATACTAAGCAAGTTCTCTATCACTTAGCCACATCCTCAGCCCCTCAAAATGATATTTTTTCCAGAACTAGAGAACAAAGAGGGTTGATATTCTACTTCAGATAGCCAACTCTATCAATTGATGTTTCATACTCTTATTATTTTACATATTTAAGATTTTTATCTTTTTTTTCTTAAAAACTTGAATTTTTTATAAATGTCTTCAGGTTATGAAATTCTTCTATAAGTTAGATTACTCTTGTAGTTTTTTTTTTTTTTTTTTGTATTGGGGATTGAACCCAGCGGTACTTAAACACTGAACCACATCCACAGCCCTTTTTAAATATTTTATTTATTTAGAGACACGGTCTCACTGAGTTGCTTAGGATCTTGTTAAGTTGCTGAGGCTAGCTTTGAAATTGAGATCCTCCTGAGCTGCTGGGATTACAGAGAGGGGCTACCACATGGGGCTATTCTTTTCATTTTTAAGAGGATTGAATGTACATTGAGAAGAAATACCCCAGGGACCTGTGGAGTTAGGACAATATTTATTTGTGGTCAAGGGAGAAAAGTAAGTTTGGTTCAAGATGTTTGCAGTTGCTCATGCATTCCACAGTTTGAAGGGCTTCCAGTTTGCTCCAATCTAAGGAGATTTTCCTTTGGGAACTGGTGTTGGGTAGGGTTCAAATATCCACCACTTTCTACAACACTTTTTCTTATCATTGCATACACCAATGATGTCATCTAAAGGTGTGCATGCGAAATCCCTGCACATCCCTTGCAAAGCGATGCACTGCTTTTCTCCTGGGATAACACCAGACTTTCCTGCACAGGAAGAGATTTGACAATCATTAATTCACTCTCAAATGGTTGGAAATGTACATAAAGCAATAAACCTCCAGAAGGATGGCTTTGGAACAGGGGCACATATTGCCTACACGAAAGGATCGGATATAGATGAAGCTCAACATTTTTAAGGAGAGGGGCTCGAAGTGTGAGATTATACGCACCTTGGAGGGGTAGGCTGATTTTTAAAAGATTTCAGAGATATAGCCTTTGCCTGGAGCAGTACATTTTGAAAGGTGTGGGACTGTATGTTACTGTTGCTTGACTAGGAAGTTCCCTGAGGAATTTAGTGTGTAAGGCACAGTATTGTAAGTTTCTTCTCCAACAGATTGTTCTATGCACAATGCTACAATGCACAGTGTCCACCAAGAAGCACCATTTCAAAAGTGGTACCCACCCTTACTCCTGTCTGTGCCTGCATCATGCCTATCCAATGGCATATGGTCTCACTTCATCTCCTTTTACAGAAATATACCAATCCTTCATCTTAACTGTTCTCACTTCAGAACTCTGTGGTGTGCGTGCGTGTGTGTCTGAATTCACACTGGTGCTGAAGAGCACATAGCTCAGGTGCTATGTCTGTATGCTAGGTCTGAGCACACAGCTCAGTCGTCTGTAGTTTTAGTCCCTTCTTCTTGTCTTTCCAGGATAACCAGGGTTCATTCTTTCCCCTGGGGGACATGAAGGACATTACATAAGAGACACTTCTGTTCATGTCCCTTAGTAGAAGTGAGTTCTGACCATCCTCTGAAGCCACCTTGCTCTCACTTTGTTTTTTATATCTTGTGATACACTAGCTCTGAAGGGCTCCTTGGGATGCCTCACCTCTGTGGTTTGACGAACAGTTTGATGGCTTTTTGGGATCTGAATATTTTTGTTGTTGTTTTATACTTAAACTCTAGGTTATCATTATTGTTTCTCTACTCTGTAGCAAAATATTTCCAGTCAGGTGAGCCAGTGCCCCCTCCAGGGCAGCGTCCACTCAGCGAGGTTTTCTTACACTCTGCTGTTAGGCTAGTAGATTCGAAACTCAGGGTCTTTGTGCAGCAAAGAGAATGGAATGATAGGGGAGTTGGATAATATCCTGCTAATACTTCCCACTCTGCCCACTTTTTCTGGAAGAGAAAGTGGCTGTCTTTCAGGAGAAGAACAGTCTCACCAGCCAGTCATGGAAGTCACTACTCAGCTCTGGGTCTTCACAGGGCGCAGACTTCCTGCCCAGTGGCCTGCTGGACCTGGTGCCGCTGTTGGTCTTGTTACTTCCCATGCATTTAGTGCAATATCTGATAACAATTACAAGTTTTGCTTTTTCTTTCCTTTTTCTTTTTTTCCCCCTTGAGGTACTGGAGATTTCTTAGGGGTGGTCTACCATTGAGACATATCTATAGCCCTTTTTACTTTTTTGAGACAAAAAGTTTCTGAGGCTGGCCTTGAACTTGAGATCCTCATGCCTCAGCCTCCTAAGTTGCTGGAATTATGCACAACAGAACCCAGCTGACAGTCAGGTTTTTAATGAAGCTAAAGTGAAGAGTTATTAGCACCAGAAAAAACAGAGGAAGAGGCAGTCCTGTGTCATATGAACTTGGAGGTATCCCATGCAGAGTGAGGTGGAATGTATGAACTGTGCTAAAAAAGGAGCAAAAATGATTCATCCCGTTGGTGCTGTGCTTCCTGCTAAATGTAATGTTTAATTTGAGGCAATATCTTCAGAACAGAAAGTCAAAGAGTTGTTTTGCCAGTCTTTTGCCAATGACTGTGACATGCCCATGGAACTTTTTCAAGTCAAGAAGATAATATAAAATTACTTGATTCATAAAGAAGAATATTCCTCCTTAGATACTGAAATTTATTTTCAGACTTATTGACATTATCATAGACATATAGAGCAATGGAGCAAATGACTCTCTAACAGCTTCAGAGGATTAAACAAGTGAGTGGCTTCAATTGTACTTAAAAGAATTTTAGAGATGAATCAAGAAAGAAATCAAGTTCAGTGCCCACAGACATTAGTCTGAAAGATGTGAACGTCTTGCCATAAATAATGGAGAAAATTTTGTCAGGTCTCCCAGGATCTGGATGAAACAGCCAGAGATGATCATATTACCTTCTCACTTTGATTCCACATTCTAACATTCAAACTTCTGAATCATCTGTCTTATGCTTATAAATTTGTTTCTTTGGAGCTTCATTCCATTGTTTATATTGTCTCCAAATTCCTCTGATCCTCAATTTATACTGGTGTTGTGTAACTTGATGCAATCCTTTCTTGTTGAGCTCTATCTTATTGGCCTAACTTTTACCTTTCACACATGTTTTCACTAATAGACTCCATATTCTTCCTTTCCATAACCAAGTCTGAACCAATGGCTGCCATTTTTGTTTTCCTTTTAGGAGACTGGTGCCCTTGTGCCCAGTTTTTATATTAAGCCTTAAGTCTCATGGCCAGGCTTCTGTACTTCTAGTTCTCTCTTTGGGTCCTATTTTCTAATCATGGAGCTTTTGGGCTCCACTTTAGGTTAATGGAACTCCTTGGTTTGCTCCTTAATTTTGACCTCATCAGTTCTAGGGACGTGTTAGACTTCTGAGTACCCAAGGCCATGCATTGCATCAGAGTTATGTGCATCTGAGTGGGTTTCTTAAGAACTCACCTCTACAATAATTTCACCATCTTACCTTTTGGTGTTATAGTCACAAAGAGGAAGAGAAAACAAAGAAGGGAACAGACTCTCATGGTTGTGTGCCCAGTAGAGTGGTGAGCGGTCAGTGATGGTGAAACTCAGGGCTTTTATTTATTTCTGGGGGCCTGAGGTTCCCCTTGGTCAGTGAAGCTTAACAAGTGAAGAAATAAACAACTTCCGTTGGAATAATTCCAAACCTCAGAATCTCTAAATTTGGTAACAGATTAACCTAATCATAGGAAATCAGATGGCTAATCTCTGGGTTCTCAATTTCACTAGAAATCAGTACCTTTAGCCACTTTTCTTTCTGTAAAAACTTTTAAAAAATAATTTCTTATTTCTTCTTTTTTAAAGTTTTTAAACTGGGATATGATATTTGCATTTATATATGGAAGATACTGTTGTAATTCAATATGTGCATATAATACATAATGACCAAATCAGGGTACATAGAATTTCCATTTTCTTAAATATTATAATTTCTATTGGAAAGCTTCAAACTCTCCTCTATTTTTTCTCTTTTTTCCTTCTTTACTTTTTTGATGTACAATTAATTAATGGCTGTAGATGACAGCTCTCTTGTGTTGTCTTCCCCTACTCTGTGGTTGGTACTTTCTTACCTTCTCCACTTTCTGTCCCCTTCCCATCTCTAGTTAATTTTATTCTAGTCTCTACTTCTATGTGACAAAGTTTTTTACTTTCCACAAATGATTGAGAATATGCCATATTTGTATTTCTGTGCCTGGCTTATTTCACTTAACGTAATGTTCTCCAGTTTCTTCTGTTTCACAAATGACAACAATGTCAGAATCCTTTGGGAAACATCCTGAAAAGAGTTTTGCTGGTTTGGTAAAGTGTCCAATTCATTTAAAGAACTCAGTGGAGTGAAATCATGTGGTATTTGTTTTTCTGTACCTGACTTATTTTACTCAATATTGTTATCTTCAGTTCCATCCATAGTCCTACAAATGATGGGATTTCATGCATTTTTTAAACGGTAAACAGCTGTTCATTGGATATACATTCCACATGTTCTTTATTCATTTGTTATTGGATTCTTAGGGTGATTCCATAAGTAGGCTATTGTGAATAGTGTTGCAATAAACAATCAGAGTCAGGTATCTTTTTAATGAAATGATGTCATTTCCTTTGAAAAATATAATGTAGTGGGATTGTAGGATCATATGGTAGTTTTCCTTTTAATTCTTGAGGGAGCTCCATGAGGTTTGTTTTTTTTAATTAATTAATTTTATTTTAATTTTTGGCACAAATGGAGCACAACTTTTCATTTCTCTGTTGTTGGTGATGTAGAATCACACCATTCATGAAATCATACCCATACATAGGGGTAATAATGTCCATCTCATTCCACCATCTTCCCCCACCCAACACCCTTCCCTTCCCTCCCCTCTGCTCAATCCAAATTTCCTCCATTCCTCCATTGCCCCCCTGCCCCCCATTATGGATCAGCATCCACTTATCAAAGAAAACATTCGGCCTTTGGTTCTTTGGGATTGGCTTACTTCACTTAGCATGATATTCTCTCCATGGGGTATTTTAATAGTGGATGTACTAATCTACATTCCCACCAACAGGTATGAGTTTTCATTTTCCATATCCTCACTAACATTGGTAATTTTTTTGTCTTTTTGATAATAGCCATCCTTCTTCTTCCTCCACTATTACTTCCCCCTGCCCCTCTTCCTCCTTCTTCTTTTTTTCTTATTTTCTTTTTTTTTTTTTTTTTGCTACTGAATTGTTTGAGTTCCTCACAAATTCTGGAATTTAATCCCTTGTCAGATAAACAGTTTGCAAATATTTTATCCTATTCTGTAGGTTGTCTGTTGACTCTGTTGATTGTTTCTTTAGCTATGCAGAAGCTGTTTAGGTTGATGTAATTCCATTTGTCTAGTTTTGCTTTTATTGCCTTTGCTTTGGGCTCCCATTCAAATTATCTTTGCCTACTCTAATATGTTGAAGTGTTACCTTTGTTTTATTTTAGTATTTTCATAGTTGGAGTCTTTGGTTCATTTTGAGTTGGTTTTGTTCAGGGTAAGAGAGGTCTAGTTTTACTCTTTTGCATGTGTATATTCAGTTTTCTGAGCACCATTTATTGAAGAGGCTATCTTTTCTCCATTGTATGTTTTTGACTCCTTTGTTGAGAAGCAGTGGTTGTGAATGCTTGGGTTATTCATGTACTTCTATTTTGCTACCTTGATCCTTTATGCCAATACCATGCTGTCTTAATGTTTAATGTCTTTGTATAATGTTTAATGTCTCTGTGGGTTGAACATGTTTGGAAACTTTTTAATTTCCTAGACCTGGATGTTCATATGTTCCAGTTTCTTTCCTTTGGTAAGCTTTCTGTCTTCTCATCAATAACTCTCATAATGCCAATGGTAGTTCTCTTGATGGTGCCCTATAAATCCTGGAGGTTGTTTTTTGTCATTCTTTTCACTTTTTCTCCTCTGAATATTTTCTGAGTTGACAGACACTTTTTTCTACTTGATAAATTCTGGTTTGGATACTCTATATTGAATGTTTCATTTCATTCATTATAGTCTTCAGTTTAGAATTCTGTTTGGTTCTTTTTTATGTTGAATTTTGTAGGTAGGGTGTTTTCCTGATTTCACTGTGTCATCTCTCTGTGCCCTCTTCTTTCTTGCTGAAATACCTTAAAACAAATATTTTGAATGATTTGCCAGTCAGTTCATAGATTTCCATTTCTCTGGGGTTGGTACTCAAAAATTATGGTTACTTGGCTGGTGTCATGTTTATTCAGTTTTTCTTTCTTTCTTCTTCCCTTTTTTCATTAATATATGTACATTGGATGGCGCAGTCACCACTCCCAGATTTTACAGGATGGTGTTTGTGGGAGAAGATTTTCTCCTATGGATGAGTGCTGGTTGGGTGAAGTGGTAGTTTCCACTCCAGGGAAGACATAGAGGCACAGTCCCTGTGTAGTTCTATCAAATGAGGTAGTTAGCAATGATTTCAGGGGTCCTCATCTGCCATAGCTCTGGTATCTAAAGTGGCAATCAGTGCTGCGGGTTTTGGTGGTGAATGCTGCTGGGGTCCCCCTGATCTCCTTTTCTTTTGTGGGGGGTATGTGGTTGAGGGTATCCTCTTGGCACTGGATCTGGCTCATGGACTTGCACAGAGTGGCAGTGGTCCTGGTGTCTGACACCTGGCACCTGTGGTGCAGTGATGGAGTTGAGGTCTGGAGCAGGCACTTGTGGAGAGACCAGGGCTGGAGTCCAGGGAAGCTGTGGTACTGGTAGGCAGCATGTAGGCACCCATGCTGTCATGTTGGTAATGGTTTGTAAGCTACAAGTGCATGACAGCATGCATGTGTGTGTGTGTGTGTGTGTGTGCACCCCGGCCTATGTATGTGTGCAGTGCTACGGTGGCCCTGGGTCAGAGTTGCAGGTGCTTCTGGAACAGCCGCAAAAGCAGGGTCTGGAATGTGGGCATTTGATAAATCACTGATGCCCTGAAGACTGGAACATGAACATGTTCTGCTTTATTGTCAGCTCCAGTGTCTGTAGCACAGGTGCTGATGGAACAGTCATGTAGCTGGCGTCGGAAACATGGAGCAATAATGGATCTGGGCTTAGGGTGTGGGCTAGCTCACTACGGCAGTGCCTCTGATATTTGAGTCTGAGGAATTTGAGTTTAAGGAATAGTGAGAGGAGTCCACAGCCAGAGACAATGTAGTGTGTCTGCAGAGCCAAGATCTGGAGTGCAGATGTGTGTGGAGTGGCCATTGCCTTGGGGTACAGGGGATGTGCAGGGCTGATAAGGATGGTGATCACAGCATCAGGACAGCACCAAAGGGGCCTTTCTTGGGGGAGTTATGTATACAGTGTCTCCTATCCTGGAGTTTGCGGCAGCAACGGGTGTTGGTGCACCCACCCTGCAGCTGGTACCCACAGTCCTCACCACTTGTTCCTGGCCATCTGCAGATATCTCAGGTGTGCCCCTCTCTCAGCAATGCAGTTGTCCTCCAATTTTCTTTCTTTCTTTCTTTTTCCTACATTGTGTTACTTTAGGATCACCGTAAACCTTGAGCCTCCCAAGGCTCTTTGGAGTCACAGATAGTTATCTAAATATCTCTCCTGGTGGGGCATGAAGGATGGCGTCTCCTACTCCTCCAACTTTTTGATATCACACTCAGTACCCATTTTTTAAAACATAAAAGTAATTTATTCCATATTTTAAAATAGCCTGAAAACTAAACCCTAAAGACTCCTTAGGCATCACAATTTTTAAAAATTTAATAAAAAGCATAAATGTTTCCCCTCAAATCATGGCCTTCTTTTTCTATGATTATGCTACTATTAGCTTTTCACAATCTCAAATTGGATGCAGGATTTCATGCATTGTGTTCAGGGTTCATAGATACATTCTTTTTTTTTTTTGAGCCTACTTCTTCAGCTTTTGTGTGAAGTTACTTTCTTCTTCTTCTTCTTCTTTTTTTTTAATGAGTAGATTTTAAGTTTTAGGGAAATTTTAGGTCCATGGAAAAGTTGAATGAGTTCCCACATACACCCTCCCACTGACCCCACACACAGCCTCTGCACAGTTGATCCCTCATGACTGTGGTAGGTTTGTCAAAAATCAGGAAACAAACACTGACACATCATTGTTACCCAGAGTCCATATTTCACATGAGAATTCGCTTTTGTGTTGTATGTTCTGTAAATTCTGACAAATGTACAATGATTTGTGTCTAAGATTATGGCACCCTACCCATCTCTGCACTAAGATGTCCCGGGTTCCACCCACTCATCCCAAACCCGCTCTCTGCAGCACTGTGGCAGGTGGCGTGACCTCAGAACTCGTGGAAGGAAGTGAGGTCATGGGATGTGCCCTGAAGGAGAGCTGGGATCCTGGCCCCTCCTTTCTCCTTCCTTCTGCTTCCCAGGGCCCCAGGGGAGCAGTTTTGTTGGGCCATACACTCTCAATCATGGTACTCTGCTTGTCACAGGCCCCAAACAAAGGGGCCAAATGACAATGGACTGACACTTCTGGGACTATGAGCCAAAGTCAGTTTTCCTCCTTCTAGGTTGATGACCTCAGGCATATTTCACAGCAATGGAAAGGTGATTGTTGCTGGAGAGGGGCTGTTTCTGTGAGTACCCCTGGCCGGGGGGCTCAGACGCCTTCGGAATCAGTTTGTGGAAGGAGTTTGGAGAAGCCATCTAGAGAAGGCGATGATGATGATGATGATGATGATGATGATGATGATGATGATTTAGTACTGATGACAGATATCAGGGGGGCTCTGCCACCGAGCTGTATCCCCAGACCTTCTTTATTCTTTATTTTGAGACAGGGTCTAGTTAAATTACTGAAGCTGGCCTTGAACTTGCATCTTCTTGCCTTAGCCTCCCAAGTTGCTCAGATTACAAGTGTGCACCATCACATTCCTCTAATTATCACAATTTTGAGGACTGTGTGTCTCCCATTTTGGGGCAAGGGTGAGGAAATCAGAGTGACAGTGGCATATTGTTAGGTAAACAAATATGTATTTTTCTATGTGAGGATTCAATGTGAGCACGGGAGTACCTGTGCAAGTTGCACAGTAAAAGGCAGTGAACTTTTTTTTGAACCTTGACACAAAGAAAAGACCACCAACTCCAATTTTAAATCAAATTAAAGCAAGCTTGTACTTGAGTACACAAAGAAAGCTGATCGCGACTGTCTTCCCTAACATGGGCTAGAGACCAGACCCCCCCGCTCTCCAAGAACGAGATTTTACAGCACAAAAAGTTGCAAAGGGGGGTGTCTTGAGAACTTACAGATAACAGGATTTTGACAAGCATAATACAAAGGCAGATAGTAGGTTAATGATCCACGTGGCTTAACATTTCAAGGCAGAGAATACATTTAGATCCCAATACTAGAATTTATGAGACGCCACTGAGGTTTTAGATAGAGTTGTTATCTGGTCAGGAAAAGCCAGGCATGGGTGAGTTCAAGGCATGGGCAGGAATTCCAAACAAGTTTAGAAGTCGCAGTAATTTATAGTAAAACAGAAACCAACTTTTCATGACTTTGTGATGAGGCTCCCAATCTTGAGATGGAATTGGGCCAGGTCCATCACTTTGCCTCTTCCCTGCACATTTACCCTTTGGGCCTTCTCTGTAACAATGGATCTGGGTTCTTTAAATATTTTCCTTTGCAGCTAACGCAATATTAAATCTTGTCGGTAGAGGGCAATGGAATGAAACAGTGGGAGGCAAGCCTTTGGCTCCTGAGTCTGTACCTGCTCTCCAGCACTCCTTCCCTGTAGGGCACAGGGCTTCTCCCCCCCACCCCCACCCCCACCCCTTGCAGGCTCCTGCAGCACGGTAGCATGTTCAGAATCAAGCTTCCGCAGCACCTTACTTTTCAAGCTCCCATCTCCTTCAGTATATAGGAGTCAGGAGCACCCAACAGCTGCTTTTCCTGGAGTGTAGTTTTTACAGTGGATTGCTTCTGGTGAAATACCATCATATAGTCAGCTTTTTCTGACACTCTAAATGGTAAAAGTCTTACTCTTTTTTTTTTTTTTAATGTGTGGCTATAACATAATACTGGAGGCTGGGTAACTTATAAAGAGGTTTATTTGGCTCACAATTCTGATGGTTGGAGGGTCGAGATACCAGGGCACCAGCATCCTGGTGTAGGCCTCTGGGTGCATCACGGCAGAAGGGGCATGTTTGGGGGCAAGGAAGCTAGGGTTGAGGTATGTCTAGACTCACTCCTTTTATTACAACTCCCTGTTGAGGAGCTTAGCCACTCCCACCAGCTAAGCCAATCCCACAAGACAGCATGAACCCATTCCCCAAGGTGGAGCCCCCATGACAAAATTACCTTCCACCAGGCCCCACCTCTTAAAGCTTCTACCACCTTTCAACATCACCACACTGGGGGCCACACTTCCAGCACTTGAAACATTTGGGTCAGATCATATCCAAATCAGAACTAAGATTTCTGGTCATGCCCAGGGGGCAGTGTCACAGAAACTCTTTGTTTCAGTAACTCATAGCGGTGTCCTCCAGGACTTGACCTTGGTATTAAGCCAGGAGTGGTGAATGGTGTCCCCTGGATACTCCATCTCAGCTATAGGGATTAGCACCTAACATTTGTGTATCCGATATTCTTTAAAAGTCTCTTTACTTTTTACCAACCATTCCCATATCATTTCTATACTAATTGTAATCAGTAGTTTTTTTATAGGAAATTCTACCTGTTCAAATGTCTCTCTTGACTGAGTTCATACTAATATAGCAGGCACTATTTGAAGGCAGTGTAGTATAATGGTCAAGAGAAAAGTCCATCTGGTTTTAAATCCCATCCATTAATTATGTGGCTTTCACAAGTTACATAATCAGTATGTGTTTCAGAGTCCTTATCTGTGGAATGTAGATAAGTACAGTTTAATTGACTAGGGTAGCCATTCATGATAACTTATTTGAACAAGTTGTGATAGGTAATTCTCATAGACCACTGCTTTGTGTAGAGTAATACATAGCTATTATTGGCCTGGGGAGATAGCAATTTTTGTGAGGCTTCTTGTGATTCCCTACATGTAGATATTCCCTGAGTTCTCATCGCTGTGGTCGTTCCAGGGTACAGGATCTGGGTTTCAGTGATCTGGGACCCTAAGCATTCTTTCATCTCGTCTATTAGGCAGGAGAGTTCCTTTCTGGTTGGTGGGACAGGCACGGCCATTATCACTATCTCTTCTGTCGGAAATGTTCCCTGAATGATCCCATCACATCTTTCAGTCCTTCTGTCCTACACCCAATTATCCTAAGCACTTAAGTTCTTTAAGCATAGCATGCTCGGTGCTTTCAGCCTCTGCCCTACCATGTTAGACAAGGAGAGAAAGAGAAATCTGGGGCAAAAAGGGAAGAAAAGCAGCAAACATAATTTAGCATTAAAATATTATCAATCATTATTTTGATTAATGGGTTTAATAATTAGTGCTGACAGAGTGAAACAAGATGAATAATTTCAGGTGATTCTTAGGTATGGCCAAGACACCTTGTTCAAAATGAATAAAAATTATGGAGGGATAAGAGTGAGTCAAAGGGATCTATTTTAATAACAGAGCTGTGTATAAATTTGTCACAGAACTTAGGAAGAAAGACTCGATCCCAATGTGAGGGTAAAATCCGTGGCGGCAACACACTTGCATGTCCCGAAGAATTCTCTTTAGACAGGTGCTTCCACCAAGTGCAAAAGTATGTTAAAAGACTTAGCTGGGGACGTGATTTCAGGAGTAGCACTGCGGAAAACATGGCACCTCAGCAAGAGTTGAGTTGTGCTGAAATATGCCTCAGTTTCTGAGATTCTGAGTCCAACATGATGAACTCTCAGAGGTTTGGAGTGGCCCATGTAGCACAACTTAACATTCTCTTTTGGCCAAATTAGACCTAGTGGAGTCTAAAATCTGGTAAATATGCCTTAAAATATGTTGATTCTATCCGCTTTCTGCAACAAGTGTGTGTGTGTGTGTGTGTGTGTGTGTGTGTGTCTCCACAACTTCACACACAAGGAAAGGAAACTATCAATGAGATTCTTTACACACAGCAACTTGCTTAAGTTCAACGAAATAGTGGTGTGTAGAAAAGTCCCTCCGTGGCTGCAGGAGGAGGTTTAAACATGCCCTCCCCAGTTGTCCATGTCTTATCCCTGGAACCTGTGAGCACATCATCTTACGTGACAAAGGTGGAATTAAGGCTGCTAGTCAGCTGAATTTAAAATAGCTCACCTTGGATTACGCAGGTGGACGCAAAGTAATTGCAAGAATCCTAGAAAATGAAACAGAAAGTCAGGAGCTAAGTTCAGAAACGTGTGTGAGAAGGACTCAACCCAGGAGTGCTGAAAGGTGGGAAGGGAGCAAGTGTTCTTGGGAGCAGGCCACCCTAGCTGGAAGAGAGGCAGAGGATGGGAAGCAGAGGGCCTCCGGGAGAGCTGGGCCCCACGGACACCTTGATTTGGGCCCATCGAGATCCCTGTCAAACTTGTAATTCCCAGACCCGACAGATGATAAAACTGTATGGCTTTAAGCCACTAAGTCTGTGGTGATCGGTTAAGCAGCCATAGGGAGCCACGTGGTGGTTTACAAGGTGGAAGGAAATGCTCGATGGTTGTGCTCAGGGGAAGCGGGGCGGGGTGGGGGGCTAGAGGACTGGTGGCAGCTATGAGGGCCTGGCAGACCCAAGCACTGCCTTTGAAAGGGGTGCAAAAGAAACGGCCTTCCATGTGGGCTTCACTCTGTTCAGGATTCGGGCTTCCGGCGAGTCCGATTTGGGGAAATTTGATTGCACATGCTACCCTTTTTTTGGTGAGGGGGCCTCCGCAGGTTGCGTGGAAGGAGGAAGCTGGGAGAGGGACGGAGTCTCCTCAGATGCACAGGGAGGGCTGCGGGCTGGGCAAAAGCAGCGGGTGTGACTGAGTCCCCCCACCCTACCCCAGGAGCTCATCCAGACAAGAAAGGGGATGCAATGGCTGAGAACCAGACCGTGATCAAGGGATGGTAAGGAACATGATTTAAAAACAAATGTTGCGTTTGCTAGTCTTGCTTTATTATTTATTGAGCATTCAGCAAGAATCCTTGTGAGAAAAAGAGAGAGATGAGGAAAAAAAGAGAGATGAGTAAAAAAAGAAAAAAAAGGAAAAGAGAGGGAAAGAGAGGAGGAGATGGGGGCGCAGAGAGAACAAACGATCCAAACAGAAGGCTTAGTGATCCTGGGGTACGGTGCCCCTGATTCCAGGTTGGTTCCCCAAAGGCAGGCAGCACGGGTTGCCGTCCAAACACCTCCCCACGTAGACCTCGGTTGAGATGCAGTTATTTCGGCAGGATCCGTTGGGTCGCTCACAGATTTCCTTGAATCTGCCCCTGACTGTGCACAGAGGAGAATTGTTTTAATCATTTATTGTTCTTCTGAGTTTTTATTAAGTTCAAGGGGGTGAGAGGGCAGGGTCTGGGAACAGTTTTGTGTAGACATTTCTTGTTATTTGATTTCTTACACCAACAGTTAAAAATCTGGTGTCACATAAAAGTTTGGAAATTTCTCTTGAAAAAATCTGGCAACCTTGGGTGCACGGAGTAGCAGAAGGCTACAGCTGAGTGGCCCTCCTGCCTTTATGGGCCCTGGGCACGCACACTGCACTCAGTTCACTCATCTGACTTTCCTATCTCCTGACTCTGACGGAAGACCTGGACCAGTCCTGCTTAATATTACTTTTAGTACCACCAAATTTTCTAGCACAGAAGAAAGGTTTTAGAGAAAAGGAATAGGACCCAAGACATGTCCTATTGGAAACATTGAATAGCATTTGTTTTGTGTCCTCAGATATTGCTGTGCTGGTGGTCACACAGAATATATGATGTCATAATATCACATCTATCTATCTGTCTCTGTCTGTCTGTGCATCTTTGAAAAGGGGAGCTGAAAAACAGATCTAAAAGACAGTAAGAAAATATACTTCGATGAAATGGGTAACAGGCTCTTTCCCTGGGAGCTGGCACCATATTCCTGCGTATGTAGCACGCGGTCTCGGTTGTGCCTCAGCCTGGTGCTTCCTTCACCCCCCTCAGCCCCCTGGAGCTGGAGGCTGCAGTGCCTCTCTGGAGCCTCCCGCTGCATTGGGAGTGAGACATTCAAATGTACTTGTTCAGACATTGAGTAGTATGTGATTTATGACCTGAGATATTCCTGATCAGAAAAAATGTGGAAGGGGGGGTGGATATCACTGTCCCAGGGGTGGGTTATGGGGATGGGTCACCCACACTGATGTGCTCAGTTTTAAAAAGTAGCTTAATTTGGAGCTGCCTCCTGTGTGTGTGTAACACAGCAGCTTTTCCAGGAAGAGGGGTAGCAAACTAAAACTTTCAGGTTTTTTGTTGTTGTTATTGTGTTTTTTTTTGTGTGTGTGTGTGTGTTCCCAAATACAAAGGCCAATTCTTGAATCTAGTTTATATTAAATAAATGTCTACCGAATTGAACTGAACTGAACTGAAACCCAGGTGCATTAAATTGACTTAAACCCTTCAATGTTCATACAACAAATTGGTGAATGGATGTAAAGATCAAATAGGCAACATCGTATTTTTACCGAAAATGTGAACTGGGAAACAGTTTTAATGGTGTAGGTTTCAGAAAAAAATAAAAACTGACGGTCATTCTAAGTGTTGAGCACTATATAGAAACCGGCAGAAATCTGGGCTCTGGGATTCCTGACCTGTGCACCTTGTCTTCACTAGTCAGCAGTGATGGAGGGAGGCTTCCGTTAGCCTTAGGCGAAGAGCAGCCCACTGTACCAGGTCTGTCTATGGCTGAAGATGAAGCCAGGGATCCCCGACTGGCCCAGGAGCCTGCTGAACCTCGTGCGCGCCCTCTGCTGGCCCTCCTTGCCCTCTACCACGGCTGCGGTTCCCTGCTCTGGCCTTACTCGCCTGTGAAGGATCCCTTTAGGGCAGGACTCTCGTCTTGTTCTTCTCTGTATGTGTATCCCAGAATCGACCACAGAGAAATGCTAGTGTAGACATTTCCTCTTACTCGAGGTACACCTGTCCTGTGCTGTCTTGTGCACAGTGGAATATATTGAGCGTTAAATCTCCAAACCGCAGGACTTTGTAAAAACATTGCTAGGAATTCAAGTGCATTTCTTTCTTTTCTTTGTTCTTTCCCATAAACCGTGCACAGTAAATATAGAAGCCACGCCGTTCTTCCCCAATCTCGCTGTATTCCATTTTGACAGCAAGGATTCCCTCGCCTCTGTTTGGCCACATTGTTTTCCTCTATTTTGTTTGAGGAAATGTTTAAAAAAAGGAATGAGTTTTTCTAAATTTGTAAGTTTTAAAGCTGCACTAAAAGCATCAATTAGCTGTAGATATATATATACACACACACACACATACACACACATATATACATTATACACACATATACATTATATAAATATATAATAAATATTTTATATAATTAATAAAGAATATATATATATATATTTATATATAGTACTGGCAACTGAACCTGGTGGTGCTCTGTCACTGAGCTACATACCCAGTCTATTTAAAAAGATTTTATTTTAGAAGCTGGAGCTATGACTCAGTGTAACACACTTGCCTGGCATATGTGAGGCACTGGGTTCAATTCTCAGGATGGCATATAAATATCAACAACTAAAAAAATTTAAAAAAAAAATTATTTTAGACAGGTTCTTGTTAGGTTGCTGCTCAGGCTAGCCTTGAACTTGTGATCCTCCAGCCTCAGCCTCCTGAGTTGCTGCTATTATAGGGTTGCACCACTGCATCAGTCTTAAAATATTTTTAATTGACGTTTCCCCACTGAACCCATGTGTTTAGCTAATTGCTGTAGAAACAAAATTTAGATTTATCATGAACACCACAGATTGTCGTGTCTAACCACTTCCCTAAGAGGAAATGAGACCGGGAGAAGGAAGCAGCTCACCCGAGAGCACCTGTGGTCCAGTGAGGGGGTGGTAGGGACAGAGCCATGCTTGTGCCTAAGTCCCATTCTATTTCTGCATCTTACTCCTCTCTGCATCCTCCTCACCTCTCCACCTTCCCGGATAAAAACCTGCAATCCTGCTGCCAATGTCCCCCTGAGGACCACCAGAGAGGACCTGTCTTCCTGCGTCGTCAGCTTGCTCCTCCCCATCTCACTGCATTCCATCCTGACCCTAAGTAATGCCCTCGCCTCTCTCTTCTACCACATCACTTTCCTTTGACTTGTTAGAGTGACAATAAAAAAAAAGTTTGAGTGACAATGAATACAAAATAAGGTTTTCTGAATTTGGAATTGTTAAAGCTGAACTAGAAGCATTCATGTTCTGGGCATATAAATTTTAAAATATTTTAAATTTATTTTTCCTTCAAACCCATGTTTAGCAAGGGGAATGCTCAGTGCTAATTGGATGGGTCTTGAGTAATGCCACAAGGACAAGCATCCCACCAGCTTTGTGAGCTCCTGAGCTAATAGGATTGGACTTGCTGTCCCCTGTAGTCAGTCTCTGTAGGGTTATGCAAAGGAGGAAGGACGGCAGGACCCAGCAGTGGAAGGTGTAGAACACGCCAGGATGGGAAGAAGCAGCCCTGACTGCAGCTTGCAGCTTACTCTTTCCCCTTGAGGGAGGCACACTGCTGAACAGGACTGTAATTGTCCCCCCTGTAGAACAGGAAAAATGGACCAGATATCTCTGAGGCTCTTCCTCATCTGGTTGCAAAATGATTTCATAGGATCTGAGCTATCATAGCTGCTGTACTAACTGTGACAAAGCTAACCTGCTTTGGTTTTGTTAAAAATAGTTTTGCACCAGCTTAAAAAATTTTTTCTTCTCTTCAAAGAATAGAAACTATTATTGAGGCCACTCATAAGAATTTCAGTTAATCTACACACTGCTCTTCACAGTGTGAGGGAGTATTTAACCTCAGCCCTGAGGACCTGGTTCCAGACCAGCCATTTGTTCACCCCAAAACCATATGGAGAGATGAATGGAGGATGTACTACACACACACACACACACACACACACACACACACACACACACACGGTATTGCCTGAATAAGTAGATTCAAGGAAGAATATGCAACTTACTGCTTGGCATTAGAGAAGTACCTTCTCATCTTTCCCAAGAATGCAGGACCTTGAGAGTGGAAAGAGCAGGGAAAAGGTCAGGGACATACAGAGAAGTGTCTTCTCATCAAGCAGTAAGTTGCATATTTTTCATTGAATTTACTTATTCAGGAGTTGTAGGAAAAGACCTGATCTATTTTCAGTATCCTGGGACCTGGGGTAAAAGCAGGAAGCTCTGCACACATTGCTTCAAAGCGTGTCTATGCAAAGCGTGTCATTTGTGTCATGCTGAGTGCAGGAGAAGGCTCTGTTTCAGGGTCATCATTGATCCCTGCGACTGAGGTCTGTTCAGCAGGTTAAATGTTGATCAGAGACAGAGTCAGGGGATGGGATGAGCCTGGAAGAGCAGAGTCAAGCCCAAGGGTCAACAGTGTAGAGGCCGATGGACTGATACTTCTTAGGCTGTAGCAATGCTTTGAAGGAGACTGCTCCCACCAAACCCTTCTCCCTTCTGCCTGTGCCCACTATAGCTCTGGCATGGATCTTCTGCCGGTGTCTTCAAATGACTAACTGTTGCTAAAGTAATAAAGGAGTTTTGGAGATCAGTATTTGGGAGAATGCTGCCCCATTTCTTGTCATCTAGGTTTAGAAGCTGCTAGTAAACTTGCCTAATTACATTAAGGTTTAATGATGGCTTAAGAGGATTTCAACCCTTGGAACATCCTTGACCGATTTCATCTAACTGAGAGTTGCTGAGAGCTGGCATGTCAGGTGGTTAAGGGTCTCTCAGCCATCGGGTGTTCCAGATTTCCTAGGGCAACCCCTGGCCTGGGCATAGGTGATGGTGCTTTTTCTTTGAGTATTGGATCCCCATATGACCTTGGATACTCTTCACTTAACAAAGCTCCTGCAAGGTATATTTTGTTACCTGGTAGAACTTGGCTCATGAAGAAGAGAAGGGCAAAGAGGAGGATGGAGGTCCTCATGGCTGGAGGAAGAAGAAAGCTTGGCTTCATCTCCAGGAGGCAGTGAGAGCTTCGTCTGCAGCTCTAGCACCAGGAAAAGGTCTTTGGTAAGCTGCCATCTGGGCCTCACGAAGGGGAGCATGGACAGAGGTATTCTGTGCATGCAGAATGGCCTTCGGGGAAGGCTGAGTCCTTGGTTTCTTGGACACCCTGTTCAGTAAGCATGTGGGTGCAGTTTTGACCAGAAAACCTCGTTAAATAGGAACATCATCTACAAACATCTTGGCAATAGATCAAAGTTTCTGAACAAAGATCCATCTATATTAAGTCACAGTGAGTTGGGCATGTTAAAAGACCAGTTGGCTTAGTTCAGTGATGAGTTCTTTGGTTTGTGAACATCTCCCAGCCTTCTCGGCTTTGTTAATGGCTGATGGCCCCCTCACTCCTGGCCTCCTCTCTAATGTACTGTGCTTATGGTAGAGAGCTTACTGCATTTTGTGCCAGTAAACATTCTCCCAAATACTGAATGTGAATTTGCTTCCACCATGAACTTGTGAACTTCTCACTGGTTACCAGCAGGTTGGAGTGTTGTTCAGAGCTGAGTGAGAAGTTGCATGAGGTTGTCATTTATCTTCAAAACTTGCTTTCAAGGGGAACAACTCATGACAGTAAAATGTCACTGCACATGTGTCCATGCAGACATACTTTCTGCACAGCATTGAGTATAAATAGTAGAAATTCATGGGAATCTTCCTGCTGGGATTTGTGGAAGGCAGCAACCAAAGCAGGCAGGGGCTGAATGATATCCCCAGGGTGGCGGAGAGCCTGTGTCACATGGGCTTGCATCACACACAGCATGCAGACCCTGTGACGAGGACAGCGTTGGCAGTGCTCCTGGGACAGCATGTAGTTGGCCAGGGGAGGTGTGTATGTCAGGCACTGCAGGGCTGCATTCACATAGCAAGTGTTTCCCATGTTCTGCAGCCCAGCACCAGCTGCGGACAGTCTCTGCCAGTTCAGACAAAGTTTCCCTCTAGGAGCCAGCAGTGGCCCCACAGGAGCTGAATTCTTATTTAAGTGTGCATCAGGGCAAGGTGACAAGGATGACTCTGCAGGTAGAGAAGGACCCAAATGGACTTTAGCATTAGCTGCATTTGATGAACATTCAGATTTTATACAGTCATGAAACTGAGACTCACCTCCACAGTGGAGTGAAGCTGCCTCCATGTCTCCAGGAGCAGTAACCACCAGGTTTCCCTGCTGAATCTCGAGAGGAGAGAGCTTCTCCTTCTGAGCCGGCCTTCAAAGGACAGGCTTTCCCTATCCTCTGTTGGTAGCAGGTCTACCCCCCCCCATACCCTCTCACTTGGTGTCAGATCCGCCAATCACTTCTAAACACTTAATTGCATTGGAATCTTTGGTGTGGTCGGTCCATTTTCTGGAGGGTTTGGGTGAGTCCTTTCTTAGATTTGTGTTTGAGGAACATCAGAAACATAGAAGCAATTCTAATAATCAGGATTTTTGAAGAATATCCAGAGACCTTGCATTTAGTTAAAATAATTTCCATGTAGGAGACCAACCTTACATGTGACTGGGTTACACTCCCTGGCTGGGTGCTGAGGCACTCAGTTGCGGAAATGTGGCAGAGCTTTCCGCACCCTTCTTGGGTCCGAGGGTCGGTGTCTCGTGAATGGGTGTGTCTTGTTACAGCCCCATGGGTGAAGCTACACTCACCTGTTCCTTTGTAATATAACCCCTTCCCCTGTTTAGGATAGAATCTTCTATGGAAGTGCCTTGTGTGTGTCCCCTTCTCTTACTGTGCCCTTGGGTGTGGCCTACCCAGGAGTCAGTCAACCTGCTGACAGTGGACATCATGAAGACAGACTCAGCCCCTGAAACCTGACCCCTTGCCTCATTTGAATAGCTTCTCCCCAATAAAAGGGGTCAGCGCGTGCTCTTGCTCTCTCTTTCTGCGGACCCTTAAGGTCAGAGGAGCCTTTACAGCAACCCCAAAGAAAAAGGTATTTGTGTCTCTTGTGTGGTTATTTTTCGCAGCCCAGTTAGCCCAGTTCAACTGGAGTGACCCCTGAGCTTTTTAGTCATGAGAACAGAAACCCAGCATTTCCAGGCATTGGTGTGGCAATGATGTGATAGGGATATATTTGAATTAGTACTACAAACAAGGAAAGAGAAGAAAAAGTGTTTCCTGTGTGTGTGTGTGTGTGTGTGTGTGTGTGTGTGCTCACCTGCATGTTTATAAGTATTTTCAGGTGTGGGCATTTGCATACTAATAAAATCCCTGTAGTATTACAGTTTGCATTCTTTAAAAACAATTTTAAGGGCTGGGGATGTGGCTCAAGTGGCAGTGCACTCATCTGGCATGCACGGGGCGCTGGGTTCGATCCTCAGCACCACATAAAAAATAAAATAAAGATGTTGTGTCCACCAAAAACTAAAAAATAAATGTTAAAAAATTCTCTCTCAAAAAACAAAACAAAAACAAAACGCCCCCCCAATTTTCCCATTTAAGCCACCTCCAAGAAAAGGAAGCATTTTAACTCTTTCTCAATTAACCAAGTTTTCTTGACAGTTTTTCCTGACAGATTTTTATGATGGTTTTGATGGAAGAGAAGTAGTATAGAAACTAGAAACAGCTCTACCTCTGTTTGGAAGAAATACAAAGGGAGCCAGGAGCAGAGGTTGCAGTAAGTTTTTTATGGTGTTTTAGGTAATGCTCCAGACAATACTCAGGTGCATGTGGACTGAGCTCTGTACCCACACATGACTCCTTTTAGAAGACCATAAACAATTAAGAACAAGATTTTAAAGAAAAGTTTTCTTTCTGTGGTTCTTTATCTCTCTCAAATTTCATTCATAATTGGCATAGTAAGGAAAGTGGCTAAACATATATTTGTCTATTTCTGTTGGGCCTATAAAATATAGCAATTTAAATCCCTGTCAATCAGTAAAAGCAGCCTGTACATTTTAATCTTCTATTTCCCTAAAGTGGTTAGTAATCTCAGTCATAGAATCACCATGAGCACTATTGGTGTTATTCATTATTGTGTATACTATTCAATTTCTTTGCTGGGGTTATTTTTGCACATTTCTCTATTCAGGTTAGGTTTCTACCTATTGATGATGACCACTGAGGTTTCTCTACACCTTGGATGCCCACAGATACTCTTGGATGGCATATTTACTGGTGGTTGCCTCTGGATTAGAATCCCCTCATTAAATATTTCAGTTGGTCTTCTGGAGACAGTGAGTAACCTGGGCTTGCAGGGTTGATTCAAGGAAGGTGTCTGTGCGTGGTTGAGCATCTAAAAAGATGTAAAATTTAGGGACTTAATGTGTCCCACACAGCCTGAAAAGCTGTGGGTGAGGATCCTTCCCTCCATAGCTGTGGGTGGCAATCTTTCCAACCAGACACCACCTGCTCATCCAGGAAAACTTGAGGCCAGGAACTGGCTTGCCTTTTGTGAGAGGCTGGGGATGGTGCTCCCATCCCAACCCCATCATCATCCCTGGAATTTCCCCCCTGCAGATCTTGAGCCCAGCAACTGTATTTTCTGGAAATGGAAGGTTGGTGCACACTCTTTGTGCAGGCTTGAGTCCTGGGAGATGTTCCAGGTGCCCTGGGGTGAGCAGGAAAGGCTGATCTAACCTGGAAGGCATGAAGAAAGTGGTGATCCTCGTAGGCACTGCTGAAGTTTCACGTACTCCGTGGAGGTTTGTTAGTGTTCCAGTGATCTTCTTCTTCCCTTCAGGCTAGGAAATATGATGATGATGATGATGACCAAAGTCCAGATCTTCCCAATGCAAATTTATGTGTCTGGAATTCTCTGGGACCAAGAAAGAGGGATGCCATCAGGAAAGGTCTGGAATGCAGCTGGGAATTTCTGTTGGTCAGGGAGAGGTTTGGGGCCACTGGGCAGGGCAGAGGGCCACTGCTAACATTTCTGACTGCCACAGGCACTGAGCAGCACTGATTGATTTGGCCAGGTGAGGGCCCCAGTGGACTCTCCAGGAGGAGGGCTGATGCCAGAGCCATATACTGCTCCTCAAAGGGAACTCAGAGCCCCACCCAAATCTCATAGGAAACCAGGGACAACATCCCTCAGCATCAGACTATCCTTCGCCCATGTGGTCATTCTGGGTTTTATGTCCAGAAATGTCATTCCAAATTCTCAGGAAATAGAAAGTCTTTTCAAGGCAAACTGAGGTTCATGTTCACCACATAACAAGTATGTTTCTTGTCAAGAATTGAATCATTGAAATGTATCACTTTTAATGAAGACATCATAAGTAAAATGGCAGGAAAAAATCTTTCAGACCACAGTAACCAAAATTCATTAAAACTAAATGCCATTTAGATCAACTTGCATTTGCAATCTTTTAAAACTCTCAAAATCATTTTAACTGTCAATTTTGAGCTTGTATCTAAACAAGTATTGCCTCAGAAAGATTGGCAAAAGGGTCCAGAGAAGTAGCATGTATCGAGTACACAATGATTGGCAGGTCAGATGCCCTGAGTAGAGTCATGTGAGGCAAAGGTGAGAGTCACTGATTAACAGGGAATTCCACTGGGGGATTAGGAGGCTTACATTAGCTGAGGTGCTGGATCACATAACTGTGGGGCAGTATAAAAGTCCAGGGAAGGGACGCTCCCTTACTGCCCCTTGCACTGGCCTCCTGGAGGCTGCATCTCTTCCTGGGCTGTGTGTCCAGCAGCCACCTGTCTGACCACCTGCTGAAAGAAAAGAGCAATGGTGGGACCTCAGGTTGGTGTCCTTTTCCAGATTATTGCTGGAAAAAGTAGAGTGGAGACAACGGAATGACAGAGGGTTAAGTGCTGAGCAGTTTCATTTTCAAGAGTGTTTCTTTATACTGAGAAGGATAAGATAGATCATTCTATGTTTAAATCACCACAGAACTGTTGACGGTTCAGAGAACATTTACTCCAGCATTCTGATTCCCGTGGGCAGGGGGCTGGATGGATGTGAAAACTGGCGTTTTTTACCATGGGCATTTGGAAATGATGGTGACTAACACAGATAGATGGAGGAAGTCAATGGGATTCCCCGTGCTGTCTCCACACAGGCACATAAAAGCCCTGGCTCCTCTCCACCCAGCCTTCCTCTACCGGTTTCCCCCTCTCTTCTGACCTCCCCTCCCATCCCCTCCCCTGCCCCTAGCAATCCCTCTTCTACCTTTTGGTCATCTTCTCCCCTTAGTTTACACACATGAGAGGAAACAGTTGTTTTCTCTGTCTAGCACACGATGTCTTCCATTTCCATCCATTTTTTTAAAAAATGATAGGATTTCATTTTTCTCTGTGGCTGAATATTTATCATTTTCTTTTTTCTGTAATGCCTGTGTCAGATTTTGGTAAAGAATCTTGCTGTCCCCACAGAATGGATTGGAAAGGATTCTTCCCTTTCAATTCTATGGAAGAGTTTGAGAAGCCTTGGTGTTAGTACTTTCTTCAAAGTTTGGTAAAACCCAACAGTGAACCCATCCAGTTCTGGGGTTTTCTCTGTTGGGAGAATCATCACTACTAATTTTTTAAATCATTACTATTAATTTTTAAAATTAATTTATTTATTCTAATTGGGTATATATGATTCATTGTATACAATTGCAGCACACATTTTCATTTCTGTCATATGTGCAGTCATACCTGTACCTAGGGTAATGAAGTCCATCTCCTTCCACACCATCTTCCTTGTCCCCGTGCCTCCTCCCCTCCCTTCCCATATTTAGTTTTAAAGTATTTTCTGAGGTCAATTTTGGTAGGTCATATGTGTTAGTAAATTCATCCATTTCTTCTAGATATTCCAGGATAGAATCACCATTCCATCCAAGATTTATGAGGAACCTCCATGTCACATTCCAGAGTGGTTGCAGCAATTTGCAGTCCCACCAGCAATGTTTGTGTGTCCCTTTCCCTCACATCCTCACCGACATTTATTGTTACTTGTATTCTGGATAATTGCCATTCTGACTGGAGTGAGATGTCATCTCAAAGTAGTTTAAATTTACATTTCTGAAATTGCCACAGCCGTTGAAAATTTTTTCATGTATTTGTTGATCATTTGTGTTTCTTCTTTTCAGAAGTGTCTGTTTAGTTCCTTTGCCCATTTATTGATTGGGTCATTAGGGCTTTTTTTTTTTTTTGGTGTTAAGTTTTTTGTGGGTCTTGAATATTTATGCCTATCTGGGGAGCAGGTGGCAAAGATCTTTTCCCATTCTGTTGCCTCTCTCCGAATGCTCTTTACTGTTTCCTTTGCTGTGAAGAAGTGTTTTAATTTTTTGCCTAACCATTTATGGTTTTTAAGTTTTACTTCTTTGCTTTAGGAGTCTTGTTAAAGAAATCGGTTCTTGTGCAGACATTTTGAGTATTGGGCCTCCATTTTCTTCAGGGGTTCTGATTTAATTCCTAGGTCTTTGATCCACTTTGAGTTGAGGATTGTGCAAGGTGAGAGATAGAGGTTAAGTTTCATTCCAATACATGTGGATTTCCAGTTTTTCCAGCACCAATTGTTAAAAAGGCTATTTTCTCCTATGTATATTTTTGCATGCTTGTCAAGTAGGAGATAACTGCCCTTGTGTGTTTTTGTCCTTGTGTCTTCTATTCTATTCCATTGGTCCTCATGCCCTCATGCCTGTTTGGGTGCCAACGCCATGCTGTTTTTGTTATTGTAGCTCTGCAGTATAATTTGAAGTTCAGTATTGGGATGCCCCCTCCTTCACTTTTCAGACAAAGGATTGCTTTGGTTATTATGGATTTCTAATATTTCCAACTGAATGTCATAGCTGCTTATTGTTGTTCTGTGAAGAGCATAATTGGAATTTTAATGGGAAATGCATTGAATCTGTATAGTGTTTGGTAGTAAGGCTATTTTGACAATATTAATCCTGCCTATCCAAGAACATGGGATGTCTTTCCAACTCTGAATATGTGATAGTTGAGATAATTATGTGATTCTTGTCTTTAAGTCTATTTATGTGGTCAATAACGTATGTTTACCAACCTTGCATTCCTGGGATGAAACCCACTTGATCATGGTGCACTGTCTTTAAAAATGTGTTTTTGTATGTAGTTTTCCAATATTAAAAAAAAAACTTTTTGCATGTATGTTCATGAAGGGTATTGGTCTGAAGTTTACTTTCTTTGAGTTTTTTCCCCTATTTTATTAATCTTTTCTGAATACCTGGCCTTTGTTTCATTGGCCACTGTTCTTTGTGTCCCTGACTCATTTTTTTTTTGCTGTGACATTTATTACCTTTTTCTATCTTCTGGTTTTGTGTTTAATTTTTCTTCCATTTTTCAGAACTAGGGATAACAAATTACATTAATTATTTGAGTGCTTTTAAATTCTTTCTAATGTAGGCAACTCATTAAAATTCCCTGCTCAGCATTGCTTTTGCTGAATCCCATAAATGCAGTGTGTTGTGTTTCCATTTTCAGTTAATTCAGGCAATGTGTAAAATTCTGTCCTTTGACTTTTTCAAAGAACCACTGTTTGTTTAAAGTGAGCTCTTCCATTTCCTACATGTTGATAATTTGTAGTGTTTGTTTTGCTAATTATCAACATCTAGTTAAATAGTGGGGTGCTAATTAAAGCAACACATAAGAATCCAGATCATCAGCTTCAAGTCTAGTATCTAAGACAAGAGATTTTCTATGTGAATTTGTGCCTGAAAATATTGCCCCCTCTGATTCAAAAGTAGCAATTGAAATTTTGAAGGGGAGACTGAAGTGGGTTTCTAATTTTCAAGTAGATGTGTAAGGGGATTACACACACCCATCCTGGTAGCCATGGTTATTTCATAAGTCTGGGGAAACCCTTTCTTTAATAAACCCAAGTCACTGTGTAATGAAGGAAATGAACAGAGTCTCTAGGATTGGTCACCTGGGGTGCAAATCTAAAATAACCATTCATATGTGATGTGCCTGGTCTGTGGCAGGGTCCTGTCCTGGGACCGAGTACCTGTACCTGAGGGTGGAGACACATCTGGGAATGGACCGTCACACTGTGGGAAACATTTTACTCTGTGGCCATGGGTCTACTCAACACCACATGTGAAGAAAGAGCAGGAGAGGGCCCACTTTCTCCATGGTTATGAATTTGTTTTTCTTTTCCTTGTGACTCAAGAAATCCAAATGTCAACATCTAAGGAAGACAGACTTGAGGCAGGTGGAACCCCACAGCCTCTGCCTCAGAGGCTCATTGGAACCAGCCTGAGAAGCCACCGAGGGGAGGTGTGGGCCAGAGGCCCTCCCCGGCAGACGAGGAGATCCCAGGGTAGGTGCAGGCCTGGGTGAGAGGGGAGCCAGCGGGCCACACGGATCAAGTGTGGGTTGGATAATCAGTGATTCTGAATTGTCCCTTTCCAACCCACGAGTGTCTTTCCTGGGACCTCCTCACCTGTTAGATTGATCCACTCATATGATGTGTGGAGATATCTTACCTCCAAGTTTCAGACATATTCAGCAAGAAGTGTGTCCTTTTGTTCAAATCTGGCCCAGTGTCCTCATGATGGATTGATTTAGTGATTCTCAATTCGTCATTCATGCAGGCAAACGTCGATCGCTCCGCTCACCACAGCAGGAGTGGTGACACAGGCCTGTGATGTCAGCTTGTCCTCTCCCTCCAGGTCCCTTAGGGAGACACCAGGGGGGAGCCATTCTGGATCTTCACTATCAATTGAGTATTCGAGGGCATTCCTCACCACTAAATGGCAGGCTTGAGATTTTCCAGTCCTCCCAGGAGTTTGAACCTGGATTTGGGTTCCTGGTTGTAGCGGTAGGGAACCTTCGTTCCCCACTGAACACTATGTTCTGCCAAAATTATGTTGACAAAAATAACTGACTTCTGTGGGCTCCCCACTGTTCTTTGCCTTTCAATTCAGAACTATAGCCTAAAAAGCGAAGCTGTTCAGTAGGGTTTTAGTCACCTGTTTCATCACTCTGACCAAAAGACCGGACAGGAACAATATAGAGGACGAAAAGTTTCAGAGGGCTCAGTCCATAGTCAGGCTGTGACTGCTTCACAGCCCTGGGCCCAGAGTCAGGCAGAACACCATGGTGGAACAGTAGGGCAAATGAGAGCAGCTCCGTAGTAACAAAAACCACATCCTACATTCATAAAAGCATCCATATAGACCAAGTGCACAGAATAGAAGATAGAGACAAACCCACACATCTATAGCCATCAGATCCTTGCCAAAGGTGCCAAAAACATACATTGGAGAAAAAATAGCCTCTTCAACAAATGGTGTTGGGATAACTGGTTATCCCATAAGGAGAGGAATGAAAATAGATGCTGTCTCTCATCCTGCACAAAAATCAACTCAAAATGCATCAAAGACCTTGAAATTAGACCAGAAACTATTCATTTCCTAGAAGAGAACATGAGGTTAAAATGGCACTTTTCAGGCTCAGGCAATGCCTTTCTCAACAGGACCCCTAAGGCTCATGAAATAAGGACAATAATTAACAAATGGAACAAAGTCAATTAAAAATCTTTTCATAGCAAAAGAAACAATTTCAAATGTGAAGAGAGAACACACAGAATGGGAGAAAATCTCTGCAAACTATTCTACTGACAAAGGATTAATATTTAGAAAATATAAAGAGCTCAAAACACTTTATACCAAAAAATCAAATAACCCAATTACTAACTGGGCAAATAAACTAAACAGACACTTCTCAGGAGAAATACAAATGGCCAACAAATATGTGAAAAAATATTCAACAACATTAACAACTAGGGAAATGCAAATTAAAAAAACAATGATATTTTATCTCACCCAGTCAGAATGGCCAATCATCAATAATAGAAATTTTAGTCAATATGAAGATGATGTAAGAGGAAAAAGGAACACTGTTGGTGGTACTGTAAATTAGTCGAGCCATTAAGGAAATCACTATAGAGTCTCCTCAAAAGACTAGGCATGGAAACACCACATGGCACAGGTATATCACTTCTCGGTGTGTACCCTGAAGAATTAAGGTAGTCTGACTAGGTAACACAGGCATACCCATGTTTATAGCAGCACAATTCACAATAGCTAATCTATAGAACCAGGCTTGGTGTCCATCAACAGATGGATGCACAATGTAAACATTACACAGTAAGACCAAGACACTCTGGATCACCTGGAAAAAGAAGGCAGGTCAACAGAAGTTGGCAAAGGGGCGGGGAGCTCTGAGGGAACAGGTTCAGGTTCAAATCCAGACAACAGAAATCCCGGTGACTGAGAAAGCAGAATTACAGACAGCCATGGCTCACACTCTGAAAGCAGCCAGGCGGTGTCAGGGTCTTGCCATCATCTACAGTTTTCCCAACAGCGTTTGGGAGAGCTGAAATAGACACTGTATGCCCTCTCCACACAAGACAAGCAGGCAGACAGGCACAACACAAAGCTAACCAGAGAGAGAGATGCCCTCATTCTGGAGCTGAACAAGAACAACAAGCAATAAGGACGTGAAGCAGCAGAACTCAGAACTGCAAGAGAAGTTCCTCGGGAATCCTACTGGGAGAGAAAGCAGCTATGTACTTGGGTCCTACTGGCAGAGAAAGCAGCTAAGCAGCTGGAGTGGAGGAGCTCCAAAGAAGCTGGACATGTCTGAGCTTCTGCTTCAACAACTCTCTAGCCAGTCTGAAGCCCCTGATAGTAACCAGCAGTTACAGCAGATCATGAGGAGCGGGCACAGCTGGAGAAATATGGGGGCCAGCTGATGGAGTCACTGAAGCAACCGCAGGAGGACACAGACCACTATGCAGAGAGCCTGAAAGGAGAGAGTGCCATGTGGCAGCAGAGAATGCAGCAAATGTCAGAGCATTTGCACAATTTGAGGGAGAAGAAAGACAGTGAGAGTCAAGTACAAGAGCTGGAGACCAAGTTGGCAGAGCTGAGAAGCCAGATGGTGGAGCCCTCATGCTGTGAGACCCCAGCAGGGCCCTCCAAGGCAGAGCAAGGGCTGCAGGCAGAGATGAGGAGCTGCAGAGGGCACTGGAGAACCTGGCTGCACAGCTCCATGTCCAGGTGCAGGATAACAAAAGGCTGAGTCACCTGACTCTGGAGCAGGAGCAGCAACAGGTGGAGTTGGATTGGGCAGCGGAGGGCTGGAGCAAGCAGGTGGAGGGGCTAAAGCAGATCCTGGAGAGCAGGTAGAAGGACCACACCACCATCAGTCACGAGCACTCAGAGCCATGAGCTCAAGGAGCAGCTGGCCGAGTTGCAGAACACTTCCTCAGGCTGGCCAGTGAGAACATGGAGATCTCCAGTGCGCTGCAGTCTGAGCAGCAAGTCAAGAAGCAGCTGGCCAGGAAGCTGGGTCAGCTGCAGAAGAAGCTGGGAGAGCTGAAGGAGACCATGGAGCTGAAGAGCCAAGGGGCTCGGGGTCTGCAGCAGCAGCGAGACCTGTACCTGTCCCACCTGCTGCAGCACATGGCTGCCAATCAGCAGCTGACCTCTGAGAAGGAGGCTCTGCACAAGCAACTTCTGCTGCAGACTCAGCTCATAGACCGGCTGCAGCGTGAGGAGGTGCAGGGCAAGATGGTAATGGAGATGGCCCGCCAGGAGTTGTAGGAGACCCAGGAGCACCTAGAAGCCACCCGTCAGCAGAACCAACAGCTACAGGCCCAGCTGAGCCTCCTGGATGTCCCTGGGGAAGAGGATGGAATGGACAAGGAAGAAAAGGATGAGGAGGCTATTCAGCCCAGTCTCACAATCCTAGAGGACGTAGACAGCTGAGAGGCCATGGTGACATTTTTCATGTGGCTCTAGCCAGTGCTGAGGAAGAGAAGGCAGGGCTGCTCGAGACCCTGGCACACTACTGGCACCTGGCTCACTTGGCAGCCCCATCCTGCAGTGAGCACACAGAGCAGGTCCTGGTCCCCAGGAGTGGGGACAGCTGTGTGTCTGGGGATATCCCCCAGGCTCCACAGGAGGCCATGGAGAAGCTGCAGAGCCGCTTCCTGGAGGTTATGCAGGAGAAGGTGGAGCTCAAGGAGCAGGTGGAGGAACTGGAACATCAATGCACCCAGCTCTCTGGAGAGACTGATACCACCGAAGAGTATATTGCCCTCTACCAAAAGCAGAGGGCAGTGTTGAAGGAGGGACACCAGGAGAAGCAGGAGTACCTGAGCCGCTGGCCCAGGACAAGCAGGAGAAGAAGGTCAAGTTGCTGGAGCTGCAGGAGCTGATTCTGAGGCTGGTGGGGGAGCACAGTGAGTGGCCGGGCAGTTCCTGGCAGCAGCTCAGAGTCCTGCTTACCAGCCCACTCCTGGGCCCGCAAGCTCCCAGGGATTTGGAGCAACTGATGTTGGAGAGGTGAGCCTTGCTGACAGTGTGGAGCCAACACAGGAGGAGGCTGGGGGGGGGGGGCGGTTCTCTCCCTCTGAACCCCACTGCACAGATCATGACCCAGCTGCTGCATGAGACCCAGAACCCCCAGAAACACCCCAGCCTGGGCACCAAACCCTGTGTCCCCTTCCTCTACTGTGCAGACAAGCATGACCAGGTGAAGATCATGGTCTTGTGAGAGACTCTTGGTTGACGCCTGGAGACATGGGACCAGGGCCTTTTCCCCAACCTTTCATGCCATCCTGACACTGCCACTCCTTCCCAGTCACCTGTTTACTATAAGAACCCTGTGTAACAAGGGACAACGAGGTATAGACCCTTTGCCACCTTCACTAGGGCTGAGTGTTAATCTCTGGACTCTTGCTCCAGAAAGAGCACCAGAGGCTCATAATGTTACCAGGCTGCCTTTCTAGAGGGGCAAGGGCTCTCTGGTGACCCCTTACCCTCACCAAGCAGTCCTTCATTAGGGGGCTCCATCCCCTTACACGGGGGCCCTTGGGGCAGCGTTTTCACGGCCCTTAAGATGGGGCTCACTGTAGGCAGGGCTGGGGCAGAGTCTGGCGGTGGGGGTCCTCCATTCACTGAGGCTCCCATCTTCTTAGAGGCCTGTGGGCCAGGTCAGCTGGGCAGCCTTCTCCTGGATCTTCAGAGGTGGAGTCACTGAAGGCCAGGGTAGGGCAGGGCCGGTGCAGGCAGTCCTGGGGACTCCGCTCCTCAGAAGCATCTTGTGCAGGGCCACTGGGCAGGGTTCTCAGGCCTATGACACTTGAGGCTAACTGTAGGCCAGGCAGGGCCCAGGGGGCTGGAGCATGGGCCACCCCTCCCCAGTGGACATATTGTACCTGTGAAACATTTGTATATCTGGAGTAGGACTGCCCCCTCTGTAACAGCTGGAGCTGGCAAAAGGAGAGGAGATTCCAATTATATGGGACTGGGAAACTTCCTTATTGATAGCTTTGGGCAAAGGAAGGAGATGGGACTGGTTGTGGTGGCCTGGTGATATGGCTCCCTTTTATTTTGCTTTTTATTTCATAATAAATGGATTTTGCCATAAAAAAGTTAATAAAAAATGTAAAAATCCAGCCTACTATGTTCTGTTTTTAAATACTCATGGGAAGAAATAGAAATAATAAACTTAAGTTTTCTGAAATGATAGAAAAATTAATTTTTACTTGATACAATTAAATTGTGCATATTACACAAAGATTACACATTGTTAAAGCAACATTATCAGGAGAAGACACAAAATACTTAGAAATGGAGAACAGAATTAGATGGAAATATAAGATGTTTAGAATTTAAATAACATTCAGATTGTTGTGAGACTAAAGATAAAAATGAGTGATAAAATATATTTTATCTGATGTTAATAAGTTGATCACAAAATTGTGTCCATATTAATTGCAAGGACACTCTTAAATTTATAAATCTCCTGAAGAGTAAATTAAATATAAAGAAAAAGGAACTCAATGAAACCTATGATTTTGTTCTTTTTTTCCCCTGCGATCTGTGGCTTATTCTTCTTGTATAACTACAGGGTTCAAAGTGATGTTTCCATGCCTGCATATCTTGTGTAAGTCTACTACCTCAAAAATACTTCACTATGGGGAGGGCTTCCGAACTTCCCTTCTATTCTGAAATACATGAAGCATTATTGTTATTGCCCATGGGTGGCACTGCAGGACAGCTCAATGAGTGAAATGAGCTGTACACAAAGTGGGAGTGATTTTGTTGTTACAGCAGCAACTTGGCCTCACCCTCACTGCCCAGGTGCTGGCTCCATGAAGTCCCAGGAGCTGAGTCCATGCCTGTGTCTCTCTCACTTGCAAATGCCAAATCCAAATGGAATTTGCCCCATCGGTGTGAAACTGCTCTTGTACAGACTGCACTGCACTTTCTAGTTCCTGCTATAAACAGTAAAAAAGCATACAAAAAATTATAATGGTCTGAACCACAAATATTGCTAACCCACCCTTCACAAATGTCGAACTGCAGGGACTTCCAAGCTTTGTGGACACTCTGTTCCACCCACTCCTACACACAAACAATTCGTTTTACTTCAATTGTTTCCATTCTGTAAAGAAAGAGACATGTCATCCCTCAGGTCAGGGGCCTCAGAGTTTTAAGCCTTAACCTTAAAGCATGAGTGTGGGGATCCGCCCTGGGTGAACACCATTTCAGTCTTGAAACCCGGGGTCCAGAACAATTATTGCTTTCTACAGTAACTTGGGCATCACTCCAGCTCAGATAGCCAGGCATGGCACCAGGTGTAGGTGTCACCTGCTGGGGTTGAGCTACACTCACCTGTTCCTTAGAATCCTACCCCTTCCGCTTTTTTGGATAGAATGCTCTAAGAAACAGCGTCCCCCCTAATAAAAGCCCACCTCCAAGTGTGTTTGCTCTCTCTCTCATCAGCCTCCCATGACCTCCTCTTGCCCCGCTTCTTGACGAGCCTGAGGCCGGGTGATGGAAAAGCCTTCCTGAAGCTTACTGAAGGTATTTTGTGCCTGTGTGGTATCTTGTGTCACCCCAAATTCATATGAGTCACTTAGTTCAGCCGCTCGTACTGGTGGTGGGGGGTGGCACATGAGAATCCTCCACATCTTTGACCCCATTTGTTATTTTTCTTTCTTTCCTAATGGTCATTCTAACTGGGCTGAGGTGGAATACTGGGGTTCTCATTTATTTTTTCCTGATAGGTTAAGGATGTCAAGCATTTTTTATATATTTGTTGGTCATTTGTATTTCTTCTTTTAAAAGTGTATACTCAGGTCATTTGCCCATTTTTCAGTGGAATAAGTTGTGTGTTTTGTGATTTATGTCAGTATTTTCTGGTCCCTTAAATATACTGGAGATTAACCCTAGGTCATATGAATATTTGCAACTACTTTCTACCATTATCTGGTTGTCTCTTCACTGAGGATGTGGAAGAGGAGGAAATCACATTTACTCTTGGTGGGAACATAAATTAATTCACACGTTATGGCAGACAGTATTGAGTTTCCTGAAAAATCTAAAAATAGGTATACCATGGGATGCAGGTATCCCACTTCTGGACATGTATCCATAGGAACTGATAACAGCATATCAAGCAGATACCTGCTGAGCCTCGTTTCTTGAAGCTCTGTTCCCAGTAGCTAAGACACAGAATCAGGTGCTGCCTATCGACTGAGGACTGGATAGAGAAGATGTGGTCTGTACACACATTGGAGCAGCATTCAGCCATGCCAACATGAAATCCTGTCAGTTAAAGCACAAGTGTGAAGGCAGAAGGCCCTATGTTAGTGGAACCAAGCCAGACCCAGAAAGACGAGAACCACATTCACTCTGTTATGTGGAAGATCAAATGTGCTGACCTGGAAGCATACCAGATACTACAGATAGATCAAGTGCGTGTGCAGTGGTGGGTGGGAGTTGGACTTGAATCGTGTGAAGTGGCTGCTTGTAAGGAACTGCTGAAGGGCATGAGCCTGCTGCACACTGAGGAGCCATGGCAATGCTCCTCACCAGCTCCTGCATCATGCCAGCAACATGTCCACAGGTCACTCAGAGTAGAGGCTTGAGCTTATTAGAAAGCACAGGAAAAGGAGAAGGGAACTCTCTCAGGGGGGTCTTCTCAGGAGAAGGAAGGTGCCCTCCTCCTGCACGCCAGTTTGACTGGGGGTTCCAGGGAAGCTGCCAGAGAACCCCGTCCAGGTCCCCCTTTGGACATTTGACTGAAGCATGGGCACTGCATGGTCAGTGTTGGAGTCTTTAAGGAAACTGAGTCCCCCTTGGTTTTGGCTCGGCTTCTTGTGCCCTTTGTCAGTTTATCACCCTCTGGATAGCCCTTGGCAAGCTTTCTGTGAGCTTCTTGATGTTCTGGTTGACAGGTGGATTGGTGGTTGTGACCATTTCAGTGATCAGGGAAGGTCCAGGGAGTGGCACAATCTTGAAACAACAGTGTGTCCGTGTCACTATGGCTGGGAAGGCTCTGTCACACCAAGCCCCCGACTCCCAAGTGCTTGCCTGTCAGGTAGTATTCCTTGTGGCGTCCAGTCACCCTTCACGCCTTCCCCTGACCAGCCACTCACTGCTGACTGAAATCCACCCCACACAAGGTTTAAGGTCCCTGCATTATTTTAGGGCATTTATGGGTCCGTTTCATCTGACTGCTCACTGGTGACAGATGGTCAAGGTGGGAGTGACCCAGTCCTGGTTCTCCATCAGGTGTGGCAGGGGCAGTTAAGGGTGTTTGGCATAAGGGAAATCAGGAGGTCCATGGCACAGCTGCCAGGTGACTGATGAGTCATCCGCAGGCAGGGATCTTGCTGGGACAACTGTAAAATGGACAGCAAAGTATTAGTTTTGTAAAACATTAGGCAAAAGTCGTCAGTGGTATCATTAGCCAGGCTGTGGAAACTATGAAAATAGTAAGTAACTCTTTAAAGCTTAAGGGGAATGCAAATTGTCATTGGTCTGTGAATGAAGGTCATTTAAGCTTTGTAAACGTTATCAATGTTTAAGACAATTTAAGATTTTTAATTTCATCAGATTAGTAAAAAAACAAATTTTTAAAGCATTACCTCTGTGTTTACCATAGGGATTCATTTAACTGTGTCACTTCAGGCTGTCACATGCCACACTGCATGTTTTATGCGAGTCTGAGGGATACACCATGGGGTTTATCATGTTACCAGCAGAAAGCATGTCAAGTCCACATGTAGGAACTTAGAATGATTTTTACGTCTGAACGATTTTTAGGCTGAAATTGTCCCAGGGCATATTTGTTACCCTGGAAGAGTCCTTGATGATAATTTTTATTGGGCATTCCTGCATAAGGACCCTTTCTTTACAGCCTTCAGAATGGATTTATTTTGTTGGGGCTAACACAATTGCGCATCTCATATTATATTAAAAGGACCATTTTCCTTCCTTCTAACTGTGTTTGCATGGCTGTTAGTGATCTTACTTTCTTACCTGGTATTAAAAATCTGGTTGGTCAAAAGTTGTCTTTATTTTTATTACTGTTCATGTCCACTGAGGTTCCTCAGGGGTCACTCTTGGGAACTCATGAGAAGCCTCTGGGCGCCTTCAGCATTCCTGTACCCGTGCTGCCATCCTCCATGATGGGCCAGGGTCTTGCAGGTCACAAAATGAAGTGAACAAGGCCAAAACCATATTCAGTTTTAAGATATGTTTCCACCATGAAACATAATGTGTATAATGACAATAATGTATCTTTGGAATCTGTTTAGCCTCCACAAAGACCCAGAAGTTCATTACCTCAATCATACATGAAATCCGTGGTAAGGGTGGCTTTCTTTTAAAAGATATTTTCATCTTCAACTAGATTCTACAATGTCCTAAACATTTCCTTCATTTTGTATTATAAACTTTTATTTTGAGATCACAGTAATCTTTACAATAAAAAACAATATTCGGCCCAAAACGGTAAATGAGCTTAAATCCTCTAACATTGGCTTTACTGTGGGAATGAGCAGGGTGAGTGGTTGAGCCTTATCCCAGGGAGGGTGGCCTTGGGCAAGTCTCAGTTAAAGTGTTAGTTTTGAAGCTGACTTTTACCCCCATCATCAATTCACAAAGCTCTCAATACCGTTTCCTGACTCTATCTGAATATCAGTTTAGCATAATAAAGCACAACCAACCAGAAAGGTAAGAGAGCTCTTAACTTCCTTTGTAAGGAAAAAGTGGAAAAATATTCCTTGTTCCAGGGTGCTCATCTTTAAAAAACCAGGAATGCTTTACTCACTTTTCAAACATATATTTAAAATTTCATCCCAGTGTGAAAGAGTAATATAAATTATACACACATACATTTAATATGCATACACACATATATGTATGTATATGCCATGGGAAAGTTATTGATAACAGGTTCCAGTAACTGAACTTTAAATTACATAAGACATTCCCTACAAATGGGTTGCTTTACATTTAAAAAATATGTATACTTGAAGATCATGAATATATTCAATGAAAAAGCCAGCACTAAATATCATCAAATTTATACAGATGTTCTTATATTACCTTAGAGTCAACATGTAGAGTAAAATTTAGAATGTATGTGTATGTATGTTTTTAGAATGTATGCCATGTCATTAAATTTGATCTAAAATTCGTGTGTATTTCCACAATGTCAGACTTCATGAGTAAATTTGTATAGATATAGATGTAGATATAGATATTATTTATTTATATTGCACAAAGGCACCAAGAATACACGTTGGAGAAATGATAGTCTCTTCCACAAAACATGCTCAAAAAAGCAGGTACGGTGGTGTACACCTGTAATCCCAGCATTTCAGGAGGCTGAGGCAGCAGGATGGTGAGTTCAAAGCCAGCCTCAGCAACTTAGAGAGGCCCTAAACAACTTACTGAGAACCTGTGTCAAAATAAAAAATAAAAAAGGCTGGAGATGTGGCTCAGTGGTTAAATGCCCTTGGGTTCAATCCCCAGGACAAAAAAGAAAAAGAAAAATTCTAAAAACTATACATATATACGTGTGTGTGTGTGTGTGTACATATGAATGTGTTTTTTTAAATTTTTTTTATGAATGTGTATTGAAATTTTAAAAAATGTTCAGATAATTTAGAGAATAAAGAGAAATATGGGTGGAAAGTTATATATATCTGGAAATTAAAGAGTTGATCAAACTATAGAATATCACCCACTTTTGTGAAAAAGGCATTTGAATTTATAAATGAGCTGAAGTGTGAAAAAAGTAAATTGAATGAAAATAAAGAGAAGGCAACTTACATGCCAGCTCTTTGTTTTTCCCCCCATTAATTAACATAATAATTGTGTATACTTGCTGAGCACCATCTGATATTTCCATACCTGTATACATCGAGTAAATCTACTACTTCAAAAATACCATGTAATTGTGGTGAGAACAACCAAAGCACCTACTCTACCTATTTTGAAATATACAAATCCTCACAGTCATGGCCACAGGGGTGGAACTGAAAGACGTCTTCTAAGTGGAATAAGCTGTGCAAAAAAATGGCAAGAAACTCTGTTGTATTAAAGCAAAGGCTCAGCCCTGTCCCAGCACTGCCCGGGGTGGGGCTTGTTCCATGAAGGGCCAGGAGGTGAGTCCACACATTGGTCTCTGTCACCCTTGCCAATAGGAAGTCAGAATGGAATTGGCCGCATGAGAGTGAAACTGCTCTTGCACAGGGAGGTTGGCATTGCACTCTCTAGTTCCTACTACAAAAGGAAACAGTCTACAAAATAAAAATCTCATGGCTAGAGCCCCAACTATTCCTAATCCACATATCAGAGATGTTAAATAGTATAGACTCCCAAGCTTTGTGGGGACTCTTGTCAATCTGCTTTCATACACACACACACACACACACACACACACACACACCAGTTTAAATTCAACTATTTCCAATTCATTGGCAAAGAGATATGCTGTTGATCATCATAAGTAGCCTCACAATACTAATATATGCTTTAACATTAAAACAAACCTGTTGTCCTTTGAATAACCCTCAGTGAGCTTTTTTTTTTCTTTTTTTGAGGGTCTTGATGCTTTGGTTGCCAGGGTGTTTGGGATTGAGACAATTGTGGTAAGAAGAGTCCAGGCCATAGGGTAGGGAGTGACCTGATCTTGAAACACTAGTTTTTCTTAAGGGGACGCAATCACAGCTGAGGAGGCATTGACATCCCAAGGCTTCATCTTCCAGGAGTTCTCCCGTCAGACGAGGCTCCCTGTGGTTTCCAGTCATCCTCATTACCTTCTCCCTGCTCTCCCATTCATGACTTCGGTTTGGACATGCGGTGCCCCCCAAAACTCATGAGTGAGACAATGCAAGAAGGGTTAGAGGAGAAATGATCGGGTGATAAGAGCCTTAACCCAATCTGTGAATTAATCCCCTGATGGGATTAATTGGATGGTAACTGTACACAGGAGGGTGTGGCCTGAGAAGGTGGATCCCTGGGGGCGTGCCTGTGGGGTATATATTTTATAACTGGTGAGCGGAGTCTCTCTCTGATTTCTGATTGTGATGTGAGCTGCTTCCCTTTGTCACACTCTTCTGTAATTATATTCAGCCACATCTTGAGCCTCAAGGAATGGAGCTATGAAACTGGGAGTCCCCACATAAACTTTTGCTCCTTAAAATTGTTCTGTTCAGGTCTTAGAGCAGTGAAAGAAGCTTACTAAAATAATGACTGACTAATGACTGACATTCCCACCTGCTAAGACTCAGTTACTTACATTCTTTGGGTGTTTGGGCACTGATTCAATCTGACTTTTCCCTCATGAGAAAGGGTGAAGTTGGGCGGAGTGACCTAAAGTCCTTGTTCTCTATCGGGTGGGACATAGGCAATTAAGGGTACACAGCATCCTGGCATCCAGAAGTCTAGGTGACAGTTGGGATCATGCTAGGACAATAATAAACAAGACAGCAAATTGTATATTGTGTACAATTATCACAAAAGCAATCAGCATAATAAGCCTTCTCTGAAACCATGAAGATAGTATATAACTGGATTATCTTAAGGCAGAATCCAAAATACCATTGATTCGTGAGTGGAAGCCATTGAAGCATTTAAAACATTGATAGAGAAGTTAAAAGTCTAAGTTGTTAGAAGTCATACCAAGGAATGCATAGTCCAACACAACTTTTCTTTTACTGTGTTCATAAATGCTTGTGTGTTTCTGTGTGTGGCATGACCTATGTATGTCATCAACATAGACTATATACATTTGTGTCTTTCTGCAATGTCAGAATTTGTTGAATGACGAATTCAGAGTCTACACCACTTTCATAAATGTCAGTTCTCTACATACTTGCATGTCATCTGATTCTAAATACCTACCAAAGAAAATAAGAACATGTAAAGCTGTGAGAGAAAAATGTCAGGTCACATTTATATGTAATCCAATAAAGCTCACTTCCGACTTCACAACTCAGACCCTAAAATTTATGTGTTTCATTCCTTCTGCATTCTTGCCAGCATTTACTGGTATTTGTATTCTTGATGTTTGCCATTCTAGATGCAGTGAGATAGAATCTCTTTATAGCATTGATTTGCATTTCTCTGCTAGCTAAAGATTTTAAACAAAGTTTTCATATACCAGTTGGCCATTTGTACTCATTTTTTGAAATATGTCTATTTAGTTCATTGGTTCATTTACTGAATGAGTTGTTTTGCTAGTGGTAGGTTTTTTGAGTTTTTTTTTTTATATGTTCTTGCTATTAATCCTCCTTTGGAAGAGGAGCTGCCCAAGATTTTCTTCTTTTGTGTAAGTTTCTCTCTTCATAATGCTAATTGTTTCTGGCACTATGCAAAAGCATTTTATCTCTTTGCCATTCCATTGGTTGATTCTTGGTGGTGTTTTCTGAGCTACCGGATTCTTGTGAAGAAAGTTGCTGCCTGGAGCTATATATATAAAAGTGATGATTTTATATATATCTACTCTATCAGGTGCAAAGTTTCTGCTATTTCAAGTTTTTTGATCCATTTGCAGTTGACTTTTGTACAGGGTGAGAGATTTCTATTTTTAGGTTTTTTTTTTTTTAACATGTGTATCCAGTTTTCAAAGCACCATTTGATAAAGATGCTGTCTTTCCTCCAACACAAGATTGTGGCACCTATGTCAAGAAATAGATGCCTGCAACCTGTAACTATGCAGGTTTGTCTCTGTGTCTTCCATTTTGGTTCATTGCCCATGTGTTTAACTTTAGGCTAGAAATATCCTATGTTTGTTACTATGGCTCTGTAGTACACTTGAGGTCAGGTATTGTAATTCCTCCACGTTAACTCTTTGGGGTCAGAATTATTTAACTATTATTGGTCTTTTGTTTTGTATAAATTTTAGGATTAGTTTTTCTCCTTGTAAGGAGAATATTATTGATATTTTCATGGGAATTTCATTGAATCTGTAGAATGCTTGGAGTAGTCTGACCATTTTAACAAAATCAATGATACCTATTTATGAATATGAAAGTTTTTTTTTCACCTTCTCATGGCTTCTTATCTCTCTCTCTCTCTCTCTCTGTGTTTGTGTGTGTGTGTGTGTGTGTGTGTTTGTGTGTGTCTGTGTGTCAGTTTGACTTGTAGAGATATTTCAATCTTTTGTTTAGATTCATTCCCAGTATTTTATTTTATTTTTAAAGCTCTTGTGAATGGAATTGTTCTGCAACAGATTCATTATTGGTATACTCTGAATGTGAATCCTGTTAATTTGGTGAATTTGCTTTTAGAATTTTGTCAACAAAATCTCATATAATATCATTTGCAAAGAGGAACCATCTGACTTCTTTCTTTCCTGGTGGTATCCCTTGAGTGCTGTTGCTGAGGTTGCAAATAGTGTAATGAATAGGAGTGGGGAGAGGAGAATGGGCATCCTCAATCGTTTCTGATCACAAAGAAATGCTTTCAAGTTTTTTCCACTCACCATAATTTTGGCTTTGTGTGTGGAATGTAGAAACTTTATGATGTTAAGTTCCTTGTATTTTTAGTTTATTCAAAAATTTTATCATAAATGGATGTCAAATTTTGTCAAAGACTTTATGCATCTGTTGAGATGTTTGTGTGATTTTTGTCCTACATTCAATTTATCAAACATATTACATTTGTTGATTGTCCTGTGTTGGACCATTCTTTCATACTCAGAATGTAACCAACATGACCATGATGAACAATGCTTAATATGAGGTTGAATGTGATTTGAGAATATTGTGTTAAGGATTTTTGCCTCTTTGTTCCTCAGGAATAGTAGTCTGGAGCTTTCTTTCTTTGAAGGTTACATATCTGGATATGGTTTTAAAGTTATCCTGGTTATATAGAATGTATATGCAAGTGTTACCTTTCTGTTTCCTGGAATATTCTGAGTAGAACTTGTACTAGTTCTTCCTTAAAAGTCTATTCGAATTCAGCTGTGATACCATCTGGTCCTGGACCTTTTTTTTTTTTTTTTTTTTCTTCAGAGTAACCAATATAATTTTGTTTACAAAAAAACATGAGCCTCCTCTTATTTTTATTTTTAATTTTTTAGAGTGAATGAGAATGATCTTTACACATTTGTTTGCACTTTCCAAATATTCTGCAATGGGCATATTTCACATTTAAAACAAAACAATACCCAAAGTTGATTGCTTCCCAAGAATGAAAGAGTCATGCTGACATCAGTCATGAGAAGTCACAAAATGCCTCTCCTCCCTGGTCCTCAGGCATACTGGGGAGCTGGGGTGCAGCTCGCTGCCTGGATTCCTTCCCCAGTACTCCAAAACTGAACAAAACAAACAACATGGCCAAATGATAAGAAATGGCTTATAAAGCATTTGACAAATGACATCCACAGAAACTTTTAGGAATTATATTTGTTAGCTCTAGAAGTAGAAAAACCTTGCTGTTAGGTCTCAACATCTAAAAAAAGAGACAAGCTGACCACAGAGATCATGGTTATCTTGCCCTGCTCTGGGACAAGCGAGGTGCACTAGTAAGAGCAATCCCAGCCCATTTACCCAAAGATTATGACCTGGGGTGCCCCAAGGCCTGCAACAGTTTTCTCTCTTGGCTCCCACTATAATAAAGTGCAAAATCTGGGTGGCAGCTGAAGGCCCCCCAGACCAGATCCTCCTTCAGCAGCTGCTCCCACAGGCAGACTGTCAGTGTCCCAGTGTCACAGAAGTCAGAGATGCAACCCAGGAGGTGAGGTGAACAGGCTGTTCCTCCTGGGCTCTGACCTCTGGGGGCAACTCCTTCTCTTTCTGAGGAGTGACCTTGATGCTCAGGGCTGGTCCTTCCACATGGTTGGGACACACTTCTAGGCTGGGCTTCACCCTAGGGGTGGCAGCATCTTTCCTTCTGGGCACTGGATTTCCCTGGGATGTCCTGTAGAGCCTTCAGGTGGATCACCTTGGAGGCCTGGTCCCAAGCCTATTCCACTTCCTTTTCTGGACCTGGGTTGGTCCTTCCATCCCATCCTTCTGACCTTCAGCTTCAGCTGCAAATTCAGAGTTCATGGAGTCAGGAGAACTATCTTTGGAATCAACCTTAAGGCTGCAGGCTTCTTCCTCTAGAAAAGCCATTTCTTCTAGGGAGGGGTTCGCAGGGCGCATAGAGGATCCCTTGGACAAAAGGAGGCCCAGTGCTCCTAATTAGGCAGCCTTTGGAGGTGGCCCTGATCACACCTGGACCACAGGAAAAAGAGGAAGGAGAGGCGAGGGAGGAGGGAGGCAGAGGAAGAAGAGAAGGAGGAAGAATTTCTGCAGTGGGATGAGTTCCTGGATAATCACAGCTTCCTCCTTATGACCTTTCAGGTGCTTGGGGCTGCTGTCCCCTCAGGAACGTGATGCAGGGCTGTGAGCTGGCAGCTGGAGGGGGCCACGTCCCTGGGCTCTGGAGGCAGCTGAGCTTGTTGGGACAACCTTCTGCAGTGGTACTTGACCTTGAACTGCTTGGATGCCACGGGCACCTTTCCCTCTTTCCACTGCCCATCCACCACAGTTATCAAGGTTTCAGAGATGCCATGGCACTTTGGAGAAGTCCCAATGATTGGAGACTGACTAAAGGCTTTGGTTTGACTCCCAAACCCACAACTGGATTCCGTGATCACCCAGGCTTCTGTTTGCACTCCTCTACTTCAGGGAACTCAAAGCACTCCAGGGACTGCTAAGTGCTTACCATTAGTTTGCAATACAAAGGCCTTCACAGTGCCCTGGATTGCTAGACCACAATTACTGTCCTCTTGCCCTGCTTCTTCTTCTTGGTGGCTCTGGGCCTTCCTGCAACACATGGGAGTTGGCCAGTGTTCACCAACTCCTCACCTACTCTGTACTTGGTATTCTTGTTCTGCTTGTATTTTTCCTGCTTATCGTTTATGTTCTCCTTTTCTCTGTGTTTTGACTGGTGAATCACAACAACATTGGGAGGCAGAGTGAATTCCACTTTCCTGAGGTTGAATTCAAACTTTGGTCGGTTCTGTTCTTGGAGAAATTTCCACTGATCCAAGGTGATTTCTCCAGTAGCTGTATCCACCAAGCGCTCTTCTGGCTCTCCTGCTTTGCTATAGGAGTCTCCTTGGAGCTCTCCTTGAGTGGCTCCCAATATTGTGTCCTCAGGCCCAAGAGCTATTGTTTCCCTGCCCAGGGACACACTCCCATTGTCAGTTTCAAGTTCACTCTTCTGGACATAAAAGAGGACATAGGCACGCTGACTCAGGACACAAGCAATGTCACAGGCCACTACCTTAGCATCGTCCATTTTGTACCATTGGCTATTCCCAGCTTTTATGTAACAATAGTAATGTCCACTGCGACAACTCATCTCAGAATGGACCAGCACAGCATAGAGGGTGTACACCAGTGGGCCTCTGCCCTGCTGAGACATGTATGGCTGCATGTCAAGACACTCAGGATAGCGCACGTGCTTAGCAATTTTTTCCCCTGTGAGATCTGAGAATCATTTCAATACAAGCATAATAACGTTTGGTGCCTTCTGCAGGGTCAGGGTCTTGCAGGCTGGCCTCTTCTTCTGACAAACACCACACTGGTAGGCATTCTCCCCTTCCAGCCACTCAGGCTTCACCAAGTGCTTCAGTGCATGCTGCACACTGGGAGTTGCCGTGATGTCTAGCATAATGTCCAGGTAGGGGTCAAAAGTGTCTGAAAGGCCACAGCAGTGGAGACACTTGATTTGCGATCTTCAGCACCCTCCAAATATCTGGCTCATGAGGGTAGGGTCCTTTGGGTGAGCACCCGGCCGCTTATGCCCACGAAGACATGATTTCTGCATAGCATGGAGAGTGAAGAGCAAAAATTCATGGGCATCTTCTTGCCGGGAAGTGTGGAAGCCGTCAACCAAAGCAGGCAGGGGCTGAATGACATCCCCGGGGTGGTGGAGAGCCCGTGTCATGTGGGCTTGCATCACACACAGCATGTAGGCCCTGTGACGAGGACAGCGTTGACAGTGCTCCTGGTACAGCATGTAGTTGGCCAGGGGAGGTGTGTATGTCAGGCACTGCAGGGCTGCATTCACATAGCAAGTGTTTCCCATGTTCTGCAGCCCAGCACCAGCTGCGGATGGTCTCTGCCAGTTCAGACAAAGTTTCCCTCTAGGAGCCAGCAGTGGCCCCACAGGAGCTGAATTCTTATTTAAGTATGAGTCAGCACAAGGTGACAATGATGACTCTGCAGGTAGAGAAGAACCCAAATGGGCTTTAGCATCAGCTGCATTTGATGAACATTCAGGTTTTATACAGTCATGAAACTGAGACTCACCTCCACAGTGGAGTGAAGCTGCCTCTATGTCTCCAGGAGCAGTGACCACCAGGTTTCCCTGCTGAATCTTGAGCGGAGAGAGCTTCTCCTTCTGAGCCGGCCTGCAAATGACAGCCTGGTCCATGTTTTCAGCCTTTTATAGCTCAGCCTCCTGACCACACCTACTAACTTCCTGCCAGATTCACCAATCACCTGCAAGTACTTAATTAGACTAGGGATTTGGGTGTGGCCAGTTCACTTCCTGGAGAGACTGGTTGACTCTTTTCCCTGTTTGTGGATCTCAGGAGTTTTTTTTTTTTTTTTTTTTTTTTTTTTGAGAGAGAGAGAGAGAGAGAGGGAGAGAGAGAGACAGAGAGAGAGAGACAGAGAGAGAGAGAGACAGAGAGAGAGAGAGAGAGAGAAGACAGCAAAGCACAAGAGAGAGGAAAAAAGAGAAAAGAGAGGGAGAGGGAGAGAGAGAGAGGGGGGAAAAGAAAGTGACAGGAAAGAAAGAGAGGGAGAGGGGAGAGTTTTGAGAGCTGAAATCTGATGGGGTCTCTGGGTCTGCAAGCTGCTTTTTTTGGCCTACAGTGATTGGATCATACAGTAGTTGCTAAGGGTCTCATCTTCTGCCCTCAGTGAAAGGGAATAAGTTAGATGTGGGTTTCCTTTGCACCAGATGTGTGGGGGTCAAGTGTTCAGCCTTGAGTGGGGTTAAGTGTTCTGACTTGAGGCAAACAAGGCATAAGGAACCAGATGGGTGAGGGTCAAGTGTTCAGCCCACCCTGCAGCTGACATTGGTTTAGCCTGCTCTGCCACCAACAGGCCCCATGGAATAGGTTTCTAAATGTCCCTCCCTTTCAATTGCATGGAAGCATTTGAGAAGCATTGCTTTTAGATCCTGTTAAAAATTTGCTGAAACTCAGCAGTGATCCTATCTACCAATGGATGTTCCTTGGGAGAATCTTTACAACAACTGGTTCAATTCCTTTCTTGTGTTTTGAATATATACTGAGGTCAATTTTGAAAGGTCATGGGCATTTTATGTCCAAGGGCAGGAATTTGTTCACTTCCTCAAGATTTTCAAATTTATTAGCATTTTTTTCAAAAATAATTCCTCATGATTCAGGATTCTCTTAGTTTCTCTGGTGTCAGTTGCAATGTCTCCTGTCACCTGCCTCTCCTCTGTTATTTTATTTGTGTTTACATTTTCTGGGTTTTGTAGCAAAAGGCCTTTCAACTTTATTTATTATTTCATCACAACAGTTGTTTGTGTTATGCATCTGTTGTGATATTTATTATTTTATTTTTTTCTACTTTCGGAGGTTTGGGAGCCTCCTTAGGCTACTTATTGGAGATCACTTATACATTATATTTACATATATAAATATATATGTATATTTATCTAGGCACTCCTTGCCAGAAGCTTTCCTTTTAGTGCTCCCTATTGTGGCATCCCACAGGTTTTGCTATATTGTTACCCCATTTCCATTAGGCTAACGACATTTTTTAATTTCTCCCTTTCGGTTTTCAAAGATTAACTGTTTCTTGAATAGTCAGTCACTCCATTTCCATATCTTAATCAAATGTCCGTGTTTGTTGCTATTTATATCTTTATCCCATTATGATCAGAAAAATGCAGGTTAGTATGTCAATATTTTGAATCTGTCAGTTCTTGATTTGGGGGCCTAATATATCACATGGAGATGTCAAGTATAAATATTTCCTTTGTTCAATTCTAGTTCAAACACATTGATTTCATATTTATTAGAAACTAGCTAAATAGCAGGGTAGTAATGTTAAGCCAGCACATAAGAATCAAGATCATGAGCTCAAGTTTAAGTATAAAAGAAAATAGTTGTTCTTTGGGACATTGTCCCTGAAAACTGTCTACTCTGACCTCAAAGGTAGCAATGAAAATAAAGCAGGGAAACCACACTGCATTTGCATTTTTCAAATAGGAGTCTAAGAGCATTACGTATACCAATCCTCGTGGCCATGGTTATCTCATCACTCAGGAAAATCACTTCCTCTCCTGGCACTGACACTGTGCCACAACAGAGAGGTGCCTGTTCTCTAGAATCAGCCACTCATGGTGCAAATCTATCATTACATTCCCATGCAGTGTGTCTAGTGTATGGCAGGGTCCTGTTCCTGGACCAGGTGGCCACAGCAGAGAATGGAGAAATATCTGGGAAAGGGACATCACATTGTGGGTAACAGACTTGACTCTGTGGTCATGAGTTCTGCTCAGTGTACAGGGGAAGAAAGTATTTGTTTCTCTGTGAATATGACATTTTTCCTTTCTTTTCCTTGTAACTCAGAAAATTCTAAAAGCAAGCCCCTGAGGAAGGCAGACCTGACTCCAAGGAGATGAGGCAGTGGATGGGTCATTCCCCACAGCCTCAGCCACACAGACTCATGAAACCCAGAATGTGAAAGGCAGCAGTGGGTCCCAGGGCTCCCCCACCAGAGGAGGAGTTCCCCAGGTAAGTGGAGGCCTGGGTATATGGAGAGCCAGGGGGTGACATGGATCAATGAGCCTGGGTTAGGTCCTGCATGCTTCTGTCTCTGTAACTGAATTGTCCATCCCAGTCCCCTGAGGGCCTAGCCTGGGAACTCCTCACCAGGCCAACTGGTCTGTTGAGATGCTGCCAGAGTCCACTATATCTCCAAATAAGTATCATATCCAGCCAGGATGTTGTGCATTTGTTGAAACCTGACTCCACATCCTCTCTTTCAGGATCTCCAGTTCTTTCGACTAGTGCCCTTGTCAATTCTGTGCTTTGGGAACAACCCTAGAATCTCAAATAGCATAGTAATCAATAGGTCCCCCATCTGAATCCCTCCTAAAAAGGCAGTACTGAATTCAGAGTGGAAAATATGTCCTTTGTTGACAATGGAGCCATGGCTGTGGTTCTGCTGATGCACTAAAATTTCATTTTCCACCCATGGGGAAGGACAAGGACCATGGGGCTTTGGACACAGTGCCAGGAGCAGAAGATGCCCCATGAAGTGCTGGGATGGGGCACTGGGCCCACAATCCTTGGGCCCAAAGGAGATATAAAACAAAGCACCAAGAGACCTGAAAATCTCCAGAACACAGGGAAGTTTAACCAGCCTGAGGGCAGAAGGACCCATGCAAAGGTGAGCATAGGAAGGGCTGTGGGGAGCCACATTGAATGACCACACCTTCCAGTCCTGATGCCTCAGATTCTAACCAAACACTGCATTTGCTGTGGCTTGGGTGGGATTCTGCTCAGATAGTAAGGGGTCTTCTTTGTGGGATGTGCCCCTAGGGTTGAATTAAACTCACCTGTCCCTTGTAGTCCTGCCCCTTGTGCCCTTTTGTGGTGAGAACTTTCTAAGAACAAGAGTCTCCCCAATAAAATCTCACTTCCAAATGTGCTCACTCTCTCTCATCAGACTCTCCTGACTTACTTTTGGTCTCCCTTTTGGGGAATCTGAGACTAAGAGCTGGAAAAGCTGTCCTGAAGCTTGTGTAAATGTAAATTGTATCTGTGTTTTATTTGGTGTCTCTGTCAGGAGCAATCTTAAGGTCAGCTGCCTGCACTGGTCAGGGGTGGCAGGTGGTACCTGGAGCCAGGGACCACTTGGGGTGAATTTCCAGGTAGATTTGGTTGAGCATACTTAAGAAGTTCAGTGAACCATGTTTTGAGATCTTAGAAGATGTAGACAGTCTGAGAGCCCGGGATGTTAAAGAAATAATGGGATATTCCACGTCTTCAGAAAAAGAAATTTACTTAATGATCCTGGAGACTCTAATCAACCAGAGAGGAAAACAGGTCAGGAGGGCCCAGCTGGTTCAATTTCTGAAAAAAGTTAATGATGTAAGCCCATGGTTGTGTGAGGAAGAGTCACCAGATTTGTGTACTTGGGAGAGGCTAGGTAGAAAATTGTCTAAAATCTGCTTCTCTACCAAGCTATCTAAGTACAATTTTTAAAAGTCTGGACTGCTTTAGAAATGTGTCTTTTTGAAGATCAGTAGGGGAACCAATGGTTTTTGGAAGACTTGTTAAAAAGGCTCCGGAAAGCCACTAGAAGTTTGATCAGGAGAAGCAGCCTGAGGCTGTGACCAGGTGATTTTCACTATCTATAGCAGGACTGAGGGTGGAGTCAATCCTCTCCCAGTCTGTAGCTTGCAAACCTCAGACAGAGGGCCTCAGGGCAAGACCTAATACCAAGCCTTCAGTAAGAGCTGAACCAGACGCAACCAGTGATTTAGAAGGGCACCATCCAAACTCCATGGTAGGGGTGTGTACTAGAAAGGAAGCCAGCCCTGATTGGATTTCTGTGAGGTTGATTCAAGATGGAGGGGAAGAAAATGGACAGGAAGACACTAATGAAGCTGAGCTACAGTCTGAGCAAACTCAGTCAGAAGGTGAGAATGAGCTATAGGAGGGTTTTGGTAGATTACTCTGGCTGGCCCTGTGCCTGCTATTTGGATCTGGCCACTCTCCTCCTAGAGTATGAGGTTTAATAACTACTCTGAATTGGCAGTAGGCATGCTTATGCTCCTCCAATGTGGCCTTAGAATAGCTCTGGAAGCAGAGAAGGACATTACAGGTTTTTAACTTTTTCCAGTCTTTGAGCAGGTTAAAAGGAAAATCATCCATCCCCATGATGCGGTAGTTTTTTTTTTTTTTTCTTTTTTTAACTCTAAAGGAGCACAAAAGCACTTGCTGTACTTATGATCCAAAGTCAGCCTTTGTTCAAAGTTGGTTGATTCCTTATAAATGAGCCCTTACTCCCACATGACTGGATTTCAAAGGCCAAAGCTTCTTGATCAGGGGTGACTACCTTCCTTGGCTGTCTCACTGGACTGATAATTGCACTGAACAGGCTGAGAGAAATTGGAGGCAAGGCTTTGATGTCCCTTTGGTGATGTTAACTGGAACTGGAGAATTTAGAATGGCAGTTAAATGATGATCTGGCCATATATGATGAAATTACTGCATGTGCCAAAAGGGCATGGAGAGAGCTACCTAATCAGGATGAATCAACCTTGGATTTTAGTCCAATCAAACAGGGACACAGGAGCCACTTTCAGATTTCACAGCAGGTCTATACCAGGCAGCAAACAGATCAAGAGGAGACTTGAATGCCTCTGAATTCCTAGTCAGGCAGCTAGCATTTAAAACTAATAAAGTTTTTCAGGAAGTCCTCTGACCCCAATGGAAAAGGGGACTGAGTCTGAGTTCATTCGCCTTTGTGATGATGTGGGTTCCACACAGCTACAGGGCTTAATGCTCGCCTAGGCTCTGAAGCAGGTACTACAACCTCAGGCTGGGAGAGCCATTCTTGCAGGCGGTGTTTCAGTTGTGGTAGAACTGGGCCTATGGCTAAGGACTGCTGGTCTCCACACAATAGGGCAGAGACTGAGAAACTGATGTGACACCATTTTTAAGAAAGCAGCCTCTACCTTAGAGCAAAGCCTGTCCAAGAAAGGGGGCATGACCCTTGTCCTTAGAAAAACCCACGGAGAGCTCCTTGGCATATACCCACCCTGCTGAGTTGTTTGTCTGTAAATAATAGGAGAGATCTGCAGCACCAAGTTTCCCTGACTCAGTAGGCTAGGTGAGAACCCATAACAACCCCCTAGCAACCAACAATCAGCATGAGACAGGTAAAATACCTGGGATGCCAGATGACCCTCCCAGTAGTTTATGATGGTTGATAACATGTTGGGAAACCATGTAGTTCAGCATGAACACACCTTGTGGCCTAAACCAATCAGTTCAAAGAAATCCTCCTCTTATACTAATCAATCACCCTTACCCAACTTGTTCCCACCAGTGAATGTGCTAATCATGTGTCGGAGTTGTTGTGTGAAGTATGTGAAGTCCCTGCCTTCCCCAAAGAGTGTATAAAACTGCTGTAAACTCTGGGTTTGGGGCCTCTCAGCGTCACCAGTTGCTGCGTGCGCAGGGGACTGAGCTAGCTCACAATAAACACCTCTTTGCTGCTTACATCTCTTGGTCTCTGGTGGTCTTCTGGGGGTCCTGAAGTGAGCATAACAAGACCTCTCTTGGTTTGCGCAGACAATGCTGCCAGAGAGATGATCACATAGCATGGGAAGATTTGGGTAGATATGGCAGTGGCTCACAGCCACTCCTGACCACACTTCTGCCTTCTTCAGTGCTGGGAAATTGGGGACAGGGCTTGTCCTAGGTCCACCAAACAGTAGGAGTGCTGCAGTGTACACCTGAAGAGGAGTTGCAGACTCCAAAGTCATCAGGGCTGGCCATGCCAGCTAGTCACTACTACCAGCTGACTCCATAGAGACACTTACAGCCAACCTTGAGAGAAACCCTAATGCCTGAAATGGGGCCACAACAAGTCCTCACTGGGGTTTGTGTGCCATTACTGCCAAATACTGTAGGCCTAATTCTGGGGTGAAACAACTTAAAAAAGGGAATTCAGGTGCTGCCAGGAGCAATTAATTCCAATTTTAGAGATAGATTGGCATCACTGTACAATCGGACCCTGCCACTCAGCTCTCTACAAGAGATGTGTTAACACAGCTAATACTTCTGCTTTGTCACTCTATGGATGGCCCAGATAAGATCTCAACTTCCCGGTTCCCTTACCAAGTATACTGGGCTCAATTAGTTTTGCAGAGTGCCCTCTTCTGAATCTTAATATCAATCATAAAAAATTTCGGGGTTTGGCAGATACTGGGACTGTTAGATGTGTTCTGCCTAGTAAATTCTGCCCTAAGAGCTGGCCTTTGCATATTGCACCCACCAACTTGGAGGAGATAGGTCAGATCTCTCAGCCTGCACAAAGTGCTCAGTATCTTCCCAGGGAAGATAAAGATGGTAACTCTGGGATTTTCAAGCCTTATATCTTAGGCACCTTACCAGTAAATTTGTGGGGCTTGATAGTCTAAGGAGCCTAGGTTTGTTACTAGTACCTCCAAATTCTATCATGTCATCTGAGGGACTTAATAAAAAATTTATTCTTAGAGATATTGAGGGAAATTTACAAGATTTACCTATAACCCAATCTTCCCAACAGAGATTAATTACTACACCCAGCCAAAATTTTTGGTAGGGGTCCTGACTTTATCCCCAACCCAGAGAACAGCAGAAAAAAATAATTGGCTCACAGAAGAGCCAATCTGGGTTAGTCAGTTGCCCTTAACAGGAAACAACTTGAATAGCCCACATGTTAGTTCAGGAACCACTTCAGGCTGGCCATTCACAACCTACTCTCAGTCCTTGGAACACACCCATCTGTGTAATCAAGAAAAAAATCTGGCCACTGGAGATTAGTACAAGATCTCAGGGCAGTTAATTGTGTTAAGGAGCCCACAGGAGCCTTACAACCAAGGCTTCCTTGTACAGCTATTCCTTTGGGTTATCATTTAATAGTAATAGATTTAAAAGATTGTTTCTTTTCTATACCTTTCCACCCAGAGGACTGTAAAAGGTTTGCCTTTAGTGTCCTGGCAATAAATTTTAAGGAACCAGTTAAAAGATATTGCTGGAAAGTGTTGCATTAGGGAATGTGTAACAGCTGTACCTTATGTCAAAATTTTGTGGCACAGGCCATCACACTTATGAGGGAGAAATTCCCTGATGCATATATTATTCACTTTAGGCATGATATGCGTTTAGCTCATGTTAATCCAGGTGTACTCCTAAAAATATTTTCCCAAATAGAGACTTCATTTGCAGCAATGGGTTTGTGTATTGCACCTCAAAAAGTTCAAAGGACATCTCCTTTCAATATCTAGGTCATGTGATTGAAGGCTATACAATTCGTCCTCAAATGTTACAAATAAGAGTCAAGGAGCTGCATACCCTTAATGATTTTCAAAAACTATTAGGTGATATAAATTGGCTGAGACCATCGTTAAAGCTAACTACTTCAGATTTAAGTCCTTTGTTTCGGATATTACAGGGAGAACTTTCTCCAACTTCTTTTGGTCAGCAGAAGTGAGAATGGCTTTGAGGAAAGTTGAAATTAATATTAAAAATGTTCAGCTTACTAAAATGAACCCACAAGAGCCTATATACTTATTGATATTTTCAACTACTTATGCTGTTATAGGAACCATATGGCAATCATTGGGATTGATTGAGTGGATTCATTTAGCCCACTCTCCTCAAAAATAATTAACTCCCTTTTATGATTTTATTGCTCAATTAGTTATTAAAGGCAGAACACAAGTTTTATAGCTGGTTGGATGATAACCTAATATTATTATCACTCCATTTTCTGCTCAACAGAATGATTGGCTTTTCCAAACTTCTAATACTTGGCAAGTAGTTTTTTCTAATTTTCCTGGTCAGATAGAAAGTCATTATTCTTGTGATAAAATTATTCAATTTGTCTTGGTAACCGCCTTAATTTTTCCAAAGATTGTGCATGCACAGCCAATAAATGGGGCACTAATAATATTCACTGATGCCTCAAGCTCAGGTAAAGCAAATTTTTATAGTCACACGCATACAGAGTTGATACAGACCTCATATACTTCTGCCCAATGAGCAGAACTTCAAGCTCTCATTTGTTCTTTTTTTTTAAAATTTAGAATATTGCCTTTTCCCTTCCCATGTCATAAATTTGTATGTAGTTGTGTAGTTTTATCACATATATTTGTGATATATGAAGTTCAAAAGTAATGAAAACTAGCCTTGATTTGCATCTGCCTGATTGTTAATCAGGTTGTACATCTCTTCATATGTTTGTTGATCATATGTGTCTACTTTTCTGTAAAGCCCTTTTGTATTCTTAACCCATTTTTCTACTGGGTTATTTGTCTTTTACTGATATATATATAAATTCTTCAAATATACTGGGTATCAATTCTTTATCCATTTTATGTGTGGCAATTATCTCATTTGTTCTTTATATCATTTTGCAACGAGTCCATCAATATTTATTCCGACAGCTTATATGCAGATAGAGTTACTAAAAATATTGAAACTTCAACTATTGAGTGTATACCATCATAAGAATTACTCAATTTGTTTCATACCCTACAAAAGATGGTGAAAATGTGAAAACACCCATGTTTTATAGGCCATATATGGGCCCAAACTAATTTTACAGGGCCTTTAACTTTAGTTAATGATAAGATTGATAAATTGGTTGCTGTTTGTCAGCAAATGTCTTTGTAAATGTACACAAGCTTCACATTCTTTGCATCACCAAAAGGCTTCTAGTTTGTATAAGAAATTTAATATTATTAGAGAGCAAGTTTGTCAAATTTTATGTCACTGTCCCCAGTGTGTTATACACACTCCATCTTTACCACCTAGGGTAAATCCCCATGGATTAAAATCAAATCAATTATGGCAAATGAATGCAACTCACATTCCTCAATTTGGTAAGCAATGTTATGTACATGTAATTGTAGATACTTATTCTAGATTTATGTTTGCCACAGCCCATACAAAAGAAAATACTCAGAATGTTATTTCTCATAGTTTAGCTGCTTTTGCAGTATTAGGATGTCCTTTACAGATTAAAATTTTAATGCACCGGTTTATGTAAGCTCTTTTTTTTCAACAATTTTGCCAATAGTTTTAGATTTACCATAAAACAGGTATTCCTTACAACCCTCAAGGTCAAGCCATTATAGAACGAATTATAGATGTTTAGCTACATCTATAAAAGCTAAAAGGGGGAGATAGTACTATCACTTCCCAAAATAACCTCAATCATGCTCTATTTGTTTTAAATTTTCTAAATTGTGACTCAGAAGGTCACACTGCAGCTGAGCAACACACGTCTTCCATAGCAACAGGCCCTTTAGGCTGAGTTTGGTGAAAGGACTTACAGACTGGTCATTGGAAAGGATCAGATCCAGTGATTATGTGAAACATAGTCCATGCTTGTATTTTCCCAGAATGTGCTTTTTGTCCTATTGGTTACCTGAATGCATTATCAGGCATGGAGGACCTAGAACCAAGATTCAAATGACTGAGGATTGACCCAGAGAAGCCAGTCCTCACTCCCACCACCAAGAGGAACTCTCAACAGAAGAGGGGAAAGAAGATGACCCAGAGAGATCCAGTCATGAAGCTACCCTCATGGAAAGAACTGAAGAATCTGACACTGCAGGCTGATCAAATGATTCAGCAGCAAGGAAAAACCAAGTCTCCAATGATGATGCTTGCCACAGTACTATCTCTTTGAGCTGTCAGGTTAAGGGGAATCAGGGAGAAAGCTATTGGACATATTTTCCATATCCACCTTTAGTACACCCAACAATGTGGATGGAGAATCCATCCCAGATTTTACTAATGACCCATTCATGATGGGAGGATTTACAGACACCATATTACTCCTATCCATGTGATTGGGTTTAATTATTCTAGTTGTAGTGCTCAATTACCTTTGTGTTGGTCCTTCAATAAACATGCTGTCTAAAAGTGTCCTTTGAGGAAAAGACAGAAGTTGGGGGACCTAGACCAGCTAATTGTACTGTTCCTGGAGACTCAAAGCCTTATATCAGATCAGGTATTAAATTGGGAGTTTTTGTTTACAAATGAGTCATCTCAGCAGAACATCCACTAACACCTCATCGTCCTAACTGTTCTGCAATAGAAATTGGCACCTTTCCTAAGTGGATGGATTGTATAAATACTTTCCCAGTACAGCCTAAAGTGTCTAGAAATAGTGGCTACTTTTCGGACTGGTCTCCTAGAATTGACAAAAAACAATTGCAAAAGGGTGCTGCCATGACCCCTGGAAGATTTTTAGTAACATCTTGACCTTCAGTGGAGGTGGCATTCAAAAAGATGTCTGATGCTTATTTGCTCCCTCAGAATTCTTACATTTTACTGACAAGACTTTACTGGACTTTGTAGGCAAAAACTGGAAGGTGGACTGAACTGTGGGCCTGTGTTCAATCTCCTTACATTTTAATTACTGAAAATGTAAAAGTTAAAAAAAGGTGATAGATATCTTGTATCATGTAATAAATGTAATTTAACTATTTGCATCACCAGATATAATAGAAGGAAATGAATGCTAATACTTCACAAGCCCCCCCCCCCTTTTTTTCTTATTGCCAGCTAATATTTCAGGGCCATGGTACACTTATGCTGGTTGTCAAGCTTACAACAAATACATGTCCAGTTACTAAGACCTAAACGGGCACTTGGACTTGTAGTATTGGGAGTAGTTGCCTTGGTTTCCTTTGTAGCTTCCACAGCCACAGCTTCAGTGGCCATATCTCAAAATATTCAACATGCAAATTTTCTTAATAATTTGGCTCAGAATACTTCCAAAGCTCTTCATAATCAAATAAATATTGATGAAAGGATTGAGACTAAGCTAAATTCCTTAGAAGCTACTGTCATAAATATTGGTCATGAACTTTCTGCTTTGAAATTCAAAGAAAGACTTAAGTGTCATGTGACTATAAGTATGCGTGTGTTTCTAATGCCAAATACAAGGCTTCCTAATGGGATTGGGAGAGGGTTAAAAACCATTTGTTTGGTATTTGGCAAAATAATAATAACAGCTTGGATCTTTTGGAGTTACATCATCATATTCAAGATATACAAAAAAGTAAGATTAATTTTTCATATTCTACTTCTTTAGCTGATAAAATACTTAGAGAAATGAATGGCTTTAACCCTGCAAATATTCTTAAAACATTCTGGGAGTCTATCCTTGAATTGTTCTCTTTGCTACTAATTCTCTCTTGTATTGTAATTGTAGGATGTCATACCTTCAGAACAAGAATTTGGGGCTCAAAATAATGACTCATCAGCTTCTTTTTCAAAGAAAGAAGGGGGACTATGTGGGGAGCTACATTGAATGACCACACTTTCCAGTCCTGATGCCTCAGATTCTGACCAAACTCTGCATTTGCTGTGGCTTGGGTAGGGTCTAGTTCTGATAGTAAGGGGTCTTCTTTGTGGGGCGTGCCCCTAGTGTTGAGTTACGCTCACCTGTCCCCTGTAGTCCTGCCCCTTCTTCCCTTTTTGGATAGAACTTTCTAAGAACAAGAGTCCCACAATAAATGCTCACTTCCAAATGTGTTCCCCCTCTCTCTCGCCAGCCTCTCATGACTTTCTGTTGCTCTCCCTTTTGGGAGCATGAGGCTGAGAGTCAGGGAAGCCATCCTGAAGCTTGTGTAAAGGTAAATTGTGTCTGTGTTTTATTTGATGTCCCTGCAAATTCACAGGAGCAATCTTAAGTTCAGCTGCCTGCCTTGGTTGAGGGTGGCAAAGGGTGGTAATCCCCCTCCAGCACTGCAGCCCAAGCTAGCTGTCTCTCTTTCTCCACACCACTGCACTTCTATCTCCAGGCAATTACAGAAAATCTGAAAGGAATAGGCAAGAGGTCTAGGGTTGTGGCTCAGCAGTAGAGTGCTCTCCTAGCCCGCGCAAGGCCCTGGGTTCGATCCTTAGAACCACATAAAAATAAATAAATAAAATAAAGGTATTATACCCAACTACAAATAAAAAATGAATATTAAAAAAAGAAATAGACCAAAGTTCCATAGCAGGAATCCAAACCCAGGAGCTCATTTTTCTCAAGTCAATTAGTAATGGGGAGGGTTCACAGCACCTGTAGGTGCTTGGCACATCACAGATACAAAAGGAATGGAGAACATATAAAACTACTTAGATGGACCTTGAGAAGGGCTGCCTGGGGTTAGGGATAGGGTGTTATATGAGTGCAAGCACAGACTAGCAAAGGTCACTGGGCTTCAGTATGTGTATCACCAATCTGTTCTGGACAATGCAATTGTGGTTTGTGTATTTTTCAGACGTGGCATTTCCAATGCTTTGAAGGAGGACTTGCATGTCTCTCAGTAACATGGCAGGTGGGCATGGTTGAATCAAATCACTCCACAAGAGCAAGTCCTACTACAGGAGACCTTTGTTTTTCTTAATATTTTTTAGCTGTCAATGGATCTTTAATTTATTTATTTATATGTGGTGCTGAGAATCGAAACCAGTGCCCCACACATGCTAGGCAAATACTCTACCACTGAGCCACAACCCCAGACCTACAGGAGATTCTTATTTACAGTGGGTATATATCCTCAACTTGTCTTCAGAGTGCCCTTAAAATTATGCCAATCAATTACACTTGAAACAAAAATGCAGGAAAGAGCCTTTTAAATCCTCATTAACCATATGACATATTAAGAATGTTTTTATTTTCTAATTTGGCATGAAGTGTATCAAGTGGATAATCTAATGTATTGATATTGTATCACCACAGAGGTGGAGCACTTCCTCAAGTTTAAAATGACTATGAGTTTTTATTTTACAGTTAACTTTCACATGCTATGTTCCATATCTTATTTGATTGATTTTCTTTTTCACCTGATGTAAGAAGTACTGAGTATTTTATGTATCTGTCTTTTCCAGCAGAATCGAAGTAGACCAATGCCCATTCAATAACCAAGAAGAGATCTGTCCTAGGCCCTGTCCTCTTGAGTCAGCCACCTGTCAATATCAGTCACGGGAGACCCATCTGTACAGCCATGCTGCCCATCCAAATGCCTGAACTTGTCCTCTACTCACCTCCTGTCCTGGGAAAGAACAGGAGGTGGTTGTCACTGGTACTTGCCAGCTAGCATTAAGGCACTCTGGCCAGAACCTTGCCTTCCTTATGAAAACAGAAGTCCAAAAGCCAAAGGGTGTCTCCTTTAAAGGTCTCACGCTGCCTCCAAAAGGAATGGCATGGTCCAGGTACTCAACCCTCAAGCACCAGACAGGTGTCCTGATGTGTCCAAGCTGCCTGAAACTTGTAGCATACAGAGAGGACCAGGACCCTGTGAGCCTCAGGGCCCCGGATAAGAAACATGTCCAGGTCCCCACTGAGTCTTGCCAGAATACCCCAAAGAAACCTAGACTCAGCCACACCCAGACGTCCCAGAGGAGCACCCAGAATCCTGGGTTGGGATCTTTCCAGCCTCTGCTGCCTCTATCAGGTACAAGTGAACTTACACCAAAAGTCTCACTCCAAGTTATCAGGAAAATACCAGCCCAGATGCCTAGCATTGGCCTGTACCCTCCAAGCAAAACACCTGTCCTGAATTCTGTGGAGGTCTGCACCAAGTCCCATAACCCACCATCCACCTGTGCTCCAAAACAGCCCCTCAGAGTGGTCTTCAGGAGATTGGGAAATGACAGGTGGATCTCCCAGTTCATCACAGCTCTCTCCTTCCAGGCTCCTGAGAAGACAATCTGTCCTGCTAAGAGCCCTCCCATCCTGGAGAAGGCTGAGGGACAGGGCTCCCATGTGCCCGTGAGTGTCTTCTCTGAAGACCTTCAGGTCTGCTCCTCCCCTGAGGTCAGTGACAGGGAGTGAAACACTCCATGGAAGGGAAGTCTCATGCTCGTTACACACAGGTGACCAAGAGAGCCCTCTTGGCCTGAGGAGGCAAAGACACAGGGAGCAGGCTGCACCTAGTGAAGAGGATCTTTCCCATCTGTGGAGTCCATTGCTGGGACCCCAAAGTGCTGGAAACAGACACACAGACGTTGACTCTGAATTATGGGGAAGTAAACTGGCTTCAACATTGGCACTTAGTAAATCAGCATGTAAAGTGTTTTACATGAAGTCAATTCTAGGAAAACCTGAGTTGATATGCACATGTATATAGTGGGCTGATATAAGTTGACACTAGGTGATGTTCCACACTGTTGAGATAGTTTTGATTTCTTTTATGAGTTAACAAATGTTGAATCATTGTACAGTTGTAAATTAGCCCTTCCTCAATATCATTCCTTTTGAATGAATTTTCCTGCAGATGAGATTTCTGCTTTGGTAGGAAATAGTGATTTGGTAGTAATGTACCCATACAAAGTCATATTTTAATTTCTCTAAGAAGAGTCTGAGATCAAGAAGTCACAGTCTAAAAATAACAATCTTTCTGTGCAGACAGCACATGATGTCCAGGTAGACCAAATAAGTAACAGTTGGTAACATTCTAATTATTTGGCCCACAGATTAATTTTGAGGATTTTAATATGTTTCCAAGGCTACACATATGGGCAAAGTTTACGTGATTGTCCATTTTTTAAAACAATCTCAACTCCTGGTTTTGAACTCATGCCAATTTCTCAGTTATCTTAGATAACTCAAGAGTTTTGGTTCAGAAAATGCTAAATTTTGACAATAGAGTTTGCTAATTCTGCTAAATTAATCTATTATTTCATTGCCAGTGTGCATTATCATCAAATCTCCAATGTTTATTGGGAAAAAATAAGGCTAGACTTCTAATTCAGCCAATGAGAACTGTTTAACAGGGAAAATATTGAAGTGTTTTTTCCACTAGAGTAGGATGTAATCTTGATGTGTACCCATAGCTGGGAGGAGCCTACAAATGCTCATGAACACATTCAAAGAAGAGTGCAGAAAAATCAGTCCTTTCAAAATGGAAGAAGTGCATTTCTCTACAGTGTACTAAATATGATCTTTAATCACAATTCAATATGAACCTCAAGAGAACACCAAACGTGCTGTTATTTTCACTATTCTCTTATCAAGCATAGAGGACAAAAGCTGTTTTTAAAATATTTCATCCACTTATAAATTCAAAAATGTTCCTTATGTTTTTTGCTTCCCTTTGTATTTTTGGATTTGGTGTCAAAACATATAAAACTGTGGTCCAGAGTACATTCTAGTGTGTCAAAAAACAAATTGTAGTTAAATGAAGATACAGCTATCCTCTGTACAATTATAAATTCTGTGATAGAATCAGGAGAGAGATTGGAGAGGGATATGGGGATTCTATTCAGCTGTAAATCCATCTGGATTTTTGTTGGAAGGTTCCAATTACTGCTTAGATCGCATTTCACATTATTGTTCTTTTTAGGTTTTCTACATCCTCTTGCTTCAACTTGATAGGCAACATATATCTAGAAATTGCTCCCTATTTTGTAGATTTTCTAATTTGTTGGAATATAAATTTTCAAAATATTCTCAAATTATCCTCTGGATTTCAGAGATTTCTGTTGTATTATATCCTTTGTGATTTCTAATGTTATAAATTTGAGTCCTCATTCTCTTTCCTTTTATTAGTGTGGTTAGTGGTTTATCAGTTTTGTTATTCAAGTCTGTTTCAGTGATCATTTTTATTGTTTTTTCTCTTATATTCTATTTTGATTTTCAATATTTATTTCCTTCTATTGATTCATAAAAATGCTTACTATTGCTTTTCTGAGACCTTGAAATGCATGCTTTGGTTGGTTTCTTGGGTCTTTCTTTTAATGTTGGTGACCATAGCTATAAAGATTCCTCTTAGAATCGCCTTTGCTGTATCCCACAGACTTTGTATGCTGTGTTAATATTCTGGTTGATTATAGGAATTTTTGAACTTTTCTTTGATGGACCAGATCATTCAGAAGTATCTTGTTTAATGACTATGTATTTGTGTAGTTTCTGTAATTTATTTCTTTCTGTTGATTTCTAATTTTACTCCATGATTATCTGAAAAGACATGAGAGACTATTTCAATTAAAAATTTATTTAAACACATTAAACATGGCTGACTTCCAACATTTTCCTTATTTTTCCTCCATACATCATGGACTTGATGATAATGTACAATTATTAGTACAAACTCAAAATTTCATTGTTTTCTATATCCCTGGTTAGGGTGTGAATTCTACAAATCAGATGTAGAATGAAGAGAAATTCTATGAATGGTAATACACAGGGGAGCTCCCCACATACAGAGTCCATTGCAAAACAGAGACTTATGTTTCGGTACAGCTGTGTGCCTAGCCAGTGAGTCTGTCCTTGGAAACATCAAGTGAAGGTGTCGTTAAATGAATGATATGGTCTAAAATGTAGGAGAGGACAATGGAAAAATATTCCTCATGTGTTGTCATGATTCTTGTCATATGCCAATCATAAATTATGTGTTTTTCATGCATTGGGTCTGGCTTTAGGGGAATGGGATAGTAATGCATGTACTGGGTCATATTTCTATAGAGGCTATAGTTCTCATTGTCTTTGATCATATTCCTGAATCATATCTGCTCAGGTTGTCATCTCCATTTTATGTTCTTTCTGTTTTCCAATCTTGAAAATTTTATAATGTGTTTCTATTACCTTCAGTTTTTTTTTCATCTGACTCATATATTCCATTTAGGTGTCAGGTTTGAAATACATATTATTATGCCCATGGATTTTTTTCAACATTTTCATTCTCTCAATATCATGATAATGATTTGTTTGGTTCTCCAGGACGATAGGCTGGAAAATTACATGCAAAAACAGCCATTTAATTTAAGGAAATAATTAGGAAGGACACACCCACCATGTCAGTTTCATGGATGTGAACAGTGGTAATGGAATTAAAGACCTGGGAGTGGAATAAATGACTAATGCAGCTCAATTGCCTGATAGTAATATAGTTAAGATGAAGAATTTTCTGAGCCAAAAACTCTAACTTGTTTGAATTAAGTGTGAAATTAACATAAGTTAAAAAACAGAAGTTGGAATCTTTAAGAAAGGGGAAATTTAATAAGCATTATCCATGTATCTGGTCTTTGAAATATATTGAAATCCTCAAAATTAATAAGTGGATCCCACAGGAGGATGCTACCAAATGGACAATATTTGTCCTACATGGCAATAATGGGCTATGTGTATAGAAGTAAAAATGGATTTTTTGGACTATTACAAGTTTGTCTAGGATCATATATAGAGAAATTAATACATAGTTTTATGTAGGAACATGATTACCAACTTTCAATCTCTTTCCAAAGCAGAAACCTCATAGCCAGAAAGATGTATTTGAAAACAGTGATTTGGAGGCAGGTCTAACTCACTACATTGCATTGATTCGACATGGATTAAGTCAAAATGCAAAGAAATGTTACGTCAACAAACAGGACAATCCTTTACCAACTATTCAGATCTTAATGGACATGAGGAAAAAATCATAGTAAAGATAAATATTAATCTTATGTATGCATAATAATATGCTCATAATAATATACTCGGGCCATGGTAGTGTTCCCTAGGACTCTACAGGCACTGGAGAGAGATGGTCACCAGATGGAGCCCCGCCAAGTCCGCAGTCTGTGGGTCAAGGACGGCGTGTTGTGTGCGTGGAGCGCCCCCTGCAGACCAGGCGCACTGCTTGGCTGGCGCCAGCTTTATGTAAATTAACTTTATGTAAATGAGGGCTGCTCCAGGGCGGGGCGGCCCTCACGTCCAATAAGAAGAGCCCCAGCTTGACACCTGCCCACGCTCAGGGAGCGCGCCCGCCCGCGACCCCGCGCACAGCCTCGCCGCCCAGCCGCGGGCGAGCCAGTCCCGGACCCCGCTCCGACTTCCAATGAGACCGGGAAGCCCGGCGAGGTGAAGGCCGTCCCCACCATCCTCGTGGCGTCCCTGCTCCTCCTGCTGTCGCCCGCGCCCAGCCTCGTCTCAAGTCCTCCAAGGTAAGCGGCCGGCGGGCGCCCACGGCCCACGGGGGTTTCTAGAGACTTCCTCCTCGGGCTCTCCAGGGGGCGAGGGCCGGGGTCTCCGGGGCCAGCCTGCCACCTTGCGCGGCAGTGGACCTCCTGGCGGCGTTTGAAGTCCCAGGGACGCCCCGGGGACTGGCCCCAGCCCGAGGGCCGCGCTGAAGGGTCGCCTTCAAGGCTCAGCCCGGTCGCGGGGAAGGCGTGGGACCCTCCCGGGCTCCCCTCCCGCTGCCCTCCCGGCCGCCGGCAGGTCCTCGGAGCCCGGAGCCCGGCCCTGCGGAGCGCTCTTCCCCTGGGAGCCGCAGGACTCCGCGCTCTGGCCGGGTGTGAGGAAGCCCACGGGGACCTGGTGACCGCCGCACAGCGAGGGCCGGCGTCAGGGTGGCCTTTGAATTCTGTAGGCAGCAGAAAGCTGTGTATTTGTGCAAACTAGCGGGTTCGCGTCTCCACGGAAACTTTTTTGTGACACACTTTGAGGTCTTGGGTTTGCCAATCGGGAATTTGTTGTTGCCTCACAATAACAACAACAAAAGGACGTGCGTCTGCTACCCGATGTCAGTTGCCTTTTCCTACTTTTCACAGGTTCGTCGCAGGAAAAGTCTACGGATCATATACATGAGCGGGGAATTGTAATGTTATGGGTGAGTGAGGCCCCCAGAGATGGAGTTTAAAGCCACATTTCTTGGAGAACACTTTACAGTTCTTACGGAATTTTCTGTTCCTGCGGCATACTTCTGGCAATTAGCTTAATCGTATGTGCACACACACAATGTCGCTAAAGTTGTATTCCATCACCTCATTACAAGATACAGTACATTTTGTAGAGAAGTAAATTGTTTGGTTCTTGGCTTACTGGCTGAAAAGAGAAATACCCCAAACCACCACAATACTGAAATTTTACTTGGATTGAGTTTTTGCTATCAGGATGATTCGTGTTTTGAAGTTCTTGCTAGCTTTTTTAGATGGTGTGACAAATTTTGTTTTTAAAGATGGTGGAATGAGATGGACATCATTACCCTAGGTACATGTATGGCTGCACATATGGTGTGACGTTACATCACCTACAACAAGAGAATTGAAAAGTTGTGCTGCAATTGTGTACAATGAATCAAAATGCATTCTGCTGTCATATTAACCTAATTTAAAAAAATAATTAATTTAAAAAATTAAAAATATATTTAGTTACACATGGTCACAATATCTTTTTTGTCGTAAACCTTTTATTACGCTTTATTTTTAAAATTTATTCTGATTTGTTATACATGATGGCAGAATACAATTCATTTTATATTATACATATAGAACATGATTTTTTAAGACATTGATTGTACCCAGAATATTTTCACACCATTCGTGTCTTATGCATGTACTTAGGATAATAATGTCTAACTCATTCCACCATCATTCCTTTCTTCCTCTCCCTTCCCCTCCCTCTCCTATGCTCTTTCTAAATTTCCTCCATTCCTCCCATGCTCCACCCTGCCCATCACCATTCTGTGTTTGGCTTTTGGGTTTTGGGGATTGCCTTGCTTCACTTAGCATTATATTCTCCAGCTCCATCCATTTACCTGCAAATGCCATGATTTAACTCTCTTTTAATGCTGAGTAATGTTCCATTGTGTGTATATACCAAGGTTTCCCAACCCATTCATCGACGGAAGGGCATCTATCTTTTTAGTTTCAGTCAGAAGAATGAAGAAGGTAGAATGGATAGTTAGTCTTTTGAAGTGATGCCATATTTATTAGAAAAATTGAAACAAGTTATCGGTTAAAATATGCTACAGGGCCCATTGGAAAGCATATATAAAACAATATTCACATCAGCTAATAGTAGTCTAAGATGAGCAGATATATCATTAATTAATCATTTTTAACTTGTTAAACAAATATACTGTTTTAAATTTTTAAAAGATAGTCTTTTAAATACCTTTATTTCATTTTAAAAATGTGGTGCTGAGGATTGAACCCATGCTAGGTGAGCCTCACCCATGCTAGGTGAGTGCTCTACTACTGAGCCACAACCCCAGCCCCAAATGCAGTTTTACTGAGGGCTATTACAATATGATTTGTCTGTGTAATTTTACATTGTGATTTGAGGATCAACATAAGTTGATATGTAGATATAATCGGATTATGAGCATTTCAGTTTGCATGCACTTAGAATATTTTACACTTGTGATCTTGGATTGTTCTGCATTTTTACTGTTTACTCACCCAGCAAAGAACCAGTGGGTCAAGAAACACTGAGGATGATCCCTTGCTGACAATTTGCATCCGGGTGAAAACAACAACAATAAAATGATTATATCTCATGTGAAGGGCAGGAATGTTTGAAAGGACATAGGGATTTTTTACGACCCAGAAAATGCAATAAGAAGGACCCTGGAGAGATACAATATGAATGTCATCTATGTAGCAAACACTTAAATCAAACCTCTGATCTCAGGAAAATCAATGAAACTAAAACAGGAGAAAGGATGCGTGAATGTAATTTTTGTGAGAAAGTCCTTAGGAACTGTTCTGAGCTTAGACAACATGAGAGAACCAAAACTGGGGGGAAGAAAATGAATGCCATGTGTGTGGGAAAGCCTTTTGTAAATTAGACAACATTCAAATGCATGAGAAAACTCACACAGGAGAGAAACCATATGAATGCCATGTGTGTGGGAAAGCCTTCAGCAAATCAGTTCATCTTAGACATCATCAGATAATCCACAAAGGAGAGAGACCATACCAATGTCAATTGTGTGGAAAATCCTTTAGTCTATCATGCTACCTTAGAATACATTATAGAATCCACACTGGAGAAAAATGATATCAATGCCAATTTTGTGGGAAATCCTTTGGTCAGTCATGCCACCTTAAAATACATGAAAGAATCAACACTGGAGAGAAACCATATCAATGACAAATTTGTGGGAAACCCTTTGGTCTTTTATGCTTCCTTAAAACACACCAGAGTATCCACACTGGTGAGAAACCATATGAATGCCCTGTGTGTAGGAAATCCTTCAATCAAGCAAGCCACCTGAGACTGCATCAAAGAACACACACTGGAGAGAAACCCTACCAGTGCCACGTGTGTGGGAAATCCTACAGTCAAATGTGTTACCTTAAACCACACCAGAAAATCCACACTGGTGAAAAACCATATGAGTGCCCTGTGTGTGGGAAAGTCTTCAGTCTATCATCTGGCCTTAGACACCCTGAGAAAACACATATTGAAGAAAAACATTCAAATGTCACCTGTGTGGAAAAGCTTTCAGTACACACTCTCTTCTGAGATGGCATGATAAAATACATACTGGAGAGAAACCATACAAATGCCCTGTGTGTTGGAAAGATTTTAGCTGATCAGCTGTCCTTAGAGTTCATGAGAGAACACACACTGGAGCAAAATAACATGCATGCCACCTGTGTGGCATAGTCCTTGACCATCACCGTACCATTAAAAAAATCAAAGAAGAGTCACCTTGGAGAGTGGTCACTGGAATGTAGCCTGTGTGGAAAGGCCTCTCTTTAAGACCCTAATCTTAGAAGATCTCAAGGGGATTGATTTCTAATATAATAAACTATGCAGGAAACACAGTCTTCCTGGTTTAAATTATTTAAAAGTGTAATGGAAATGCTTAAAATTTGAATGATAAGATTGTAATCATTACATACATGTCAAAATTGATAAAATTGCATTCATCCAATATGTGCATTTGATTGTTCTTCAGCTTTACCTCAATAAAGCTATTTTTAAAAATGTGAAGCAAACTTCAACTCTACATGTGAAATCTAAATCTGAGCACCCCAAAATTGATGAATCACCATTAATCTGTTTGAAAAAATTTTAAGTAATTTTAATCCTCTGTTGACAAACACAAGTTCCTGGAAAATAAGCCATATGAATAAAATTTGTTTTCAAAAGCCCTAGTAAGTGATCCTTCTTAAATTGCATGAATATTATAACCCCTGTCAAGAAAAGATTGTAGTAGTCTACGTTCTCAAATCTCAGCTTTTAATATACCAGAGTGTTTGACAGGAAAGTCATATTGACACTATCCAGGTCCTAGACAGGATTTCCTCAATCCTGTGTACTTTCAGACCTAACCCCACCACCTTGTATTCCTCAGGAACTTCTTGAGCTTCATTCACATTGGTTCCCTTGTGTCCACTGGTGGGACTTTTGAGAACAATCCCATAAACAACAAAAAGTATTTTCAAGGATTTTACTTTCAATTATTATGTGCTTGAATCTCTCCATTTAATCTGGTATTCCAAAGAGGGGGGAATGGATGATTAAATTTACATTAATAAGTTACAGTTGTATTCTTGTTACTCAGATCAACAATGATTACAAGTAGAATAAAACAGTTTTAATCTGAGAGACATAATGAAACAAAGAGTGTGGTTGGCAAATTGTTTCCTTTAATGATATTTTCCCCATGTTCTTTGAACAAGAAAATAAATTTTAATTTGTGCTGTAATTTGTGAAATATGCCAGAAACTTGGTGGCAACACCAATAAAATCCATTAAGTCACAGATTAACAGGTCAGAAGTCCAAGTCAGAGCAGGTTGGATCCTCTGGAAGCCTGTCACAGGACCTCATGCAGGTTCTGGCTGCATCATGATCTCCTTGGGGCCTGTTGATTCTCTCTCTCTCAGTCTTTGGGGTGAGTGAAGTTACTTGGGGCTGTAGGGCTGTGGACCTGAATTTTGACACCCTGATTTTTGTTTCCTCTCATATGTCTCCTTATATTCTGTGGAAATTTGCAGACTTGGGGTGTGTTTGTGTTTGTTGCAGTGTTTGATTCTTTGGGCTGGCTAGACAAGCACTATACCACTGCACTGTACCCAGGCCCACAGTTGCTTCTTCTGTGCCTGAAGGAGACCTGTTCACAGTTTGATTCTGTCTGCAAACCTCCTATCACAAGTAATAGATTCATGTTACACCACTCAGCTTTTCAGGTTCTCTCAGGTAATTTCCCTTTGATTAGCTCACAGTGTTAGTAATTGTATGAGCAAACTACCCCCCTCATTGCCAGTTTTTGTGGCTGGGAACAAAATATGTGACAAGAACAACTTATAGAACAAATATTTTGTTTTGGACTCAGTTTTAGAGTTTCAGTCTGTGGCCACCTGATTGCAATGCTTTAGGCCTGAGGTGAGGCAGAACATCCTGGCACAAGGGCATGAGAGAGAAAAGATACTCTCTAATGGCAACCAGGAGCAGAGAGAGTGAGGAGCCAGGGATGAGGTGCTTATTCCCCAAGGGCATTAGGGCATTTCCTCAAGCTCTGGCCCAACTTCCAACAGTTTCCATCCTGTAGCCCATTCAAATTATTGGTCAATCACTTTACTGATTTGGTCACCTCCATCTCTTAATGTAATCATCTCACCTCCAAAATTTTGGAACATTTCTAGATTTCTAATATGAGACTTTGAGGGAGACCTCATTTCCAAGCCATAGTCATGAACAAGAGAGCAGGGTGAGGACAATGATGGTGACCGAGAGCCACAGGCAGCCTCATCAGACAGGAAAGCACCTCAAAGATGAAGCCTTGGGTATCAGATCCTTCTTCAGCTGCAATTGTACCTCTGGATGTAATTTAACAAATCTAGTCTTTCAGTGTCAGGTCACACCCTACCCAGTGGCTAGGACACTCTTGTTGCCAAAACTGTCACAACCCCCAATCACCCTGACAACCAAAGCATCAAAAATAAAATGAAATGAAAGCTCACTGATAGCTATTCAATGAATAACAAACCCACTGAGGAGCAGAAAATTGAGGCAGAAACATAAGAAACATTTCCTTAACAATTCCACCTCTGGCTAGGCACCCAAGGGAATCCTAAAATTCCAGAGACTCCAGAGCCCCAGGAAGAAAAATTCCAAGATGAAAGCCAGCCTCTGCAATGTGGTGAGGCCCTAAGCAACATAGAGTGGCCCTACCTCAAAAAATGAAAAGTCCATATAGTTACTTCACAAAAACATGGGCAAATGAACAGACACTTCCGCAAAAAGAAATACAAATGCCCAACAAACACCTGAAAAAAGTGATTGTTATCATTAGTTATCAAGAAATGCCAATGATAACCAGAAAAGATATAAAATGAATATCACCAAAGAAATAAAAATGTAACAAATGTTGACAAGGATGTAGAACCTTCATGTGTAGAAGTTAAATCTTATATAGTTGTGAGGTCACTTGGTGATCAACAATATATCTGTTAATGAAGTGGAAACAGTTCAATTTAAACGTGTGTGTTGGTATGCACACACGCACATGTGTGTGCGAGTGCAGCCAAATCTCGAAGAGTGCCAAACAAACATTGGGCGTCTATAGTATTTAGTATCTCTGATGTGTGGATTAGAAATGTTTGAGGCTCAATTTTTATTTTGCATACCATTTGCTGTTTACAATAGCAACTAGAAAGTGCAATGCCAACCTCTCTGTGCAAGAACAGTTTCACTCTAATGTGGCAGATTCCATTTTGACTTGGTGTTGGCAAGGATGTCAGAGACCAATATGTGGGCTCACCTCCTTGCCCTTCATGGAACCAGCCTCTGGGCAGTGCTCATAGAATGCTGAGCCTTTGCTTTAATACATTTTTGCACAGATTATTTCACCTAAACAGATTCCTCTGGTTCCACCCACGTCCTTAGAACAGTAATGATTTGTATACGTCAAAATAGATAGAGTAGGGGCTTTGGATGTTCTCAGACAATTACATGGTATCATTGAGGAAGTAGATTTACTCAATAAACAGAGATGTGGAATAATCAGGTGGTACTCTGCAGATATACATGATTATTCTATCAATTAACAGGAAAAAGAAACAAAGATAGAGATGATATGCAAGTCCCCTTCTCTTTATTAACTTTCAATTTACTTTATTTCACACTTCAGTCGATTTATAAATTCAAATGCCTTTGGCACAACTGGGTGTGGTATTCCATATTTGGATCAACTCCTTAATTTCCACTTTCTACTCATAGTTATCTTTATTCTCTGAAATACCATTGTAAATCTTAAAATCTGATATATTATCTCTGATTTTGTACATTATTGCTAAGTATTTATGTCCTATCTCAATAATATGAACTGTAAAATGTGCACTTGAGAAGTAAATGAAATTTGCTTCTATCCAATAAAAACTAATTTTGGGTATTTTCAGGGATATGTAATAGGTGCATCATTCTTTCCCATAAATATTAAAAAAGGAAACATAAGAGAGTTGTATCTGCACATTTTAATAACCTAGTTTTTATCATCATTGTGTCTGTAATTTCCCTATTTAAATCTATAAATTATATAATTTATATTTTTACTGTGACAAATTAAATTTGGGAAAATTGAGAGCCTTCAGAGGAATTTGTTCACTAAAAAAATTTAGAGCAATAAAAGGAGAAACTATCACCTTATGTACATAAAGTTCCTTTGGGGCAATTTGATTAGGTCACCTTTCAAGGCCACATGATAACACTCCTAATCCTATCAGTGGGACCGAATTACATCTATTCTAATCATCTCTGGGATATTTTGAAACTGATAACTTAACATTTCTTTATACCTAAATATTTTGATACATGCACATTTATAAAGTTAACACAATACTTTGTACAATTGTCACTATATTGCTTCATCCTCCACCTTGGCTTCTTAAATATAGAAATAATTGCACATTAACTGGGCCTGGTGGCACACACTTTAATCTCAGGAACTCAGGAGGCTGAGGCAGGAGGGTTGCAATTTGGAGGCCTGCCCTGGGAACTTAGCGAGACCATCAGATCTTAGCAAGACTCTCTCTCAAAATAAAACTGAAAGGACTGGGAATGTGGCTCAGTGGTAAAGCTTCCCTGGGTTCAATTCCTAGCAGCTAGATAAACAAATACATACATAAGAAATAAAAATATTTTCACATGAAATGTTACTCTGTTGTCGAATATACCTCTAGTTTACTGCATTGCACTGTGGTTTGCTAGTGATTGATACAGATGCACTAAGATTGTTTAAATTTCCTATGTCCTATAGATCAACATTAGTAGCTCTCAAATGCCTTCCCCTCTTTACCTTCAGAATTTACCTATATTGCTCATCCTTACCCTCCCAAGTCTTATTCCAAATTGATCCTTTATGAAGTCTGGTGGGACACTTTAGAGAGAGCCAACAACAACGTGTAAGTGTGGAAATTCCACCTATGAGTTGAAAGTTCTCTCATCATAATTTTGTGTTGAGATCCAGAAAACTGAATGCCACCATAAAGGAAAGACTGATTGGGGGTTCCTCTGTCCATGTCACTCTGCAGTTCCTTTCCTTTACATTCAGAACTGCAGCCAAAAAGTGAAGCTAATAAGTAGTTTTTTAGTCACTTTGTCATTACTCTGAACAAAAGACCTGACAAGACATACATACAGAAAAAGTTTACTTGGCTGTCAGTTGCAGAACTCTGTCCATACACAGCTGACTTCATGGCCCTGGGCCCATAATCAGACAGAACATCTGACAGAACATTTGGGAAAAGAAAAAAGCTTAATGGTAACAGAAACCAGAGGGTATGCTTATGCATACAGACACATAGACCAAGGGTACAGAATAGAAGATACAGAGAACATGCCCCACACATCTAAAGTCAGCTAATCATTGACAAATGGGCCATAAGCACACATTAGGAAAACCTCTTTAACAACCAGTGCTGGGACAACTGGTTATCCATTTGTAGAAGAATGAAATAGACCCATATATCTCACCCTGTGCAAAAAATCAACTCAAAATAGAAAAAAAGACTTTGGTGTTACACCAGAATATTTTCAATTCTGGGAAGGAAATCTATGGTCCACACTCAAGCTCTCAGGCAAGGCAATGACTTTCTCAGTAGAACCCCTATGGCACAGGAAATAATGCCAAGAATTAATCAATGGGAGATAATCAAATGAAGAAGCTTTTCACAGCAAAGAGATCAATTAGAAATGTGAATAGAGAACACACAGAATGTGATAAAAGTTTTGCTAGCAACTCTTGTGACAGAGGATCATGTCCACAATATATAAAGAGTTCCAAAATCTTTAAAACTAAAAAAAGAAACCCAATTTCTAAATGAGCAAATGATCTAAACAGAAACTTCTCAAAAGAAGAAATAGAAATGGCCAAAAAATATATAAAAAGAATGTTTGACATCATTACCAAATGCGAATGCCAATCACAACTATACTTGGATTACATCTCGAATCAATCAGAGTGGCAGTCATCAATAACAGAATGGAAAATAAATACTGGAGAGGATATGTATGAAATGATACACTTTTACACAGACGGTTGGACTAAAAATTAGTCTATCTGCTATGGAAATTTGTATAGTCTCCTCAAAAAGCGTGGAATCACCATATGATCCAGCTATACCCCTTTTAGTATTTACCCTAAAGAATTAAAGTAATCTAACAATAGTGACACATGCATGCCCATGTTTATAGCAGCACAATTCACAATTTCTAAACTATGGAACCTGCCTTGGTGTTCATCAAGAGATGCATGGACAGAGAAAACATGGTATGTATACAAAGAGAAGTTTTATTCAGTCACAAAGAAAAATGAAATCATGGCATTTGCAGGAAAATGGAATGAAGTTGAGATCATCATATTAAGGGAAATAAGTCAAAATCAGAAAGTTAAGTGTCCCATGCAGAAGATAGAGAGGAAAAAGAACACAAAGATGGGTATGGATCTTCTAAGATCATACGGGGATCAGTAGAGGAAAGGGACCAAAGGTGGGAGGCAGAGGCTGAACAGGACAAATGCTGGGAGTGATCTTCACCAGATTATGTTGTTATGTCGTGTGCATGTACCACTATGTAACATCAAAACCTATCAACATATACAACTAGAATGCACCAATGGAAGTGTGGAGGGAAAAAGAAAGCAGTTCAGGCCATAACAGCAAGAAAGCAAATAGAGAAATTGGTTCACAGGAATAAAACATGCACCCAAAGGCAAGCCCTCAGTGGCTTCCCTCCTCTAGCACACCCAATTAATCCCTATCAGGGGATGACTGCACTGATAGTGTTGAAACTGTCATCATCCAACCTCTCACCTCTGAACTTTCATGCATTGTCTCACACAGAAGTCTTTGGGGGCAACCGCATATCTAAACTGTGACACCCAGACCTTTTAATTCTCAGCAGCAGGGATGGGATGGGTTCTATTCCCAAAGGTGGAAATGTACAGTGGGCATAGCTGGAGTGGTTCTTTCCTCATCCCTTTTATATTCTAGCAATGCAGGTATGCAAACAGAGGCCAAAGCTAGAGTTCCTGACTATAACTTTAAATACACAGTAAGCGAGACATCAATAAACCACTCAATGGTATAAATAGAAAAGCCAATCATCTCACATTGAATTCCAAAACAAAATACAGATTTGCAAGATTTTCAACATCCAGTTCATCCATGATAATGTAGAAAATGCAATGTAGAATGAAGTGTGAAAGCATTTCATAATTCTGAACATAAAAACCTATGGCTTAAATCAGAAGAGCTTTTTTAGATTTTGTACTTTTTTTCAATAAAACAGTTCATTAAAAAGAATGTTCAACTGGGTTGTAGCCTATGTCTGTAATGCCAACTACTTGGCTGATGTTGGAGGATAACTCATGAAGAGAGCCAGCTTCCCATGCAGAGCTCAACAGTGGCTAAGCTTCCAGTAGGTCCCTACAAGCCCAGTCCCATGAGGGGCCTAGTGGTAACAGGGATTGAAGCCACATGGGAACCCAGAGAATGTCAAAAGTTTGTAAAAACACTGATTTCCACTTGTAGGTGAAGAGTTAGGATTGGAAATGTCCCAAATTGGAACGTTAATGTCAAAATAATTGACAACTAGAAATTAGCCATTTGGAATATTGGCTAGAGTTAGGTGTCACAGCAGGGTACCCAGTAATAATGCCTCTAGGGGAAACTGGATTCCCTTTTCAACCCCGCCTGTCCTATTTGGGGAAGAGTATGGTAGGGTCCATGAGACCATTATTTTCTCTATCCCTGACTCCTGACCCTCTCAATCAACATGCTAGTCTTGTATAGGTCTTAGAGATTAGCTTATGCCAGGCTGGACATGGTGGCTCAAGACTGTAATCCCCAGAGGCTCAGTGGGACTGAAGGGGGACTGCAGCAATTCCAGGCCAGCGTAGACAAATTAGCCAGACCATCTGTCAAGGGATGGAGATGTGGTATAGTGGTTAAAGCCACTGGGTTGAATCCCAGAACCAAGAAAGAAAAAAATAACTTACTATGTGGGCAGGAGTTTTATTTTTGTAGGGCTGAACAGTGGTTCAAACATCTTGGAAATCCAGAAGGGTAGCTGTTGCAGGTCAGGGGCACAAAGGCCCCCAGGACGCCTCATCAAACAGTGGATTTTGCGTTTTGTATTTGGTACTGGGGCTGGAACCCAGTCGAGTGTAACTGAGCAGCCACATCTCAGCTACTTTTGTGTTTTGATTTGGAGACTTGGTCACCTTAAATTGTTGGGAACCCTGGTAAGTTGCTTAGGAAAGCCTGGAACTTGCAATCCTCTTTTCTCAGCATTGCAAATGACAAGGATTACAAATATACATTAATCCATTTCCATTTCAATTATGAGTCATTTAGATTTATCACTACTGGTTACTGACTTTAGTAGTAGAGATGTAAAATCATGGAAGAGGAAACTGAAATCACAAAATAGACTCAATAGAAAGGAAAATGGTTCACTAAGAGCCAAAACAGGAAGAGTAAAGAAGTCCCTGCTGAAACAATAAAACTTAGAGATCATAAAATGCTGCTCTGATGGCCCAAATGCCCATATAGGATTTATCTCACTGTGAAGCAAGGAGCCTCCCATCCCATTGTCTGGAGAACTCCCCAGGAAATAAGAGTTGGAGGAGAAGACAGCCAGCAGGGTTCCTCGGGTGAGCAGGGACCTGCTCTTCTCCCAGGCTCTGGACTCTTCAGTGCCCCTTCTCTGGGAACATGGGACCTCTGCTTAACTTCCTTTTATTTAGGGTCAATCAGTTTGTAAATCTCATCAGAGCCACATTCTAGGGACACACCCTGACTTCACAGACACTGGTCCTAACCAGGGTTTCAGTTTGGATCACATCCTCTCAGGCTCATTGGATTTTCCAGACTACTCTAAAGCTGTTTCCCACACACAGTTGGAGATCAATGAGTGAAGCCCACTTCTGAAGGGGGATTTGCAAGATAACTCAGGTCTTCACTCACTTATAAATAGCCCTGTGTGCATCCTGTGGATGGGAGGCAGTCTAGTGATGGGAATTTGGCCAGGAATCTGGCAGACAGGGGTCCCATGGGCAAAGGGCACAACTTCCTGGCAGAATAGTAGACTTGAAAATGCAATCAAAAATGAATATACAGTAAAGTATTCAAGAATAAAACAGTGTAACAAAAAAATCATTACTATGATGGAGAGGACAATAGTATGACATGGGCTAAGTTGTATTTTCAAGACAATATCATAATTTATTGATAGGGTGTGCTGAAAGTGGCCAACTAGATGTACCTAGTGCACAGCCCCTGCTGCCCAAGGCTGAATGGAAAGCCCAGTTCTGCAGGGATGAGATGAGGTAGGAAGACCAGGGGAAGAGCTGGAGGGTATCTTCAAGGATCAGCAGAAAAGGGAGGAGCAGCAAAGTCAGTTTTGAGAACATAAACAGAATGAATGGAAGGGATAGACTCTGGCAGCACTGGAGATGTGTGGTGGCCCCTTGTGGAAGGGAAGGAGAAGCAGGCTGTGTTCAGCAATTTCCCAGGATATGCTAGAAAGATAATCAGATACTGAGAAGGAAGCAGCATTGGAGACAGATCATCCTTTCCCAGGAGATGGAGAGAATGTGGGAGGCCTTGGCACTGCACAGACTGTTTAGGTCGACTTTCTTCCCCAGAAAGTAGAAATTTCTGCAGATTTCTTTTCTTTTCCTTTTTTCTTTATTATTCTGTCTTTGTTGAGCGATTGCTTATGTTTGAGTACCCAAGACACACTGGCCATGTGTTCTGTATTTTCACTCACTTTCCTTGCCCAAGTGATGAGTTCACCTGTCCATGGAAGTGGGACTGTGCCATAGTTATGCAGGAGCTTGGGCAGTGACAGAACATTGGCTTCTAGTCTGTGGGAATACAGAGTGGAGAAAAGCAAAGGACACTTGCACTTTAAAGTGGTCTGAACTCTGAGATAACCAACAAGGCCATTGGGACATAGAAGGGGGTCTAGTTGGGGTTGAGTAGAAAGCTGCTTCTGTCAGCATTCTAGCTCAGTATGCCCCAACTCCCTGGCACCCAGGAGTGTCTGGAGTCAATTCCCAAGCTCCTCCTCCAGTACATGTAAATGACCTGAGTCTTGCAGTCTGCTTTGCCTCACAAGCTGTCCAGGAGAGGGGACTGGCCAGCATCTGCAGCCAGAGCCACACTCCAACCTCAGATAAAGGAACAGAGCCACACTGAGGGTTTATTCTGCTCTGAACAAAAAATTTCCTCCAGCACCAACCAGCAGGCAAGAAGCAGGCAGAGCTGAGCAGACAGACCCCTGACAAGTTTGTCCAGGGGTCAAAGTTGAGATGCAACAATGAGTAGGATGATTTCCTGCCTCAATGACTTTCATACCCAGGGGGTGTTAAAATCAAATCCATGGAAACCTCTCCATTTAAAGATCCTCAGCAAGGACAAAACCCATATCCTTTGTAATTGTTTTTTTGCACTACTTATTTACTCTCAAGTATCCTCTACAATCTCCCACATTTGTTCTTTCAAAGGTCTATTGATAAAACTTACTTCTCAATTCCCTGGAATTCTCCTCAGTAGCTTTTTAAACTTTTCTTCTCCATCTCTTCATTACTCTTTCATTCTTCTTCCTCTCATTTTATCTGCTGTCTCCCATTCCTTTCTCACTTGTTTCCTTTGTATTTTATTTGTATCCTTTTCTTTGATCACATTGAGTAGTGCTCATTCCATGATTAATGCTTAAGTCTTTGGCTACTCTATTTTACTTGTTTCCCACTTTTCTCATGGGTTAACACAGTCGTAGAGATTCATAGTAACTTTTCAATTTATGTTACTATGTGGATAACTATTAAATTGACAGGTTCTCTCCTCTCTACTAGGGTCTGGAGATTGAACTTCCCTTTCTGATTACATTGGATACCCTCACAGAAGAGAAGCAACAGAGTCCCTTGCAGCATGTGCTTCAACAACTTAGAGCATTTGAAAACCCGAAGAGACAAGCCAACAGGAGGCCTCCATAGGTTATAACCACAGTAAGGGGGCCCTCAAAATTGCAATACCCAGTACACTCTAAGTTAATTGTACAAATTAATTAACAACATATAAAGTTTAATTTAATTTTCTAATATGGCATGAATTGCATTAAGTAGACACTGTAAATCATTTTTTCCCAAATTACCACTGAAGTTGAGCACTTCTTCATATTTCAACTTGTTGTATTTGTTTTATATTTATGCTTTTATTTTTCTTTGCTCCATGTGTTAATTGGCTGATTTTAATTGTACTTGATGTAGTATTAGTGAGAACTTTGTGCTGGACTCTGCCCCCAGCACCCAAGCAGGGCAATGTGCCTTTGAGTAATCAGGAAGACATGTCCTGGACCATGTGTTTTCAAGGCAGCCATCTGTCAATAACACCAACATGAGAACACTCTGCCCTGCTTGTCTCCCATCCAAACCCTGAAATTGCTTTCTGTCACCTGTCTCACTGCCAGGCAACTTTAAGTCACTCTGGACAGAACCCTGCCCTACCTGTGAAGACAGCAGTCCAAAAGCCAGAGGGTGTCTCCTTTACAGTGGCCCAGGCTGCCTCCAAAAGGCAAGGCATGAGCCAAAGGCTCAACTATCCAGCTCTGGCCAGGTGTCCTGATGTGACCAAACAGCCCTGCCTGCAACCTGAAGCACAGAGAGAGGCCCCAAACCCCAAACTCACCATCAGGGTCCCATAGAGACTGACCAGAAAGCCTGAAGGAAGCCTCCCTAGGAGCAGTTCCTTCTAAACTCCAGGGGGGACCACTCAGAGACCAGGCTTGGGGGTTCTCCAATTTCTCTAATCTTCAAAGTACAAGTGGACTTGGAAGGAAAGTGTCACCCAAGTGCTCAGGAAAATTCCCACTCTAATACCTCGCACTCCCCTGCACCCACTCCTGGGTGGGGAAGTAGTGCCCCACTGTTGTTTGGGAGAGGCAGCCACCAGGAGAGATAAAAACAACAACAACAACAACAACAGCAAAACCAGAAAGCAAACAAGAATAAAAGAAAGTGCTGGGGTCGGAGGTAGGTAGCAAGCAAGAGGGGGTCACACAGATGTAAAAGAAAATGGGGATCCAATGGGAGGCATGGAGACTGAAGCAGTAATGGGGAAAGAACTGAAGCAGGAATGCCATAAGTCAGAGTTAGGATGACTACAGGCCTTTACAGCCTGCTTTGTCAGGGATGTTGCAAGAGCGCCATCTAGAGGACTCAACTCCTCCTGCATCTGTTGGATCAAGCTGTCCCTTGTCAAGGAGGGCAATGGGACTTTCCCAACAAGGCATGAAAACAGGCCTACCATCCCTCAGTATTGTATGTTTGAGGCCTTGGAGCATTTGTTTAAAGGTATGGACCTCACGATTATTCATCAATTGGATGATGTTTTAGCCCATCCCTCTGCACCAGACTTAGACTCTATATCTTCCAATGAGTCCAACTAGCACTTAAAGAAATTGGTTTAAATACAGCTCCAGAAAAGGCTCAAAAGCTAATTCCTTTTCACTTTCTGGGAACCATATTAACCCCTGCAGAGGGCAAAATACAGGCTCCAAGCATTTACATAACATCTCCCATTACTTTGATTGAGTTACAAAAGGTTTTAGGAGACATAAATTGGCTTAGGTAATTTCTCCAGGTTCTTCATAGGCTGTACCTCCCCTGTTCCAATGTTTGGAGGGTGACCCATCCCCTCTGTCTTTAACAAGAGTAACTCCTAAAATGTACAAAGACTTGCAGAGGTTAATAATCAGCTTGCTAACTTGCATCTTAGTTGATGGAATCCTGACAAGGACATTATTGCTGTAGTTCTAGGTATTTCTCGTATTCCCACTGGTCTTCTTTTCCAGGAACCAGGTAACCCTATTGAATGGAGACTTCTTTCTATCACTTTCCTTCCAAAATTACCACAGAATTAGATATGTTTTGTCTGATGATATCACATCTGCACACTAGAACTCTTCAATTATTTGGGCTAGAATCTGATCAACTTGCCTTGCCATTAACCAAATAGGAGATAAACCTTCATTTAAAAAATAATATCCTGTTTCAGAGTGCAATTATGGCTTTTCCAGAAAAATTGGATTATCATTTCCCTCACTGGATACTTATCTAAGCTTTAATTAGTAAAACAGTTCACTTTTCAAAAACAATTTGAGAGGAAGCAATCCCTGGAGCTGAACTCATCTTTACTGATGTCACTTCTTTTGGTGCCCTCGTAATCTTTATTTATAATCTTACCATGGATGAATACAAAACCTGGACTTATAAGGAGTCTGCTGCCTTATGTCAATTATTAGAGTTACAGGTAGTCACTTGGCCATCAAAGCTAACTTCACAAGCTATAAATATCTTTACTGATAGTGTTTATTGTGCCTAACTTGTACCCAGATTGCCTCATTCCTTATTAAAGGCAAAGCAAAATCAGCTTTGGATATACTCCTTTATTCTCTTCAAAGAATGCTCCAGAAATGTACTAATTTACTGCTCATCATTCATGCCAGAGCTCATGCTGGTTACCTGGACTGCTCTCAGAGCTTAATAGTTTAACAGATCAAGCCACATGAAATGCATGAGTCACAAATTTGGAACCTGTAAGAGAGCTACACACTCATTTCGATTCAAACAGTTGTCTCCTACACTCACTGTCCAACAAACTACACAGATAGTGACAACTTGTAAAAGTTGTGCTCCATTTCTGCCTTTGGGACTCTTACAACTTCCAGGAGTCTATCCACAGGGTTTAAAGGCATTATCTTTATGGCAGACAGATGTTACAGGAATACCCTTGTTTGGTAAATTTAAATATGTACATGTCATAATTGGCACCTTTTCTGGGCTACATGTGGCTACTCCTATGGTGAGAAAAAAAAGCCTAATCATGTCCTTCAACATATGCTCAAGTGCATTGTGACAGCAGGCATTCCACTTAATGTAAAAATGGACAGTGGTCCAATTACTCTTCCAAAAAGTTTGCTGGATTCTCTGCACAATGGAATATTCAACATTCTACTGTGATTCCTTGTAACTCTCTCATGCTTGAGAGAGCCAGCCAAAATCTTAAGGCTCAAATCACAAAACTTAAAGGGGGGAATCCCTTGCTAACTAAAGCAAATCCTCATATTTTAACCAATATGACCTTAAACACCTTAATTTTTAAAAATTTGATGATGATAACCATATCTCAATATAGACATTGGGAGCCATTAATAGATCCCTCACAGTTACCACAAGAGTCTGGAAGCATCCTCAGACATAGCAATAGCAACCACCAGACCCTTTATTAAGCTGAAGGTGAAGTTTTGCTTGTGTCTTTCCAGAAAACGCTATACCAATCAATCTGGGTCCCAGCAAGCCTTGTGCAACCCTGGACAGCTGATTCCCTGAGGCACCAACTGACCCTCAAAGAGAATGTGTCACCAAATGGCAAAGAAACCACAACATCCAATCACCTGGGGTGACATCAAAGGGTTGGTCATGTGGGCTGAACTGTTGGGAGAAACTCCCATCTAGATGTCTCCCAGCCTTCTGAACCCTTCATTTGTCCTTTCACTTTAAGCATTAAGAGTGCACAGGCTATCCATTGTGGACCTCCACCTCTCACCCTCCTTTCCTTAACGGATGGGAAAAGAGATGACCCTTTCCTCACTCCTTCAGCATTAACTCTCACCTGTTTACAGATATCGCTCCTCCAGGAGCCTTCTCCACAGTACCCTGGAACTCCTCCATGGCCTTGCCAGACAAACCTTTGTTTTTATTTCATTTCTGTACATAGTAACCTCACTGAAAGAATTTCCACACATCCTTGAGCTATGTTTTCTGCAGGAGTTTTCTATGATGACCCATTTGGACCTTCATTCACATTGCGATCAAAAGTTTAATGGAACCTCCAAACAACCCTTTGTCCCTATTTGTTCCCAGTGTACCCCTGCACAAGCTTTTGATAACATCACTTTTCCTTGGAATCCTCATCATGCACATAGGCCTTCCACTGTTAATTTGGATGCATGCTCTTGGGCTCTGCTTTGATGTATCAACGTCACTATACACTGGGCAGAGTGACAAACCAATGTTTCAATCCACTCTTAGGATGATATGAAATTATATTCTCAAGCTTGTGTCACCTCTCTATCCTTTGCCTTGCCACTAATGATTCCTTTAACTCTACAGACATACCATGCTCTAGCAATAATACCTGCCACTTAAGTTCACGTCTTGCAGCCAATATGTCCAGTTTTTTTTTATGTAGTTCACATGCTGCCTTTTATCTGGATTCCTAGAAATCTGACAGATGATTGGTTCAGGCCATGGAAGAAAGCTATATATCTTGGTTACAAGGAGGACTGAAGAGAACAGAAGAAACTCTTGGCCATATTGTGGCTGGAATCATTTCTCTTCTACTGCCTCTGCTGTATTATCCTTCTCCCAATCTTTGTAGAATGCTCAGACTGTAAAGAACAAAATACAACAAATCAGCACCACTTTTGAGACTCAAAAATGAATCAATCAACAATTACATGCTGCCATCTTGGTTCTCCAACAAAAAAAAAAATAATCTTCAAGAAGAACAAATCAAAGCTCTACATGAAACTCAAAGACTGCTTTGTGATATGTGTTTTATGAACATTTGTGTGACTCAATTTCCTTGGAGTGATTCTCTACAAAATTATACTAATTTCTCAAATTATATTCATAAATCTTGGGGACAATCATTTTTTACAAACTCTCCTTAAGTAGACTACTCAATTTATAAAGCTTAGTTCTACTCAAATTAGTTCCCATCTTCATCCGAGTGTGGGCTACACATGTACTTAACCAATGAAAATTTTAATTTCATAATTTAATCCCTGAAATCTGTTAATATATGGCATACTCAGTATAATTCTCATGTTAGCCTTGTTTATTATCACATGCCTTATTAGCTGTATGCATACAGCTGGACATAAAATTGTCTTACTCACTAAAGTTCTTTAAGATTTAGAGAAGGCAACTGTTGGTGGGTCTGATTCTGGACCTACATGGAAGAATTCTTATCTTGCTCATTTTGCAGAAGGCCACGTCGTGGGGCAAAGTGCTATCAGAACACTGGCAAGTGCCACTTCCTTGCTACCTTGACAAGAATTTATTTCCCTGTTGGTGCAAGGCCACCCTACATGGCACTTTCTGAATTCCTGGTGTCTTGGCTGCTATAAGATGATATGTTTGTATCACCCCTCACCTATCAGGACTGTTATATATAAATCGGCACATACCCAATGTTCAGCACAATAAAGCAGATGCTGTTCTCTGACATGATCTCTGGAGTGGTTTCTCTGTGCCCTCAAGCTCCCCATAGTTGATGCTGGAAGGGCAGGCCCCTCAGCATCCCCCTGAGCATACAACCCTACCAGCTAGGAGCCTCCCCCTGAGTATACAACCCTACCAGCTAAGAGCCTCCCCATCCTGGAGAACTCTGAGGGACTCAGCTCCCTTATGCCACTCAGTAATCTCCATTAGGACATCCAAGTCTCCACTTTTTGAGGACAGTTTGTAGAAGTGAGGTAATCTGTAGAAGAAAAGACTCGCCCTTCGTCCTCTAATGACTTGGAGAGGACTTTTGGTGTATGGAGGCAGAAATGCAGGGAGGAGGCTACATCTGGTGAATAAGAAACTCCCTACCTGTGCCTGGCTTGCTAATCTGGGACCTCCTGGAGTGCTGGAACAGACACACAGACACAGACTCTCTCAGTTCTGTAAGCCCAAATTGGCTTTTCTATTGGAAGTTAGTAGATGACCACATGAAAGATCTTACATTGTCAAATTTATTTAGAATGGAGCTGGTATGCAGGCAAATGCATAAGCTATAATGTAGGTAAAAGCTCAAAATTACTCTCCTTTGTCCAAATGGCTGGAATTTGGAAAACTTTGAGTGATTTCTGGGGCCTCTATCAGTGGAAGATGTTAGTAAAAACCATGGTGGAGAAAGTACTCTTGACCTTGCATGTTGTGGCTGTTTAAAGTCATTCTTCGGTAGTCTTAAACATTTATTTCAATGTTAATAATATTCTCCCCAGTGTGGGATGCCATGTCCACATTTTGACTGCTTGGCTATGCAAATCCCTTTCAAAATGGTTTTCTTCACAAAGTTTATTTGCTATACACAGAATCTCTACTTGCCTCACCCTGGGAACACCTGGGTGGCCCTAAAATAGTGAATACAGCAATCAAGCTGATTGATACTGTATGCTGAATCCTCTATCACTGTATTTTCCCATTCTCTCTCAACAAACCTATTAAATGCTAATAACTGACATACAAAAGTTTGTTTTACTGTTTCAGGCCTGGACACTGGAAATTTAAAATAATGTCTAAGCCATTCAAAGTGTGAGCAAAATTTGAGAATCACTGGAGTTGGCTGGAAAAGACCACAAGTCAGTGACATAGAGTCACCATTCTCTCCCTTTGGAAACCTGTCTGACTAGGATCAAGAAAGTCTCTATGGCTTCCTAGGGACATGAAGCAGATGCCTCTTCCCTCCTCTCTGAGAGCACTAACACTGCTGTCCTTATTCACAGGGAGTATTTGATGTGATGATACTTCTTAAAATGACTTTAAAAAAAAAACAAGGCAGGTGATCTCTATGGAGAATCATGGAGGAGAACTATTTATCTAAAGACAGCTTCGTATACCCCCAATGACCTGGAATTCACTTTGAGAAGCAGGGCTTAAATTCTAGAAATGTGTGCCTCTGAAATCTGGATAGAGGTAAACACTTATATCTTTAGTAAGGTCAATGCCCAAGGTGATGTTAGTCCCCTCACAGACTATGCCCTATAACATGGGATGCAGGCACATCCCTGTTATGGGAGACAGCACAGCACAGTGACACCCTTCGTGCAAAGTGGCCTTTCTTATCTAAACTAGGGTTGGGATCAATGAAGTGTATCAATTTCCTCCCTGAAAAATCACCTTAATTCTGAGCAATAGTAAATGCAGTCATATAAAAAGATGTCTGAGCAGGGCAGCCTTTGGAAAACAATATGCCTCTCCTACCAAAGTGACTTTTACTGCATTTCCACTCTTTTCTCACATGTGGCTCAGGATGCCTTGTGCTCAGGCACCTGTGCCTGCACCCCCAATGCATTGTGGGATTTAATTCTCATGTCCCTTGGTTTGAGTGATTGATAGTGAAATACATTAAGAAAGGAAGCAGGGTGCAGGTGCTGGAAGGATGAGAAGGAAAATGTCAGGGAGAATTCCTGTGGAAGGAGAGGAGCTTTCTGTGGAGCTCTGCATGCACAGGCACCGGGGTCTAGAAGCCAGAGGCACTGAGAACACAGGTCCCTGTGGCCAGGTGCTGAATCTCAGAGAGGCAAGCTGTGCTGGAGCATTGTGTCCAGGTGCAGCAGCGAATCTAATGCTCCCATCCAGGGGGAACTATAGGGAGACCTTCCTGGAGTGGAGTCTGTCTGTGTGATGGGCAGAGGGGAATGGCCTCCTTGTACTCCTGCTGGCTGGGGGGAGGATTTCGGAAGTCCTGGGTGTTGGGGCTTGCCATTTCCCTTTATTTAGCCCTCATGCCCTCACTACTCTCCCTAGACCTCAGTACCTGCCCTCAGAAGAGAAGACATCAGAGTGTGTGAAGAAGAGCAATGACCTAAAAGAAGTGCTCAGGTGAGGAGCACCTGCCATTCAACTCTGCACCCTCTGTAGTGTGTGTGCACTTGACCAACCTTAGTGACGAAGAGCAACTCAAGTCATGTCTGAAGACTTCCTCCCTTACTCTCGTGCCCTGCTGCATAGGGACTACTGTATGTAAATATTCACTGACCTTCGGGAATCTCGTGGGGTCTTCCAGGAAGGAGTCCACCTCTAGTGTGGACTGTGGGTTCAGTCCCTGGATGTTCTGACCCGTCTCAGAGGTGCTGGGCAGTGACGTGGTGCTGCAGCCCAAGGCAGCCTGCTGTCCTGGGAGACAGGCTCCCTCCTGCCTGCCAGGCCTCTCCATGGACAGGACTACTGGCCCCAGGCTGAGAGCTGCCGACTGAGGCAGGTGCAGTTCATCCAGCTGAGGGTTCTGTGGCCAATGGGTTTTCAGCCCCAGAACGGCAGGTGTTCTTCCCTCCTCAGGCTGAACATTGACCCTGGGAGCTTCTCCACTTTCACCCAGACTCACCTGACGAGTGGAAATAGAAACCAGGTTCAAGTGAGAAACCCAGATGGGTCCAGCTGAATTTCCTCACCTGAATAACTGGTCTGAATGCAGGACCCACAGAAGTTTCTAAATTGATCCACCCCCTATATGGACCCTGATCAAAGTCCCCACTTTGAGGCTGGATCATGTAACCTTGTGCTTCCAACAGGACTGGTTCAATATACAGATTTTGTCATAATGTGTTTTTCAGCATTGAGAAGAAAACACTGGCACACTCAGCATAAATATCTTCAGGACTCTAAATTTTCACATAAGTGGGAAATGCGAACCTTACCTTGCAGAGCCAGATGCAGCCCAAGCCTACTGGACACCAAGCCTGCTACTGAGCTCCATGGAGACAGAGGTGCCTTGGTCTGGAGGTGTGAAGGGCCCCAGGCCAGCAAGGACCTGAAGGTGCTGTAGAGGAGCCTAAGGCCCCGCCCATACTGGCCACACCCCTGCAGACCAGTTTCCTGCTGGCCCTGAAGCAGGTTTCCCTCTTCTGGAGTGAGTGTCAGTAGTTCAGTTCATAAGTGCCTGTGTCGCCCAGTTCTCCACATGTGGGCTCCACAGTCCTGAACTCCCTGTGCACATCGTGGTCTCCACCCATGTGTCAGGGCCCTGGAAGACTAGGTGACACACCCCTAGGGGGGCATCTGCACCTGGCTGTGTTTGGTTAGAGTCTCTCCAACTCTCTTCCCCCTCCCCTTTCCTTGCTTTCCATCCTCCCCATCTCCCTCCTCACCCCACACAGGGACAAGCCACCCTCACCAGTGAGTCAGTTCTCACCATTCCCAGTTCCTCCCAGATAATGCAGGGATGTGCCACCCTCCCCTGGCCCTGACATTACACAGGCCACACCTTGCTAAGATCCCCTATGGATCCTCATGACCTTTGGGGTCTGAGCCTAAGTTCCTGAGACCTCTCCTTCTTAGTTCTGGCTCAGGGAGAACCCTGAAGTTGGATGTGGGGGTTCCACCTACCCTGTGACACCCCTGTTCTTTTTCCCTAACCCTCATCCAGTTGACTTACCAGCAGAGATGTCTTTAAATTTTCATTGTGGAGACAGTCAACACATCATCGGAACAGAAGCAAGAGGCCCTGAGACATTAAGGAGCACACATGGAAGCTCAGATTTTGCAAGGATAGTTTGGGGAATGGCATGATCAGAGGCAGCTACAATTATTTTAGAAACATCAAAAGCAAAAAAAACCAAAAAAACAAAAACAAAAACAAAAAACAAACAAAATGAATTATTTCTGGTTCAGATAGTCTGATTTCCATATTTCCCACATTACAATAGACAAAACTCCAGTTTTTACCAAACACACTGTGATCACTGGTATAGAGCGATTATGAGAAAAGCCTGTTCTTGAAGGAAGAAAGTGAGCTGTGACAATAATGCCCAGGGAAGTGTATTTCCCCCCTCACCATGCTCCGTTTCTCCCGTCCCAGGACTTTGTGCTGAGTACTAAGGAGCAGCTCCAGGTAACTGAGGGGCTCATGCTCTCTCTGTGTTGGTTAGAGAGCAGAAGGTCACTGTGTTGAGGAAGTAATTCTGAAATACTGTCCAGGGCTCTGTGCACCCACCTCTCGGGGCTGGGTTTTGAGGAAACCCAGTAACCGCCATTAAAACACTGACTGAAAAAGTTGAAAAGATGGTTTCACAGCAAAAAAATGTGAATAAGCCAGTTGGTGGGATTAATGTGGCTGAGGCATTTATTGCAAAAGAAGAATTACAAGAAGAACTAAAGTGCGCAGATGTGGACGATGATGACTGGGACATATCATCCTTAGAAGAAGAAAATTCCTTGGGGAAGAAAACTGTGAAAGAATGGAAGGAACCTCCACCATTGAAGAATGAATCGAGTTCTACTCAAGTGCCAAGTGCCTGGGTTGCTTCTAAACCTAGGGGATCCAAAACAGAAGTTCGTCAGGAAAACGAATTGAGCACACTGAAAAACAGCTTCATAACTATGGCTGCCTGGGGTGACCCTTCACGAATGGAGCACGTTAAAAAGCAGCTGAGTAACTGTGACTGACTGGAGTGACCCTGCAGATACTTAACTTCAGAAGCCAACAGGAGTTCAGCAATGACTACGTGATTCTCAAGCTCCTGCCTTACAGCGTTTCCCATGATAACTAGGAAGCCAGTTCAGAGGATGAGGTTCTCTTTAATGGCACTTGGTACAGTATTGAGAAACAAATTGTCCACAGTATTCGGAAGCATATAAAGGTATTTGACTTCTTAAGAATAATATGTCACTGAAGTCACAAAGTGTTTTCTTTGGAATGGTACTCTAGTGTTAAGTGTATTTTTTTCAACTAATTTTTAAGAGAAAATTTTTCAGCTTCTAAAAAAAAAATAAATAAAGCTATCGAATCCAATATTATCTATGATCAATTTTACCTTTCCTCGTGTAAAAGTTCTTACAGACATTTGCCTTGGAAGTTGACTAATATTTTTCAAAATCAAAAGCCATGGGAATCCTGAAGTTGGATAGACCAGTACCTCTTATTCTTGGGATACTATACGAAAGCCCTCTTGATGGAAACACTATATAGTATTTACTCAGAAGTGACATTTAAAATGGTAACAGATTTCCTTTTTTTAATACATATGTATATATTTTTAGTTGTCAATGGACCATTATTTTACTTATTTATATGTGGTGCTAAGAATCAAACCCAGTGCCTCACACATGCAAGGCAAGCGCTCTACCACTGAGCCACAACCCCACCCCCACAGATTTTCATCATGATATTTATGTAACTTCTTTTCATTTATTTAACAAATATTAAATGTCTATTAATAATTTATTAAGTACCAACAAAGGTTATCTTCTGACCAAAATTTTTTAAAATTTTTTTACAAGTAATTCAAAAATTAATTTCCTCACTTTTAATTTTGGTGTTGTTAATCTTAGCACAGCCCATGTCAAAAACAACAGAAGTATAACCAGACATAAATATTAACTTGAGGGTATTTGCAAGACAGCCTGACCAAAACAGATGAAATCAAACAAAAAATTATTAAGAATTGATCATGTGATGAAAGTTAAGGGAAAGGAGTGTCAGGTGTGTGATCAATAAAGATAAAAGCAAGGAAGAAACCAAAGAAAATAAGGTAACAAAAGATACTTCTGGATTTAAAAGTTATATTATGAAAAGTATTCAAGAGTAAAATATCTGATGAGAAGGCCTGTTGATAAGAGGGTTGTTTATGTGATCCATGCCTTTCAGTTGGTTACACGTATCATACACCATGATCCACTGCTGTAGTATAACCCCTGCCTGGCTCTCTCCATGTTGTTGTTGTTGTTGTTTTTTTAACATTAAAGATTTGTAATCTTTTATTTTTAGGTGTATCATTTTAAAATTAAAATCACATAGAGAATAAAAATATATTTATACTGCTCTGGCAATTTTTACAAGTTCCACTTCAGTTCTTCTTCTTATAGCTTAAAGTGAAAGTGAATTAACAACTATTATGTTAAAAATATAAAATATATTGCGATCCATTTTTCTAAAGTATTCTTGTTTGTATTTCTTTTCATGAAAGTAGCTTTATTATTTCATCTAATTAAATAAGATGTATCCAGCATAAAAACCTCAAAACACACACACACACACACACACAAATATGAAGAAAATAACAGTCACACAAATGTTTCATTCCTGAAAAACAGCTATTAATATTTTACTCATTTCTTTAAATATTTTCATTTACCTTTAATAATGGCTTGGTGTCATCAGTCATATGATTCTTCTCTGGATATTAAATATTGTGTAGATAGTGAGTTTGTGCTATATATTTAATGGTTACTAACAGCAGAATGGAAAAGGTAAAGGAGTCTCTAAGAGGAAGAATAAGACAAAACATATTGTGTAGAATGAAATTTCCTGAGTCATATGATCCCTAAATTTGTGTTATTAATATGCTTGAGATTTTTAAAGTATATTTTATCAACATATTTTATTTAACCAATGTATCTTTAATGTCTAATTTAAAAATTAAAACAAAACAAAAACCTTTGCTTCTTTAGCAAGTAACTCGTAAATCTATAGGCATTGAGAAAGTGTCCAGAATCAAAGATTTATCTTCCTTAAAAATTAGGACCAATTGATAATCCATAATCTAGTGCAGGGCTGGGCATGTAGCTCACTTGGTACAGATTTTGTCTATTATGCCCAAAGTCCTGGGTTCCATATCCAGTATCACCAAAAAAAAAAAAAAAAAAAATCAAACCATAATTTAGTATAAAGTCAAATATTTGTAAGTACTGGATTAGGTAGTTACTTTTCAGATAAGTAGTAGTATCCTCAATTTTGCAAAAATGAAAACAAAATAATAACTATAAGAATTTATGACAGAGTCAACCCAAGATCCATCTGAAGCAAAACCATATAGATTCTCAGCTGAAAAAATATGTAAGAGATACTTAGACACTTGTTCTGAAGCCTAATAAGGTTCGAAAGTCAGGGATAAGGCAGCACATGAAAGTATCTGAAAGGTAATTTGGTTCATTGATCATCCATATGGGTTGGACTTATCAGCCAAGAGACATTTAATGGATCTTAAAAATAGCTTAAGTAATTATATTAACTATGTTTTCCATCCAGGTAGGCACCTTGCAAAAATATTTTTCAAAGTCTGTGAAAAAATTCTGCTACTTGAAAATTTTAAATAATAAAAGGCAATTTTTTTTTGGTGTTTAGCTTTTTGAGTTCTTTATATACCCTAGAGATTAGTGCTCTATCTGATGTGTGAGGGGTAAAGATTTTCTCCCAAGATGTAAGCTCTGTATTCACCTCACAGATTGTTTCTTTTGCTGAGAAGAAACTTTTTTTAGGGCTGGGGATGTGGCTCAAGCGGTAGTGCGCCTGGCATGCATGCGGCCCGGGTTCGATCCTCAGCACCACATACCAACAAAGATGTTGTGTCCGCCGAGAACTAAAAAATAAATATTAAAAAAAAATTTAAAAATTAAAAAAAAAAGAAAAAGAAACTTTTTAGTTTGACTCCATCCCATTTATTGATTCTTGATTTTAATTCTTGAGCCACAGGAGTCTTATTAAGGAAGTTGGGGTCTATACCCAAAGGACACGGCCACATCAATTTTTATAGCAGCAAAAATCACAATAGCTAAACTGAGGAACCAACCTAGATGCCCTTCAATAGATGAATGGATTAAAAAATGTGGCATATATACACAATGGAGTATTAGTCAGCAATAAAAGAGAATAAAATCATAGCATTTGCAAGTAAATGGATGGAGTTAGAGAAGATAATGCTAAATGAAGTTAGACAATCCCCAAAAAAACAAATGCCAAATGTTTTCTTTGATATAAGGATGCTTATTCATAGTTGGGTAGGGAGCAGGAGCATGGGAGGAATAGAGGAACTCTAGATAGGGCAGAGGGGTTGGAGAGGAAGGGAGGGGGGTATGTGGTTATTAATGATGGTGGAATGTGATGATCATTATTATCCAAAGTACAGGTATGAAGACACAAATTGGTGTGAATATACTGTGTACACAACCAGAGATATGAAAAATTGTGCTCTATATGTGTAATAAGAATTGTAAAGCATTCTGCTGTCATATATAAATAAAAATTAAAAAAACAAAAAGGCAATGTAACATATTCAGAAGCTAAATCCACAGTTTTTAATACATATTAGATGTTCCTTTTATTAACTACTTCTACAGATAAGGGAAAGAGAAATTGAAAAGTGAGCAGGATGGGTCAATGAGAACCAGCTTGTATTAATAATCAGCAACATGTCAGGAACTTTGACCTTATTTCATTGAATATTCTTTCTTACGCATAAATAAAAATTTAAAGTAGAAATCACAATCTGATGCCAAAAGGCTGAAACCTAGGCAAAGAAATATTTTTTTAATATTTTAATTATTTGCCAACATTTAAAACCCAGGTGATTTAACATAAAAATGTATACATCCACCCTCTCTTGAAGCCTTAACAATATGGAATAGGAAAACCAGCGGCTTCCAATTTGGATGAGATAAAGACACGCCAAATCCCCAAATATAGATTGATTTCATTGCTTTCACTTTTGCTGAATCACTATTGACATTTAACGTTTTGATCCCCAGCTTAGAATAAATGTTCCAGGATTTTACTACAAAGACCTAAGCTTGGTATTCAGAGTCAGAAGTAATTCTCTCCAAAGACCATGTTTTTGTTTATAATTCTTGATAAAGTCTTTTTGTGTATAGAGAACATTTACATTGAAATTTTCTATAAGTTATTCTAATTTTCCCCCTGTCTTTTAAGAATCACGGTTGTAATTCTCCAGAAATGCCAAATATTTTGTCTCAACCATTTTGAGCTAATTTCTTTATTCACTTTTCCTGTATGTTGTGCAGAGATTAAAATCAAAACAAAAACAGAGAATCATAAGTTAATATCAGTATTGTTCTGCCTTACTTAGGTATGTCTTATAATTCTAAGAAAGATCCAGGTAACAGAGAAAATCAAAAATTATTTAATTTTAGTAAGAGTTGTAAATAATCTACTTTGTAAACAGATCTCTCCTTCAATGTCAATATAATAAGTCAAATCTTTGTAGTGCTTAAACTTTGCTTTAAAATTGAATCAATTTGTTATGTTATCCCAAACCCTTTTATGATTTAAGGCAACATCCAAAGATTCAGCTAACATTTAAATATAACTGGTATAAAGATGAGCCAAGAAAACTAAGGAAAGAAATATTTTGGCTGGCATTAATTGTTCTATGCCCTTTGTGTGCACATTGATATTAAAACAAGCATTTGCAGGGAAATGGATGGCATTAGAGCAGATTATGCTAAGTGAAGCTAGCCAATCCCTAAAAAACAAATGCCAAATGTCTTCTTTGATATAAGGAGAGCAACTAAGAACAGAGCAGGGAGGAAGGACATGAGAAGAAGATGAACACTACACAGGGACGAGAGGTGGGAGGGAAAGGCAGAGAGAAGGGAAATTGCATGGAAATGGAAGGAGGCCCTCACTGTTATACAAAATTACATACAAGAGGAAGTGAGGGGAAAGGGGAAAAAGGGAGAGTAATGAGTTACAGTAGATGGGGTAGAGAGAGAAGATGGGAGGGGAGGGGAGGGGAGGGGGGGATAGTAGAGGATAGGAAGGGCAGCAGAATACAACAGACACTAGTAGGGCAGTATGTAAAAACGTGGATGTGTAACAGATGTGATTCTGCAATCTGTATATGGGGTAAAAATGGGGGTTCATAACCCACTTGAATAAAATGTATGAAATATGATATGTCAAGAGCTATGTTATGTTTTGAACAACTAATAATAAAAATTTTAAAAAATTAAAAAATGAAATAAAATAAAACAAGCCCCAGATGACTGGCTTTTTATTTACTCACATGTATGCTAGCAAACACATATCTTCTAGTATTTAAATAAATTGAAATTATCTTGCTACTAGAAAAATCTGCTAGTTTACAATACAAACAAAATTAATCAAATATCATTTTTATAAAGGATAATTAGAAACTATCACTTAACCTCTCAAAGAGGCAAAATGCCCCCATGTTAAAATTCACAGGCAGTAAGTAGTAGCTCTGACCACTCAAATGTACTTTAGAACATCAAAGAATTGAGGTTCAGGTAAAATATCTTCACAGTAAATTGGAGTAATGCATTTTGAATTATTTTAGGAAGCCTCACAAGACCAGAAAATTTTAATAGATTCCATCAATAAAAAATTAATTTTGAATGCTATTTAATAGATTTTCAACAAAATATTATTCTCAGTCATCAAAGTTAAAATTTTTAAAAATAATATTTTGAAATAAATAAAAATTTCAATTGCAGTGGAATTTTCCTTCAAATCTTTATGACTGTTTTACACTTCCAGGGCTATGAGTATCATAATTAATTAAAGTAGAAACTTCTTGCAATGTTCCAGTTTATTTAGTATAGGTAGCTTTCAACTTGCATCTTCCTTAGTAATGCACCTATGATAACGCTACATTGTATAAGAACAATGACTTAAGATCTCCTATCAAAATATTTTTCTTATGTAATTCCTATATAAAACTAGTTTCTTTTCAAAAAGTAGGCAAAATTAATTTGTTTATAATGTTTAGATTTAGATATATTTTAAAACTTTTCTATCTATCCAGGTGAAAATATTTGTATAGTTAAGTACCTGAATTACATATATTTTTTCTGAGTTTCTTACACCCTCATACTGTGAATAAGATAGACTCAACTATTGTAATTAATATACTAATTACTTTATATATATAAGCATCAATAAACTTCCCTGGATTACAAATTTTGTTTAAAAATTCCCTCCATGATATAATTGCCAATTAAAAAAAACTTAGCAAGATGTACAATAATTTTTTTTAATTCTTTTTTAAAAGACATTCATATTTTTCAGTACATGATAAAATAATCATTCCTTATTTCTAGTTTTTATAAATGCCCTCATTCATAGGTGAATTGTAGTGAAGGAAAATGCCAATATCATTCTTTTTCAAGAACTGAAATTTTATTTCTTTAGGTATTAGAACAGTGATACTAGAGATATAAAAAGCATAATACCAATAAATTTCAGCTACCAGATTCTCATAATAATATATCAGGAATTATTTTAAGTATTCTGGAAGCATGGACACCTCAAAACTTATTCAAATACTATAATCACATTCATGCCATAAACACATAAGTACAAAGATTACTGGACCAATTAAATATCATAACTTATTTTGTAGGCAAGAAGGGATTTAATGGATAAATAATAAATAGAGGACGTCAAAAACTGGTCATATTTATAAATCAACTTATGAAAAAGAATGCAAAAAACCTGAAGTTTCTCAATAACTGGGAAGAAATGAATTTCTCTATTTCCTCCCCATTAATGACTAATTAAGTTGTTAAAATACACCTACAATAAATCTGTGAATATTGAAAAAGTGCATTGTATTCTTAACTATAATTACAACAATATCCACTAAAACATTTAAAAATATGTAGCTCTGAATTGATACCAAAACCAAAATAATAGGATGACTTGTTTTTTTTTCTCATTTTTAGTTAAAATCCGAAAATGATCTGTATTCTAAGGTCTTGGTGAGGAGCATAGATGTGAACATGAAGGAGACATGGTTTGATTTCCAATTTTGCCCTCACCAGTTCTGCAAATTGAGTTAAGTTCATCAACCTTATTAGATTTGTTTCATTGGAAGTAATGTTAAATCATTTGATAACTATGCAACACCCATCAATCTGTGCTAGGAATCATTCTAGTGCTAGAAATTCTGCAATGAACTAAACAGACATGGGGCTTAAGTTAAAGTTACCAGGGGAGGAAAACAGTAAAAAAAAAATTAAAAAGGGTAATCTTATGTATTGATAAGTTAGCTAGCAGGAAGTGAAAGGGAATGATGCTCTATAGAAACCCTGGGAGATTCTGTTAGATGAGATATTATAGAAGGTCTCACTATGAAAAACAAATATTTGAGATGAACCTAAAAGAGAGGAGAAAAACTTCCTACTGAAAATTGGGACTCAGGATGTTACAGATAGAGGAAATATATATTTTATTAGCATTAGATATTTATTAGGATTAAGGAAAGAATATTACAGAAGGTTTATTTGCAGAGGTTGATATATAGAAAATATTCTACAATCAGGAACTCTACTCAAAGAAAATTTTTTTTTTCATATCAAAAATCCTTACAACAGCCAAATGCAATGGCACATGCCTGTAATCCCAATGACCTGGGAAACTGAAGCAAGAGGATTGAGAGTCCAAAGCCAGCCTCAGCAACTTAGCAAGGCCCTAATCAACTTAGAGAGACCCTATCTCAAAGTAAAATGAAAAGGGCTGGGGATGTAGCTCAGTGGAAGCACCCCTGAGTTCAATCCCTGGTATCCCCCCCAAAAAAATTCTTATATATAATTCCTATATAGAACATCTTTGAACATAAAGGAATATCTTTATATTTACAATACTCTCTATTTGTGATGAATTGTTTAGTCAGCTTTTCATCACTGTTACTAAAATATCCAACAAGAACAACTTAGAAGAGGGAAATTTTATTTGGGGCTCACAGTTTCAGGATTCTTCATAGACAGGAGACTCCATTGCTATGGGCTCAAGAAAAGGCAGATCAACATGGTGGAAGGACCCAGAAAAGGAAATTTGCTCAGCTCATGGTGGGGTCAGGAAACAAAGAGTAAAAGGGCATGCAGAAAGAACAACCCCCTTCCCACACATGTTCCCATGTTCCCAGTGACACACCTTCTCCAGCTGCACCCCACCTGCCTACATTTACCACCCAGTCATTCAAACTAGATGGACTGACTAGGTTACATCTCTCATAATTAATAGTTTCACCTCTGAATATTCTTACATTAAGAGAATTTCAAAAAGTCCCAGTGATTAAGAAAATAAATTTTCCACAAAAATGAATTATTAATTGTTAATAACCAGGAAATAAATAGTTTCAAACAGGATAGCAAACACATAGAATTTTTTGAGTGATGCCTCATTTCCAAATCCTAACATGGATTATCAAGGAAAGTAGTATAGCATATTAATAGCATGTTTGAAATTCTAGTTATTAGTCCAAGAAAATAATGTATGGGTAAAAAACCACATGACTGGAAAAGTAAAGATTGACAAGCCAAGAGGAGGGATACACACACACACACACACACACAGGGATACACACACAGACACACACATGCGTGTGTGTGTGTGTGTGTGTATGTATACATACATACATATATATACATATGTATATAATATAATGTATATATACATATATATATGGAAAAGAAGGAAATTATTTAAGTCAGGGAAAATAGGAAGTTGGTTTAAGAAGTTGTGATCAAATGAGGACTCATGAAACAGAATTTAGTCCTTCTGCTAACCACTCACTCACTCTATAAGAAAATAGGGCAGAAAGAAAAGAATTGTGAGAGTATGCATGTGTGTGAGTGTGTGTGTTTCATGAGTGGACAGATATTTTTATGACATTATTAGGTTTGTTCCTCACTATAGTCTTATTGGAACTACTGGTATTGCCACTTAACAACTGAGCTTATATAACCATGGGCTTAAAGAACTTGTTTATGTAACTAGAGTGGCTAGATGATTTTGAAATTTTCCATATGGTTCTAAAAGCCCATGAGTCTAATAATAGAAAAAGAAAGATGGATTTTATAAAATAGGTGAAAATGATGGATTTTATATAAGGTCCTAAAAAATAATTGGTCATATGATCTATCAGTCTTTGGAAAGTCAGGCTTCCAGAATATTTGGCTGAAAACTGCAGTCCAAAACATGAAACTCCGCTTCTTGAGAGATGTATGAAGAATGAAATATTCAGGCAAAGTAGGCCTGGAAAAATGCCCTCAGAGGTTTTGGTAAAAATATAAATAGTCATCCAAACTAATCAACTTTTTATTCAAACCAAATATCCAGGGCTTTTGAAGTTTGCCAGTTACTAATCAAAACCCTACTAAGCGCTTAGTATCTCATACAGTTTTAAATAACATTGAACCAATTATCATGTAGTATCATGAGTAAAACCAAATCTGGATCTGTCTTAGAGCTACACAGACACACAAAAATTTGTTGAAGATAGCAGTGGACAAGTGAACATTTAAGACAACTTTAATTACTTAAGTGATTTCATGCTTCAAATTGTCCCAGTTATTAAGAAAATAAATTTTCCACAAAAAAATAAATTATTAATTATTAATAACTAGGAAATAAATAGTTTCAAACACATAGGAAAAACTTTAAGGTTTACATGTGATGAAATGAAAGTTTTCATTAATTGTCTAAGTTTGTTATGTTTTGTAGAGTTGAATAGATACCTTTTGAATATATAAATTAATACATTTACTTTGATATTACTGTACTTCATTCTGTCTTAAAAAGTGCAATGTTTTTAATAGAAACTATAGGATCAACTTTCTGAAATCATGACAAAAATCAGCTTGTTAACAGTTTTCTTTAAAAACTTCTCAACCCCAACTAAATGATGAAATTATTACAATATAATCTTCACATATTTCATTGATTAATTTGACATGAGATAAATATATTACCACAAAATGCTCCTACTGTCATATTTTTCCATTTTCAATCAACAAAATTAGTGAAATGTCACAATGGAAAAACATTCAGTTTTACTGAAGGAAAACCATCTAGTCTTACTGAAACACACATGTTCTTTTTTTTCCCAGTGCAAGTTCCATACATTATGTTAAAGGGAGAAAGAAAAAGAGAATCTGTGTGCACGTATGTGTGTATGTGTATACGTGTGTGCATGTGTAAACTTAGCTACTTCTAGGAAGCCTCTTAGTCACTTGCTATTATACCTTTCTATTTGAATTCTCTACATAGTAATTGCCTAATATTTTCTTGTTTACTGAATAATTGCTTATTTGTTGGTTGGTTGATTTTCATCAACACCTTCTACAATATAAGATTTATGACAGAATCACCTTAATTCTCTTGTTTTGCATGTATCCTCAATGGGTGGCAAATTATCAGCCTTTAATTTGGTAATAAGTGAATGCATTACTAAATTGTGACCAAAATCAATGACAGAAAAACTTCTAAATGTGCAAGAAAGAAAGGGAATAAACTAAAACTTGATTCAATCAGGAAAAAGAAACAATAAAATAAAATAAAATAAAATGAGCCAAAAGAAATATAAGCAAAATTTCCAGTTATTTCAATAAATATAAAATTACTTTCTCTTGTCAAAATGCAAATAATTAAACTGTTTTTCTAAAGCAGCTTTTGGTTATTTCCAAAAGCTACACCTATTACAGTAACAAAACAAATTGAAAATGACAGAACAGTTATGTGCAAAAATGTAAACAAATTTAGACACTTAATATTAGATATTAATAGTTAATTAATATTAGATAAAGTGAAATTTAAGTCTAATGGTATTGAAATAAGAAAGAGAACAGATAATATAAAATACATTGGTACTATAGCTATTCAATTAGTCAAATTAAGTGAACACACACATATATGAATACATATCCATGTTTCATAAAACATAATAATTATATAATTATAGCCATCCTTATGAATGCAAAGTGATACCTTCTTCTAGTTTTCATTTGTAATTAACTGATGACTAATGATGTTGAGCATTTTCTCATGTGCTTATTGGACATTTGTTTTTCATAGTTACAGAGAACATCGTTTTCCCATTTTTAAGTGAGTTATGTAATATGTTTTGTTGAGTCATAAGAGTTCTTTAGATAGTTTGGATACTATTTATAGATGATGCTCAATTTATCTATTTTGTTGTTGTTCGCACTTTTGATGTCATTGTGACCTTGCCTAATCCAAAGTCACAAATATTTATGCCTCTATTTTTTTCTAAGTGTTTTGTAATTTAGCTTCTCACTTGGGCTTGTGAAGTATTTGGGGTTAATTTTTATATATGACTTAAATGAAAATGTGCTATTTGGCATGTAGATATTCAATTGTACCTGTATAATACATTTAAAAGACTGTTATTCCCACTGAGTTCTCAGCACCTTGGCCAAAAGCATCTAACTATAAAAGTAAGAGTTTATCTCTACACTCTCCAATATATTCTGTTAATCAATATGTCTGTCCTTATGGCAATACCACATCATTTGTACTACTGTAGCTTTTGTAGTAAGTCATGAAATTGAAAGTGTGAGCCCTCCAACTTTGTTCCTCTTTTTCAAGATTCTTTTGGCTATTCTGGGTGCCTTGCCTTTCCATATGAATTTTAGGTTAACCTGTCAATTTCTGGAAAAAAATAATCTGGGTTTTGATGGGGATATAACATTGACTCAAAAGATCAATTTGAGCATAATGACATTTGAACAATATAAAGTCTTCTGAGCTATAAACTTGGAAGGTCTTTTCATTTAGTTGTCTTATTTAATTTCCTTCAATGATGTTTTGTAGTTTTTAGTTCACAAGTGTTACATTTCTTTTGTTAAACTTGTTCCTCAGTACATTATTCTACTTTATGCTATTATAAATTAAATTTCTTTTTATAATTTGATTCATCATTAATATTTTATAGAAATATAATTTATCTTTATATATTACTTTTGTATTTTGCAACTTGCTGATCTCATTTATTACCTCTAATAACTGTGTGTGTGTGTGTGTGTGTATACCTTCTTTTGAGGTTTCACATTTTAATGAGCTTTTGTCTTTTTTTTTATTCTCAATAGCACTTTCTTTGCTATTTTGTAAGACTTTGTTCCACTTTCATTTTCTCTAAACATTCTCTTTAATTATTGAGAAATTTGATCAATTAGAATATCAGTTGCAAAATTTATGAAACACAAACATGTGTGTGTATTCCTATGGGTTCTCTTACACATTACACATGTTATTTGCAAATAGAAATAGTCTTATTTCTTCCTTTCCAATTTGGACAACTTTAACTTCTTTTTCTTGCCTAACTGTTGTAATCTCTAGTTTACTGTTTAATAGAAGTGGTGAAAGTAGAAATTCTTATCTCATTCCCAATCTTTGTAAGAAAGCATTCCATCTTTTATAATTAAGTATGATATTAACTGTGGTGTTTGCATAGATGTACTTTATCAGTGTAAGAAAGTCATCTTCAATTTCTAGTTTGTTGAGTTTTTATTATAAAAGGTATTGGATATTGTTGAATACTTTCTCTGTATTTTGAGATGATCATGTTTTTTTTTTGTCCTGTGTCATATTAACATATATATTATGCTGACTGATTTTTGTATGTTAAGCCAAACTTGCATTTCTGGGTGAAATCCTATTCTCCTATGTGGTCATTATGTATAAGTCAAATACTTTAGATTGATGGAGCCAGTTTGCTATCATTTTTTGAGAATTTTTGCATCTGTATTCACAACAAATATTTATCTGTTGTTTTTCCTTTGTTGTAATGCCTCAATCTTGTGTCCTGGTTCATAGACACTGAGGTGATAGTATAGTACATAGAAGATAAAAGATGACTCTTGAAAAGTCCTTTGTTTTAAGACACCTGGAATAACTCCAAGATATACTAAAAACAAAATAGTCAAAATCAAAGGTTCCAAGAACATTTTACTTCAAGGTATTCATCTTGTCTTACTATTCAAAACTGGACTTTCTCTAAATCATAATTTTCATAGCTATAAAGCAAGCTGGCAGTTTTAAAACACTCTGAAAATTACTTATAAGAATATGCTAACGGCCACATGGGTCGTTATCTTTATATTTAACTGACAAAATGTGCAGAAAAAAAATACCAGTCATATTGTGTTTCATCATGACCACTGGACTTCTGTGACAGTTCTCTTGAGCACCTTATTTGTGGTTTGGAAACATTTTCTTTTCCAATGTGGCTTGCTTTATTTTGAGGTTTCACATTTTAATGGGCTTTTGTCTTGTTTTTTATTCTCAATAGCACTTTCTTGGCTATTTTGTAAGACTTTGTTCAGTTTTCATTTTCTCTAAGCAGGTTTTTTATATTAATGAGAAATTTGATCAATTAGAATATCAGTTGCAAAATTCATGAAGGCAAAATTTTTTCATTGCTTAGTCTTTTCCTAGCAACTGGCCAACCATTGAAGTGTTAGTAATCTATAAATCAAGAGAAAGATATATACTTTAATTTTTCCCGTTGAGTCCCATTTGGCTCTTAGAATCAGACCTATTTCCTATAGACATCAAAATCAAATTTTTAATTTCCTGTACCTCATTTCTGATTTATTTCAAAGCAAAGTTGTAAACTTTTAAGTTCTGCAAACTTACTATACTTAACAATTGACTTGAAACTAATAGTAAGAAAATCTTTCCTCTACCAAAAGGAATTCAAGGGCCCATGTCTTATATTGGAATTTGGGTTTCTGATTCATTAGAACTCTACATCTTCTTCAATTCTCTATCTAACCCAAATATTTCAGACACTGTTTACCCAGACTTCCTTATAACATATCTGGAGATGACAAATGATAGAAAACCTAATAATCCTGATCTTTTGGAAAGTAAGAGACGTCTGTTTTTTAACTGCTACATCATGCATAATTTATTGTTTTTCTTACCTGACCCAAAGAAGAAAATGGAAATGAACCAATGTATAAACATTTCTTCATTTCTATCAAAACCAATTAAGGGGAACAGAGATAAAGGCAGGTAATCAAGCTTCATTAAAAGTTCTCCCAAATTTGCAAGATGCAACAACATATTCAAAGGTTTTCTGTTATTAGTTCCCAAATAACTGAAAATGTTCTTATTATGCAATAAGAACTTTATACTTACGTTGAAAAGTCAGCAATTTTAGCTCAGGAGAGAGTTAAACAAAACTACCAAGCCAAAAGTCACCTTAGAGATCCAATCCATCACTCCAAGAAACAAGTGGAGATGCCAGAAGTCAAAGACTTAGATCACACAGATGGTTAATGGAGATATCCAGATTTGAACAAACGTCTCTAAAATCCTAACTGCTCATTCTCACCAAGTTTCCTATTGTACACAGTGTCTCTTGACCTTAGAATGTGTTTCACACTTAAGAAAATGCAAAGACACAATGAAGAAAACAACCACAGATGAAATCATTACACTTTTGGGGTCAAAGGTTTTGTGAAATTTCTTAGGATAAAAATACTCCACAAAAAGAAAATATAATTTTTCTGCAATCGCAGATATTTCTAGATTTAAGTTAAAAGTACTTTAAAAAATCTTAAATCTGATTTCTTAATATTTGAAAGACCTTTTCTTCAAAGGTAAATAAAATTAAAATCTAGGTAGATCAGCCTTCTACTTCCATTCCCACCCATCGTCTTTTGAAATATAAACTATAAAAATCTCTCTCATTACCTTCAATAGAATTCCAGTGTTGCCCAATGTTAACTTTCATTTCATATATGCATTATGTTTACTGTTCATGTGTTATATAGTATGTATCCTTTTTTTCAAGTTCAAGTTCCCCATTGGTCAGCCTGTTTCCAATTGAAAGAAAAATCTATTATTCTAGGACTTGTACTAAGGAAAATACATTTTAGAAAAATTATTTTTGCCCACAACAGTTCCACAATTTTGCCTGATTACTGTTTTGGCTTCTACTCAGAACCACAAGATTAAAGTCTAATGTTTATAGTCCTTTCACTTTAATTTTATTTCTCTGGACTGCCCATAATCCCTTCTAATTATTTTGGCTATGGCAATTTTACCAACTGTGATAATGCCTGCTTCAACATTCTGGCTTTGTGTGTGTAGTTAGTTGTGTTATCCACTGACTTGGCACATTTATGTCATATCATCAAATCCAAATTTTCTCAGTGGGCCTTCTTTTAGACTGGCAGTCATTACCTTAAAGTGCTACTTCTTGCTGAAATATTGGTTCTGCACAAACAGTCCAGTATAATCCTCCTACTCAACATACTGTCACTCTTCTTTATCAGAGAAAAAATTTTAAACATGAGCAAAATTTTCATTCATTTATCTTTGCCTTTCAACCTTATATCTAGAAGAAGACGTAATCATTATTCCAAATTACTAAATAGTATTTGTCATTAAGGCATTATTTTAAGCATCTTAAACCAAGTCCTATAAAATAAAATAGAAGCATGCACGATATTTCTAAATCCAAAACAGTGCAAAAGCTCTTCTAGAAGAATATTGATGAAGCCACAAGACCCAACAAAACATCTAAGTGTCATCTCAGGAAATAAAAGTCAAAAAATCAAATTATCAGCAGAGAAGCTATTGAAACATTGAAAATTCATGTTTCAATAAAGATGTTCAAAATACTAATAGCAGCTATTCAAGATTGGCATAGAAGTTCAAAAGAACTATAGCACACAAGCTACCAGAATCGGTTCCTTCATTTTGCAGTATGTGTAAATGAACCGCCACACTGTCACAGCAGAAAAATTGTAGCTGGATCCTTAGGAAAGAGGCAAGATGAGGTCAAAATGGGTAGTTGGTGTTTTCCAGGCTGCGATTCTCTCACCCTTCACATGAGATTCAAAGCAGCAGCTAAGACTGATATTCATGTGTCGTTTTCAATTGCGAGTGTGCACCCACTGCAGCTAATATCTTTCCTGGTAATGGAATTCTGGGGCCTTAACTCAGGGAGCCCTAGGAAGATTCGAGATTAGGCTACCGAACTCAGTGCTTCAGGGACACACGGTTGACAGAAAGCTCAAAGTTGAGGAGCTTTTAAGAAAAGAAAGGTCATTCTGGAGTATTACACCAATTCAAATATTTCTGAGAGACTTCTGGTCGATGTATAGGGTATTACATATTTCCAAGAAGGTAATTACAATAATTCAAGTTTAAAATATTTTAATGCAAAAAAGTTATAGTTGTATGTATTAAGGGGATACAGCATGAAGTTTTGATTTATGAATACAATGTAGAATAATTCAATCAAGCTAATTAACATATTCATAATTTCAAATATTTATCATTTTGTGGTAAGAATATTTGAAATTTAATCTCAGTGACTTTGAAATGTCAAAATTTTAATTGGTTTAGATACAATGGGTGTATATACCCTTTCATTTCAGATTGAAGATATTGCAAAAATAAAGCATATAGTAGTTTTATGTGACATTAAACAATTTGATGCCTAGGCTTAAAGAAGTGAGTCTCAGTAGCCCAGATAGAAAATCAAAACAAAATGTTGACCAAGAGATGACTAGATATACAGCTGCTTTGGGCTCTTTCACAAATTTTCCTGTTAACTTACATTGATACTGAATTATTAATGCCAAGTACTTTTCTTAATGTTTTAAAGATGAAATAGAAAATATTATTGCATATGTAAGGATGAATTTCAACAGATCTCTGTAGCTTTCAATTTTTGGAAGTTAAATGGGTATAGGACTTACAAATGTCTCATTAGAGAGGATCAAGGGTTGACATCCCTAATTGGTCCTAAAGGGCTTCTGGATTTTGTCCTCCAAATGGCAAGAGCATTTGTTAAAGCTTGATTAGGCTGTTCAGTCACTAAAAAATTGTTTTTATTCTGAAAAGTTCCTGTTATATGAATTCAGAAGAGTTGAATAAGATTAATGAAACTACTGCATAGTTATTATTGATCATTTGGTCTTGTGTATTTCTTCAGTTGAAGATAGTTAATTCTTAGAAGCATTTATTTCATGCTGTATCCCCTAAATACATACAACTATAACTTTTTTGCAATAAAATTTTTAAAACTAATTTGTTTTTTTAACACTTTTGGCTTTTGACTTTATTAAAGGTTATGTTTAATAGATAATGAATATTTTATTATCTCATTTGTTGTCTTTAGTTTTCCATGTTAAAAAGTCCAATTGTTATTAATTGCCTTTTGCACACTAGACTTGTATAAAGTGTCTTATCTGATGTAAATTACAGAAAATATCTACACAGCCTGTTTTCTGCCACTCTTTTTTGGACCACATAGATAGAATACTAATTCAAAGAAATATTATATCCTTCTTTTTCATATAGTAAAATAGTATTTGATATCTAAAAGGAATTCAGCATAATCAATTTTATCTCCCCGAAAAAAGTTTAGAAGTCAATATTAAATATTATTTTGGCAGGAAGGCAATATTGAAAAGAGGTTTATTTCAAATTTCAGGCTAACTGATAAACTTTTGGAGGATCAATAGTAGGGAGTGGCATCAGAATGGTTCCACTTCATGGTCTACCTTGTGTAGTACAAATCATTTGAGAGCAGGGGGGAAACATGTGACAGTGGGCATAGGACAAGGAAATTCAAGCAGTAGTCAATAAAGCTAGTAGAATGTGTCATCAGTTCTAGATAGAGTCGAACTTTTCACCATGAGTCCGTATTCACGACTGCCCAACACTCACAACTCTTTTAGACCCTAGAATAAGCAGAACTTCTGTGTGTTCTCAGGATGAGGAGTGGACTGCAAATCTCAATAAGTTCAAAGTAGTATGATTTTTCAGGCCCCAAAGGAGTTTGTAATAAAGGATGGTCAAGACAGACTGAGTATTTCAGATACTGAACTTTCTGGGACCAAGTAAATAGATAGGATAAAGCAGAGACTAAGGAGGATAGTATGCCCCAGCCTGTGGGCCTGAGTAGGTAGATATGTTAGAATAGCAATGTAATTTTCCAGTAGAGTGTGTCTGTGTTGTGTGTGTATGTGTGTATGTGTCTGTGTTTCTATGCATGTATATGTTCATGTACCTGCAGTTTTACTCCATAAATTTCCTCATTAAAGAGTTATAAGATGAAAGTAGCTCTTTATAGTAAAACATACTGTAATTTAAAGAGTTTAATGTTGTTTAAGTATAGATGTATCAATAAAGCACAATATGTACTAAAAATTTTGATTTTATATATTGGCTTTAATAATGTCTTACATATTACCCTGAATAAAATCAAAAAGGAAAAAAGAGAACTTGCAATAATTAGCTCTGGGACATTTAGTTATTTGGGGGAAATATCATTTCATCATTCCATATATCAAAATATATTTCATGAGATAAAAAAAGTAATGTAAAAATAAAATACTATAAGAAAATATATTTCTTTTACTATCTCTTAATAAGGAAGGACGTTTAATTTTAAATACATTGGTTGAATTTCATAAACAAGTAATAGATTTGACTGTAAAGAAATGTCAAATTTCAGTGCAAAAGAAATAGCAAAACCAATTAGCTAATTAACTATTTCAAAAGCTTGAATGTCTTCAAACACAAAGCAGATGAATCATTCTTCAAGAAACTAACAGTTTCACTTTTCATTTTATTGAATTTTCTCTCTGGTTGTTGAGAGACAAAGTTCTATCTCCTCAGTTATAAGTTTCAACTTTTTCTGATGATTGAAAATGTACAAGTCAAAATAGTAATTTTGATATCAGATTCAATAGGTATTAACATAACCAATCAATAAAATATTTTTCTCAAAAATTAATTTTGAAGCATCAAATATCTAGTGTAGGGGCTGGGGATGTGGCTCAAGCGTTAGCGCACTCGCTTGGCATGCACAGGGTGCTGGGTTTGATGCTCAGCACCACATAAAAATAAAATAAAGATGTTGTGTCCACTTAAAACTAAAAAAAATATTTAAAAAAATTCTCTCTCTCTCTCTCTCTCTCTCTCTAAAAAATTGTATTTTTTAAAAATTAAATTTTAGAAAAATCACTGTTTTTTAAACTATTCTTTTATTTAATCACTAGAAAATTTTTATTAATATAAGATGTTTAATTTCTAATTATTAGTATTTCTTGAAGTGTCTCTTCTTGGCATCTCAGTCAAAAAATCGGTAACCATAAATGCATGTTTTTATTTTGGAATTCTCCATTCTGTTCCACTAGTTTGGGTGTTCTTTTTTTTGTGGGGGATGTTACCAAGGTTTGAACTCAGGGGCATTTAACCACTGAGCCACATCTACAGCCCAATTTTTGTATTTTATTGGAGACAGGGTCTCACTGAGTTACTTAGCACCTCATGGTTGCTGAGGCTGGCTTTGAACTCTCAATCTTCCTGTCTCAGCCTTCCAAGCTGCTGAGATTACAGATGTGCGCCACAGTGACAGCCCTTTTTTTTTTTTTAATATTAGCACCATGTGGTCTTGATTACTATAGCTTTATAGGACATTTTGAAGTCTCATGGCATGATACCTCTAGTTTTATTCTTTTTGTTCATAACCGCTTTGGCTATTCTATGACTTTTGTGGATATATATATATATATATATATATATATATATATATATAAGAGAGAGAGAGATATCTATATAGATATATAATTTGGGCTATTTTTTTCTTTGATGTCATTGAATTTTTAACAGTGATTGTTATCAAGTCTGTATATCACTTTGAGTAGTATGGACATTTTAACCATACAAATTCATCTAATTCAAAACACAAGATAATATTGTACCTTCTTAAATTTCTTCCATCTATGTTCTATAGTTTTCAGTATATATTTCTTTCACTTTCCTAGTTAAATATACTCTTAAGTACTTATTATTTTTCACAGCTATTGTAAATGGGATTATTTTATTGATTTCTTTCTCAGGTAGTTCATTGTTAAAGTATAGAAATACCAATACTTGTATGTTGGATTTGTATTCTGCAACTTTACTGAATTCATTTATTAGTTCTAATAGTTTTTTATGGAGTTTGGATATCCACATGCAGAAGAAAGAAAATGGGCAACATATACAAAATTTAATGTGAAGTTTATTTAGGAACTAACTGTTGATCTAAAACCTTATAACCACTGGGGAAAGGCAAAGTAAAAACACAATGAGATATCATCTCACTCCAATAAGAATGGTTAGCATAAAAAAAATAAGATAACAAGTGTCGGTGAGGATGGGGAGAAAAGAGGACACTTGCACACTGTTGGATGGAATGTAAATTAATTCAGACATGATAGAGAAAATAGTGTGAAAGTAGAAGTACCATATGACCCATCAATTTTACTATATTTCTTTCACTTTCTTGGTTAAGTATACTCTTACGTACTTTATTATTTTTCTTAGCTATTATAAATGGGATCGTTTTCTTAATTTCTTTCTCAGGTAGTTCTTAAATCAACTTCACACTAAATTTTGTGTATGTTGTCCATTTTCTTTCTTTGGCATCCAAAGAAAATAAAATCAATATATCAAAGAGAAATCTGCACTCTCAAATTTGTTGCAACATTATTCACAATCTACATGGCCATCATTAAGTAAATAAACAAAGAAAATGTGGGATACATACAAAATACAATACTATTTAGCCTTAGAAAAGAAAAAAAATCTGTCTTTTGATAACCCTAGAGAACATTGTGTGTTAAATTAAATAAGCCAAGTACAAAGAGACAAACATTACATGATTTCACTATGTGTATATACAATGTAAAAAAGTTAAACTCATACAAGTAGAGAGTAGAATGGTGGATATTAGGGGCTCTGGTGGGGGTGGCAGGATCTGGATGCTGATCAAGTGACACAAAATTTTATTTATATAAAAGAAATAAATGCAAGAGACCTATTGTAGAGCATGATGATAATAGTTAATAATAATGTATTGTATTCTTGAAATTTACTAAAGAAATTTTAAGTTTGCTCATTACAAAAATATCTGATAAGTATGTAAGGTGGTACATATATTGATTAGCTGAATTTAATCATTTCACCATGTATTTACATTTTTAAAACATCACATTGCATACTATAAATATATACAATTGGCATTTATCAATAAAATAGGAATAGGAAAAAAAGAACTATGATTTCTAACTTTCAGTCATGGAACTTTGATCTTAAACTGAAAAACCCCATATGTAAATTTTATTGTAGCAGTCCATGTTATTTGACAAGATGATTTCATATAGGGGACAAACAACAAGAAAACAGCTCCTTAGAAATAAGGCTCTTCTTTACTCAGAAAACAAAATTCATATGCTTGATTAAAAAAAGCAAAGAAAAAATGATTCCCAAACACAAAAAAAATTATTTTAAAAACGATTTCATGTCGACAGAATTATTGTTCCTACACATTTTTTATTTGATGTCAGCATGCTTTTTCAACAGTTACCACCCTTTCTGTTAGAATTCTTGTTTTTGGATGAGTGATCAATTGCTTCATGTTGATTCTCCCCAGCAAGGTATAGGTTCACCCCAGCTGCAAAAATTTTCAGAACTCTAAACAAAGCTCCATAGGCAAAGTCAGGCTATGATCTTTCAAAGGTAAACAGTGTGACTCTGTAGGAGTCTTCTTAGGAATTTGAGCAAGGGATTCTGTGAGAGTAAAAAGTTTTTAGCTTTTATCACAGCAGAGTTGATACCAAAAAGTGATTAAAATGCTCATAAATTACTAACTTTTATCAGGACTTCTGATAACCTAAATTTATTTAATTTACCAATTTTTCTCCTATATATTATTAGCTAAACCGAGACAGAAATAACATGGGAAGTTTGGAGCCAGTTATTCAGGGAGCACCCATGTTAGTGCCAAATTTGGTATATAGCTTCTAGCCTTCTGATCCAAAGTCAGTAGTGCTGGGGGTATCCCCATAAGCAAATGTTGTTAACACAGAGTTCTGCCAATAAATTGGATTTATTCCCTGTCATCTTCTCAAAAAGGACTGGAGTTTAATGTGTGGGAGTCTGAACACAGTAGAGAGTGTTAAAAATAACATATGTTTGCATAATTATCATCTTGTCACAGAAATCTGAAGAAAATAAAATTAAACTTATTTCCTTGTGAGATTCTGCAGATATTTATCCAGCTCTACTCTGCTCTTCTAGTGGAAATGGATACTGCATCCTGAAGGGGACTCAAAAACACTCTAAACCCAGATGACATCAGCAACAGAACTGTATTACCTTCCACTTGTGATGCTCATGCTACAGGGCAAGTTACCTAACTTCCGCTCCCAAATGGCCTCTTTCTTTTGCCTTTAGCCCAGTCTATCCTAAAAGCATATTCTGCATTAAAAATTGAAACTGAGCACAGATAGATCTATTAACTATGCAGGGCCATAAGGCAAATTTGTGGCAGTTTTAAGCCTTGGAACCAAATGTTATATCTTCATGTTTTGTTTACCACAAAAGTTTATTTATTCTTTACCTATGATCCCAGGGCTAAGACCAAATTTAACAGTAATTTTATGGTAATCATTTGTACATACATCATTCTATATTCCAGCATCTTACTAAGCTTCATTACAAGGTATAGCTAATTCATTTTCACTTCTAAAACAGAGATCTTCCTGGAGTGAAATATAATAGCTACTAAAGCTATTCACTGGGAACAAATTCAAGCAACAGATAAGTAGCAATATCCATTTGAAAGGATATGGAGAATCAAATGATGCTGAGTAGCTATAAAAATTTATAAAATGGATACAGCTCAGATATATTGTCACCTTAGTAATGCTCCTGGAGAACTACTACCATCAAGGAGAAGTTTCATGGGGTTTTATAAGAAATTAAAACTTTAGCACTTCCCAGGAGCACAGAACTAATTAGTTTGTGTAGTCATGTTTCAGTACTATTTCAAAAGGATAATTCTGCATCCCAAATTGCTAAAGGGGTGGTCTAACAAGCTGGAAGTTCATTTTGTCTTTGGATTTCAATTTCTTTTGAAGATAAGTTAAACGAATTTCAACAATGACACAAGCATGTCAAACCCTGAGAGGCACAGAGGATTAAAAATCACAGGAGAATTCCAGAGTCTCAAATCACAGCTTGTTCCAGCAACAGCCCACATGAATTTCACCCTTCCCCACCAAAAGTCAAAACATTAATTTAAGTGCTTTAAAACTAACATGGCTTTGTGTAAAGCATTTATTGGATGCTTGTCATGGAAATAAATCAAGAGATGGTAAGAAAAAATGTCTTACACAGAAGAACTAGGATTTACGGTTCAGGTCAATATATCCTTCCTCTACCTTTTCTATTTTCCACAAGTCTCAGAGGACAATAAGCTCAAATAATGAAACAGGAAGAATAAAAGTTGGAACATCTGACTTCCCAAGCCCTCAAGAGAAATTTATCAGTAAAAAGGAAAGATAAAACTGAGTCCTGCTTGGTTTCTCATGTACACAGGAAGGCTGACTTTTTACTTTGAACTTTTTATGTGTGCATTTTTAAATAAAGTACATAGGGATATAAACAACAAAGTTTCTTATTAAATACCTTTAGAAAATTAACAAAATTAATTTAATCAGAAAGCTTATTAGTTTCCTGTTTTGTTGTTTTGAGACTGGATACAGACTTCTGAGTTAGTGAAAAGATAAGAATGTATTTTGCATTTTTGACTAACATTAGAAATTGCTGTTTCTCTGTTGAATGGTTTCTCCATTGTTAAGTAATTTTGGCATGGATGATCTTTTTTCTTATAGTTATAATATTTGCAATATTCATGGCAATGACAAAATGACTGCACATATATCAATCCCCCTTGCTAGACTTATAAAAATCTCAAGAGGAAAGGTAACCTAATTGATTAAACAATTACTGTGTTCCTCTACTGATGCTAAGAGTATTAAGTACAATTTTTACAGTAACTTTAGAAAGTATATATTATTGACCTCTGATACCAAAGAGTCTACCATGACACAGCACTCTACAGCCACTAGCATTTGCAGGTGCTCAACCAAAAATGTCAATTAGACAATGATTTTAACAAGCTATGCTATGAAATCACCATGATGTTTTATTAAGATATCACAGAGGCACCTGGACCCAGTGGAGCATGCCTGTAATCCCAGTAGCTCCAGAGGCTGAGGCAGGAGGATCTTAAGTTCAAAGCCAGCCTCAGCAAAAGCAAGGCACAAAGCAACTCAGTGAGACCCTGTCTCTAAATAAAATATAAAACAAGGCTAGGGATGTGGCTCAGTGGTTGAGTGCCCCAGAGTTCAATCCCTGGTACCCTCCCCACTCAAAAAGATATCACTGATGCACAAATAACTAATAAAACTATTTAGAAAAATCCCTAAATTACTCAATGCACCATTTTCTGAATATGTATTTAATGGCTTTTATCATTCCCCCCCATATTTCCCTACTAGAAGGGATAATTAGTGGTAAGATGATTTCATAGATGAAATTCCACAGAATTGTCATTAGATGCAACTCTGAGTTGAATTCCAATAATAGATATTAGTTCCAACCTTCAATTTTGAATAAGTATGTAAGGGATAGCTAACCAGAGATTTGAAGGAAGCCTGTGCCAAGGAACAGTGTGTGCTTCTGTGTGACACTAACTGGCACCTACAGAGAACTTGTCATGTTGACCTCATAGAAATCAATCTATCATCAACGAAAGTGTCTGGTTCAGATAATCTGTGAGCTCCTGACACTCCTCCAAAACCCCACATGTTAGCTATATGTATTAGTTCCCAACAGTCATATATTCAGTTACCAAAAACCTCAGTGGACAAATATGAAAATGTTGAGGAAAATCTTCAAAATTCACTTTCAAATCAGAACCTCCTTCTGCTTTGTAAGAAAATGAAAATATTGTTTGCTCTTTTATCATACTGAAAAAGCAGACATCCACATAATATTCAATGATCAGAAACCTCTCAAAGTGAGAAACTACTCCTTTAAAACCTGAACTTTGCTTTACTTGAGAAAAGAGTGTTTGGCATTAAGCTCATCTTCCTCAAAGCCACATTACTGCTGAGTGAAATAACAAAACTAGATTATTTAGCATGACAACCTGCTGGGCACACTTTTCTGAGTGGTTATCACAAACCCTACCTCAGGTGACGATTGCAAGGCCCACGGCCAAAAGCAAAGTGATTTCCAAGTACTGTATAAATCAACCAGAAATCATTTTGCTTGGCTCTCATATTGCTATTATGAAATAGAACGAATACAAACTAAGAAAGAAAAATCTGCTGCAGGCTGAACACTCCCTTTGCCTTTTCTTCATGTTCATGATAGACTTTGGTTCGTAAAGTACCATGGGATTGAAGACGTGTATAAAGTTCTCCAGCTTTATAAGGACATTCTGCAGCTTATATCTGGTTTCTGTTTACTGGCATATACCTGCTTTAGTAGCTCAAAGGACAGACTAATGGGTAGCATACAACTGTATCAAATGTGGAAGTAACTTTTGCTAAACTGGAGTATAGTGTATTTCCAAAACATATTGAAAATTAGTTATGTACCAAAAATAATTTGTTGATAACTTCATAAGTATATATTATGTTCTAGGAACTTGGCAATCATTACTTCATTTTCAGTAGGCCTGTTTTAACACAGCTCCATTTTAAAGTTGAGGAAACAGGAGAGATCAATTAATATATTCATTCTCTTAAATATTATCAACATGAACATAGTTTAATTTAATTCATTTATGAGTTACTAAAAAAATTAAGCAAACCATAGATGTGTAAAATATAATTGCTGTTGAATTGATCAATTCCAAAATTGAAGGTACTTTTCTTTGTACTATGCTAATTCTCTAAATAAGAAGGGAAAAAAATGAGAGAAAGGGGGAGGGAAGGAGAAAGAGAGAAAGTATCATCTCTTTAGTAAAAAAAAAAAAAAAAGAGGAAAAAATAACTTCAGTACTTTTAATTGTTCAGAACATTCGGGCAATTTTTTTCTATCCTTTCCCTGTCCAGCTAATATAGTTGTAATTACAATGTAGTTACTGAGTACTGTCAAAATCCTTTTTATATATTTTTGGAACTTAAAAAAAGTGCTTCAAATTTATTAATGAAGTACGAATTGAGGCAAAGTTACATGACTTGCTCAAGATCATCATATAAATGGCAGAGCTGGGGTCATCTGATCATTCATTTTTTATATGACTATGTACTACACAATGTTCTAAGTGTTGGAGATTTATATGTAAGTGCAGTACAGTGCCTGCCTCAAGAAGTTTACAGGTCTGTGAGTAATACTCTAAAGTAATTAAGCAATGAATATAAAATAATTAAAACCCCAAAGAATCAAAAACATAAAAGAATATCTTTATGACCTTGAGATGGGCAAGAAAACTTTAATCCAGACACAAAATCTACTAATGATGAAGAAATAATCATAAATTAGACTATAACACAGTTAAGAATTTCTGTTCATTAAAGGATAATTAAAAGAGTGATGGCTACTTTTATGTGTCAACTTGACTGGACTAAGTTAGCAAAGCATTATTTATGGATGTGTCTATGAAGGTTTTTCCAGAGGAGATTAGCATTTAGAATCAAAACATTGAATAAAAAAGGAGATTCTTACAAATGTAGGCAGTTATCATTCAATACACTGAGGCTCTGTACAAGATAAAAAGGCAGCCAGGGGAAAGAGAAGAGTAAATTCACTTTCTCTGTTTGAACTGAAGCATTTGTCTTCTCCTACCTCTGACATTGGCGCTCCTGTTCTCTGACCTTCAGGCTTGGACCAGAACCTAGCACCATTAACTCTCCTGGTTCTTAGTCCTTCACACAGGCTTTGGAATTTTGATTGAATTATGGTATCACTTTCCTGGTTCTCCAGCTTACAGCCTACAGCTAGGATTTTGCAGCCTCTATAATGGAAATAACCAGAGTACAAGAGATATTCACAAGACATTACAAAATGATAGCATTTGGAACATACAAAGAACATACAAATTAATGTAAAAATTAAGATATTTCAATAGAAAACACTTCACAAAAGAGGATAGCCAAATGCCCAATACACATATGAAAGATGAGACACTACATTGTGTATGACCAGAGAAATGAAAAATTGTGCTGCAACTGTGTACAATGAGTCAAAATGCTTCTACTGTCATATATACCTAATTAGAATAAATGAATTAATTAATTTTTAAAAAATTAAAAATTGCTGAATCACTTCTTTAAAAACCCCCTGTTCCTGATAATGGGGAGAATCCTGTCCTTTAGGACAGGAGTCCTCTGTCTTTCTCCTTTTCTACCAAAACAATAAACCTTCTTTTTCTTTTTTCTCAAAAAGAAAGAAAGAAAATTGTCTGATGTGGTGGTGCTTGCTGGTAATCCTAGCAACTTAGGAGCCTGAGACAAGAGGATCACTAGTACAAGTCAGCCTCAGCAACTAACCAAGGCCCTAAGCAACTTAGTGAGACCCTGTCTCAAAATAAAAAATAAAAGGACTGGGGATGTGACTGAGTGGTAAAGTGCCCTTGGGCTTAATCCCTAGTACCAAAAAAAAAAAAAAAAAAAAAAGAAAGAAAGAAAGAAAAAATGAAACTACAATAAAATATGACTGCATATACACTAGCCTTGATAAAATTAAATAGATAAAATTTAAGATGTACATAATGTGAAACAAAAAATTCATACATTGCTGGTAAGAGTCAAAATTGGTATAAAACCTTATAAAACCAAACAGCACTGTTTATTAAAGCTATATATATATATATATATATATATATATATATATATTCTGTTACCCAACAACCCAAATACTATTTATATTCCCAAGAGAAATACATTTAAGGCGTGCATGGTGGTATACACCTGTAATCCCAGTGGCTCAGGAGGCTGAGGCAGGGGGATCGCTCAAAACCAGCCTCAACAACTTAGAGAGGCCCTAAGCAACTCAGGGAGATCCCATCTCTTAATAACATATAGAAAAAGCTAGGGATGTGGTTCAGTGGTTAAGCATCCCTTGTGTTCAAAATCCTTGGTACCAAAAAGAGAGAGAGAGAGACAAAGAAAGAGAAAAGAAAAGAAAATGTTCACCAATACACATGTACCTCGTCAGTATTTATCTTAAAAAGTTTAAAGTCAGCATACGATAGCAATACATAAATATCCATATTTATAGCCACACAAAAAAGTACTTGCCACATAATTGCAAAATTAAAAAGGAGAAGAACCATAGAAAGAAATGAATCTATGCTAAGACTTCCACATTCAACCAAGATATAGTAACAGGGAATTGATTTAATGTTCTACCTGAAACAACTAAATCCTCAGATAAAATATAGGATATAATGATGGATTTTTGTAACACTAAGCATGAAGCAATGAAGGAAAGTGATCCTGAGAGATGAAAAACAAATGAGATCAGCCGTACCATTGCCCAACTCTAGCCTGGAGAGAGATTTCTGGCCATGGCCCAGGGAAGAAAAAAAGAGCCATATTGCAGAAAGACAGGTGAATTTCCCAGGAACGACTGGTAGCTGGAGTTTGCAAAGCAGAGTAGTAGAGAGAATGGAACTTCACACAGAGAGTTCTCCAGAGCTCTGCAGAGTTTTCCTCCACTCTCCAAACAAGTATTCATTATCATAGGATATCTAAAGTGCTACCTATGGCTAGAGAAAGAACCATCAGAAAGAAACAGAGGGAATATTATTAGAGTTTACAAAGAGACTGAGACAGTTACTGTTCCCCTAGCCAGAGTGCAAAACCTCATGGTTCATGGGTTACTGAGGAGACTACTCAGAAGAGTTCTGCCCAAATAGTGGGGCAAAATAAATCCTAGGAAAGGCTGTTCTGGTTCTATCTAACAAATTTTACATAGAAGATATAAAAGTATTAGTATGTTTCCAAGTAACTTATCAGTTGTCCAGAAGAAAAGTTCAAGAATATTTATAAGAAAACAAAAATGTCCAAAAACTACAAGGTTAAATTCCTGATGTCTGACAATCAACAACAACAACCAAAAAAAAAAAAAAAAAAAGAAAAAGAAAAATCACAAAGCATGCAAAGGAACAATACAATCAATAGTAAAGAAAATACCAATTAAAACTGTTAGACAGTCATTAGACATGAGCAGTGGATCAGGAGTTTATGAAAATTATACAGAGCAAATAAATTGATCAACAGCTCTGCTTCAATGGCATTGCAAGGTCTAAAAAGTATAGCTATTTGGGACCTTTGCCTGACCTCAGCCATATAAACTATTCTTCTTACATCAGGAGGAAAATAGATAAATTCAGGGGAAGACAAAGATGTTTGCTCAGGAGAACCTAATTATTAAGGCATCTTAAGAAAAGCCCTGGGCCGGAGCCCGCAGCATGGCAGCCGCCGCCTATGTGGACCACTTCGCCGCCGAGTGCCTCGTGTCCATGTCCAGCCGCGCAGTCGTGCACGGACCGCGGAAGGGGCCGGAGTCCCGGCCCGAGGGCGCGGCCGCCGCCGCCACCCCCGCACTGCCGCGCGTTGAGGAGCGCCGCGACGGCAAGGACAGCGCCTCGCTCTTCGTGGTGGCGCGGATCCTAGCGGACCTCAACCAACAAGAGCCAGCGCCCGCCCCAGCGGAGCGCAGAGAGGGCGCTGCTGCCCGGAAGGCGAGGACCCCCTGCCGACTACCGCCCGCGCCACCCGCGCCGCCGCCTGCTTCCGAACCCGTCTCCCCTGGCGGAGAAGGTGCGGCAGCCGCGCCCCCCAGCCCCGCTTGGAGCGAGCCCGAGGCTGGACTAGATCCCGAGCGGGAGCCAGGACCCGCGGGGAGCGGCGAGTCCGGCCTCAGACAAAGGGGCCGGCGGGGCCGAAGTCGCGCCGACCTCGAGTCCCCGCAGAGAAAGCACAAGTGCCACTACGCGGGCTGTGAGAAAGTTTATGGGAAATCTTCGCACCTCAAGGCGCACCTGAGAACTCACACAGGTGAGAGGCCCTTTGCCTGCAGCTGGCAGGACTGCAACAAGAAGTTCGCACGCTCTGATGAGCTGGCACGGCACTACCGCACACACACTGGTGAGAAGAAGTGCAGCTGCCCTATCTGCAGAGAAGCGCTTCATGCGCAGCGATCACCTGACGAAGCATGCTCGCCGCCACGCCACCTTCCACCCCGGCATGCTGCAGCGGCGTCGCGGGGGCTCGCGGACCGGCTCACTCAGCGACTACAGCCGCTCTGATGCCAGCAGCCCCACCATCAGCCCAGCCAGTTCACCCTGAGCCCCACTGGACCCACAGCAGCACAGCCCCGCCAGTCCCTCCGCCAGCCCCGCGCCCAGCCAAGGACCCCTACCCTGACAACAGCCATGAGCAGCCGCTCTCACCTCCTCTTTGTCAGTCCGTGCCCTTTCCTTTTGTAATAAGAAAAAAAGAGCAAGAACTTCATGAAAAGTCCACGTAAAAACACTTTTCTTCACCTCAGGTGTCAAAGTCAATTTGTTTTTAAAAAAAAAAAAAAGCAAAACAAAAAAAAATCAAAAGAAGAAAAAAACAAAAAAAATTTCAAAAAACATCATCCACAAATTGCACAATGGAGATACCCACAAAGTTGCGATTCAGCGGTGTCGAACCCCCTTTCTCAGGGATGGACACGTTCCACGAGGTCAGTGAGGGCACCCCTTCCTGCCGCCTTACTCTGTACATAGATTTGCACTCTGGAATTTTCTTTTAGGTTTGGGAACACACTGGGGACAGAGCAGGCCAACCAGTGCAGGTGGAGCTCAGCATGCATGTGGGTCAGTCCATCAGCTGGGAGTAGATGTGGTCACTGACATTTGTGATTCCAAGGCAGATCTTTTAGTGGTGAGGCGTGTCCTCCCCCTCCCTTCTACCCATCCACTCAGCCTCCATCCTTGGCCACATAGGCTTGGCTCAAAATGCAGATGGGTCTGAGGGACAGGCCACCTAACAAGGGATGCCTTAAGCCATGACAGGTCAAAGGAGCACTCCACTTGGGGGAATTGTGGAGAGTGTCATCTGCCCTCCATGACTGGCACTGCCTGTCTCACTCCTTACCTTCAGGAGCCCTCTCCTGGGCCCCTTGGAAAAATGGAAGCAGAGACGCAAGCCCTGGCTGGGCACAACATCACACCATCCAATCTCTAAGGAGACAGCCTGGGTTCCACCTGTCTGGGCCCCCACTGCCCAACAGACAGCACCAGGGACCCTTCACTATTATACCATATTCTCTGACTGGAAAATAGAGCCTGGGAATTCTGGTTTTCTAAAATGATTTTATGAAGTGTCGGTGTACCCAGTTCCCTAGCTCTCCCATGCTGCTATGGAGTCACCTCCTCTTTATTCTGTGGCATTATTGAAGTCATCCTTGGAAAACTCTCTACTTCCTTATTTAATGCATCATCCAGATCACCAATTTCACTGTAAAGTCACCCCCAATCTGTTCACTCCAGTCCATCTCCACTTCTGCAATTCTAGTGCAAATTATTAACACTCCACACGTGAGCAATTGCCTTAACTACCAAATTCATCTCCCTTCCACACCATTGCCTGTGTCCAGTTCACCACACAGCAGCCATGAACAAGAATGGTAATTTTGTTCTTCATTCTAACGGGAGGAAAAAGATAAAGGACCAAGTTATCTTCTCTCCCTGCCACAAACCAACAAAACTGGTAGTAAAGGTATACACACAATCACACACACATGCACACACACACACACACACACACACACACACACATGCACACACAAAATAGATTAGGCCAGCAATGAGAAAAAGAGGGGAAAAGAGGGCATTTGAGAAGTAATTTCAAGAAATACTGGGAAGAATGAAAAACGATAAACCAGTGCCTGATAAATAAGGCAATGGAAAGTGCTATCAAGTGCTCACATAGAAAAGGCAGAAGTAGCAAGATGTTCTGCCCCCACAGAATCGGGGAACTGAGAACTTTGAAGGGTTGATCAACTTAGAGAACAGAACTAAGGCATAGGCTAAAAATGAAGAGATTAATTGAAAGATTTCAAACAAAGCATGTCACCCTCCCCCAAACCCATCTCTTTCACCCATACGCTTTCTTAGATGGTTCAGCTGCTGCCTAAGATTTACCCCATCACAACTAGAGAGAGAGATAGAGAAGAGGAAAAGAAGGAAGAAGGAAGGAAGGAGTAAAACCTGCCATTCTTCTCTATAAAATCTAACATGGTTCTTTGGAAGAAGCAGGGCAGCTTGTGTGGGAGTTGGAACTTTGACATTCAGGAGTCTAAAACTATAATATTTAGCTCCCACCCACATATCTTAGAACAAAGTTTGCTAGTGCAATAACAGCACCTGACAGAAACTCACCTGGCTTTTCTGTTACTGCTTTCATAGTGCAAATGGACAGCAAGAACCACCAAAAATGTGGAGAGAAAAAATGCAATATGAGAAAGCTCAAAATAAGCAAAAGTGACTCCAGAAAAAAGAGATAATTCATCAACACAGAAAAAAGAAGAAAAGGAAGAAAGAAGGAAGGACGGACGGATGGACAGATAGGTGGTACCTTTCTGATGGTACCATCAAAGATATTTGGGAAGATATCTTTCTTATCTACAAAACAAACAAAAAATACAAGTACCAGATGTTCTTAGAAATAAGAAAGCCAGGCTTAGTGGCACAGGCCTGTCATCACAGTGACTCAGAGGGTTGAGGCAGGAAGATCACAGGTTGAAGGTCAGCCTCACTCAGCAACTTAGCAAGCCTTGTCTCAAAATAAAAAGGGCTCAGGATGTAGCTCAGATGTGAAGCATCCCTGGGTTTAAGCCCCAGTACCCCCACAAAAAAATCATTATGTTCTTGCAAATTAAAATATTAATATTAAAAAATCTTCAGAATAATAAAATTAAATATGCAATAGAAAATATAAGAGAAAATGAGACATGGTTTACTTGCAGATGTCCAACTTTAGAGAGCACAGAATAAATAGGAAAAGGTGATAATAATAAATAAAAATAGAAGAAATCTCCTACATGCTTCTTACAAAATGCTTCTTACATGGAAGTCAGCAAATTGAAAACATCCATGCCGACACAGTGGCATATCTCTGTAATCCCAGCAGCTCAGGAGGCTGACACAGGAGGATCACAAGTTCAAAGCCAGCCTCAGCAAAATCGAGGTGCCAAGCAAATCAGTGAGACACTGTCTCTAAATAAAATACAAAATAGGGCTGAAGATGTGGCTTGGTGGTCGAGTGCCCATGAGTTGAATCCACGGTACAACAACAACAACAAATTTAAAGCATCCATGATGTATCTGATTTAATAGCTAAAAGAAAGACATAGGCTGAGATATATCATTATAAAACTTCAAAATTATAAATATAAAACATACAAATATAATTTATAAATAAGTTGTCCAGTGTGGAGATAAAAACAAATTCCCTAAAAAAAAAAAAAAAAAACACAGACTATCATCAGAATTATCAGCAGTACTAGATCAGGGAAAATCATGAAAGGATGTTTTCAAAATTTTGAGGGAAAATAATTTTTCACCCAGAAATCTCTAGTCAGCAAAGTCATTCACCAAATATGAGAGCTGGAAAAAATCAATATCTTCTGAAATGTAAGTAATGAGTAAGTTCAGTTATTATAGTGCTTTCTGATGAAATTTCTTTAGAATTGATGTAACATATTCATCAAAAGGAGGGAATACACTAAGAAAGAGGAAAGTTCAAAAAAACAATGAATCCTCTTCAGAAGAGCAACAGTGAGTCCCAGGATGACAGCAGGGTGGATCAGGAAGTTGGAGAGCTCCGAGCAGGAACTAGGTGGCAAAAAGACCTACAATACCAGGGACTCGTGACAGGAAGTTCTAATAAAATTTAAAATCCAAGAAAGATAGATGATGCAAGAGAAAAAAATTAGAAACTACAAGGAAAAAAAACAGATATAAAAGAAAGGAAATACAAATATAATGCATTCCTAACATTATATTTCAACAATACTTACAGGATCATAATAGTGTTAACACTCTGTTGAATTTTGTACTTTAGAATCAACTTACAGAGAAAGTATGAAAGTCTTGTGGCTATAGAGTAGAATGCAGTGATGTGAACCTCATTAAAAGTGAAAGGTCAAGAGGACTGGGGATGTGGCTTTGTTGTCTGGAGGTAGAAAGGAAAGAAGGGAAAGTAGAACTGACCAGATAAGCAGGGAGGCTGCTCCTGTAGCACAGAGTGGAAAGAGAAAAGGCACTCTCCACAGTTGGAAAAACGAGAGGTCGAGGTAGCATAAAACTTAAAATGGCAGGAACTAAAGGGATTCTATAGAAGACAGATTTTCTTATTAAAACAAATTGCAAGATCAGGATATAGGAGAGCTTGGTAAAAATGAGCTAAATCTTCATTTATCATTGCAAGAAGCCAATAAAGAGCCTTCACAATTGGTAAATCTAGGAATACAAAAGATAAGAATATTTTGAAGATACCTTAGTGGTATGCTGGTTATGTGACAGCTAAGACAAACCACTGTGCATCATTTACTTCATCTATAAAATGAGAATAATAGCGGTACATGTTCATTTTGTGTGGCCTCTTCATGTTTATTAGGAACATTAAATAAGTCAATATATGTAAGTCACTTATAATGTGGTCTGGTGCATTATGAGTGTCACATACAAATAATATATATATATATATATATATATATATATATGAGTGATGTGGTGGAGATAGGGAAAGCAGTTACAGGGCTCTTAATTTTCATTAGTCACCTTTCTTATTATTTTTTGTTCTAACAAAAGATATGTGTTGCTTTGATTACCAAAAAAAAAAAAAATACTTTTTAAAAAATATTGAAAAGAGTCAATTCCAAAACCTAGAGATGCCAAATTTACATTTATCCCACATTTTTTCTTTTTGGTGCTCCCAGCTTCACCCAGGTCTTCACACATCATGCCTGCTGGGGAAGTATTCTACTACTCAGCTACATCCCCAGCCCCATCCCATGAGTTTTTAAGCTCTGCTATAGAACTAATTTAAAAATCTACATAAAGTAGACCCAGGGCTTCATGCTCATTGAACTTGGGGTTAACTCAGTCTCCCGAGTGTAGCAGGCGCCCTTCCCCTTCCTCTTCCTGAGCGCTGAGGTTGCTGTGGGCCACCAGGGGCAGAGGGGCAGTGCTGTGCCCTGTAGTGCTTCCCAGCGGACTGGGGATGGCTCCTGCTTCTTCCAGGAACAGGTGCCTTCCCTTGGGCTCCGGGGCCCTTCACTTGGAGGTTCCCTCCGGTCAGCCCTAGTGGCTGTGAAGGTTTCCAGGTGAAGGCCATAATTGTCAGAACAAATAACCCTCGGGTTGGGAGGACACCAGGCAGGCCGCCGGGACCCACGGAAATTGATCTGTGCACAGCAGTCGGCGCGCTCAGAACTGCTCCCGGGTCACCTGCCCGGGCCTCTCCCTGGCTGGGGCTCACAACTCATTAGCTTGCAGCCATCCACTCAAGGCCGGCTCGGGAGGGCCTGCTAAAAGAGCAGCGGCTTCGTGCGGTATCCTGGATACCAGCGCTTGGGGCAGGTGGCCCCGGAGCTCAGAGGACTGTGGGCTTTCTGGCAGGTTTCTGGCCAAGGAAGATGCCTCCGTGGGCACGCCTCGGCTCCTCCTCCTCTTGCTTGCGAAGGGAGCTGTCACAGTGACCTGAAGCAACAGGGCACGGGTGGCCAGGTTGGCCAGTGTGTGTGCAGCCTTTGCTTCATATGGGAGGGGGGTCTGGAACATTCTAGTTAGCACCCAAGCCAGCCCTCGCCTTTGGCTGGCTTGTCTTAGAAAAGGGCCTAAAAGGTTTTCCAGAACACACCTCACATCCTTGGGTGGCCTTACAGATGAGCGACCCAAGAGTTTAAGAGAGACCGCGGGGATCCCCCTTCCCCAGGCCCCCCCATGCTCTGCCGCCCCCCCATTCTCAGTCCCTGCCAGCTCTCCGCTGGGCATGGCGCGACAGGAAATACTGAAACCTGATTTCTGGTAGCAGATAGTGTTCAGTGTGTTTTAAAACTTTCTTAATCAAGGTAATAAAGCATTGCATAAATTACTGCTCGGCTTACTGGGAGCGGTTCATATTAATATTTTAACACGCCAAAGAAGGAAGATTAATACCAGTGATTCTCAAGCAAACTGTTGACACAGAGCACGTTCTGCAAGGGGGGAGGGGAGGCTCGTTTCGTTTCATTTTGGAAATGGGTAGGTTGCCATCGATGGTCTACCAGATTCCTGTCGTTAGCTTAAGTAAATTAGAAAATATTGTATTGATCCAGCCCAGAGTGGGGGGACAGTGGAGGAAGGTAGGGGGTGGGGCTGTATGAAGCCTTTATGTCATCCCCCCCCCAAGGTTCTGGGGATGGAACCCAGGCCTTGAGCACGCTAGACACACCCTCTGCCATCTGTTGAACCTATGAACACACCTCTCTGTCCTGGTTAACCTCCTATGTTTGGGGGGGGGGGGTGTTCTGCCTTGGTCATCCTGGTTTGGGGAGTTGTTGTTGTTTGTGTTGTTTGTGTGTGTGTACCAGGGGTTGAACTCAGGGGCCCTCAACCACTAAGCCACATCCCAGCCCTATTCTGAGTTTTTAAATTTAGAGACAGCGTCTCACTAAGTAACTTGTTGGTTGCTAAGGCTGGCTTTGAACTCGTGATCCTCCTGCCTCAGTCTCCCAAACCGCTGGGAGTACAGGCGTGCCCCATTGTGCCCGTCTGATCCCACTTTTCATCTAGATTTGTGCCCCCCCCATTCCTGCCTGTTAAGTGGCCTGAGAAATGAGAATGCCCTTATACCTGCTAATGCTTTGTTTGAAATGGTAGCAGCTGAATCCCTCTGACCTCATGCTGGAAACTGGGATAAGGATTTTTTGTGTGTGTAATTCCAGGGGCTCAGAAGGCTGAGGCAGGAGGATCCCGAGTTCAAAGCCAGCCTCAGCAACTTAGCAAGGCCCTAAGCAACTCAGTGAGGTCCTGTCTCTCAATTAAAAAAAAAAAAAAGGCTTGGGGGATTCCACCGCTTGGGTCCCCTTCTTCCTCCGGGAGAAGTCTTTTCTGCTGTCCTTTAATAAACTTCTAATTTCTACTCTGAAAAAAAAAAAAAAGGCTTGGGGATGTGGCTCAGTGGTCAAGCATCCCTGGATTCAATTCCCGGTACCAAAAGAAAGAAAGAACTCTGTAGTGCAGTAGAAACCCAGGCCTTGCTTAGGCTAAGAATTTTTGTGAGTCTGCTTATACCCTTTCACCACCCTGGGTGTGGGCTCCTCCAGAGGAGGAAATGGAGACTGAAAAAGTTGAAGCATCATTGGCTCCTAGCCAGGTCCCAAAGTCAGTGGCTACAGAGCCCTGGATGACACCATCCTTGAACTGGCCAAGCCACCGTGGGTTCTGGGGCCCTGGGGTGTGAGTCTTCGAATACTGCAAAACAGTCTCCCCTGGTGAGGTCACTGTGGTGATCCAGTGGTGTCTCCCATCTCCGCCCCACAGGAAGTGGTCTTGTACTGCCTGGAGAACAAGATTTGTAATGTGAATCACCGTGACAACGCAGGTTACTGTGCCCTGCACGAAGCTTGTGCTCGAGGATGGCTCAACATCGTGCGACACCTCCTTGAATATAGCGCTGATGTCAACTGCAGTGCCCAGGATGAAACCAGGTCAGTAGTGTGTCTTGCCTTGGCCTGGCCCAGCAGGGCCAAGACAATGGCTCTCAGGGTACCTGGAAACCTTGGGAAGAACCACAGAGGGAATTGAATTCTCGAATTGAATCGAACAGACCTTTCTGGCCTATTTGAATTCTGGCCCACTCCTGGCCAGGGCTGCAGCGCTCCCATGGACCAGAGCGCTGCCTCGCCCCCCCCCCCCCAAAAAAAATGTCAAGGTCTGTGTGAATGGTCAGGGTTGTGGCCTTTAAGACCCTGGGCTGCTTATCACTGTCTCTGAAATCACTACTTAAAAATATCTGTGAGCCGGAAGTCCTAAGACACACACAGAGCCAACTGCCCTCCCTCCACCGGTTCCACAGGACCTGCCTCACCACCCACATCCCAGGCCCTGGCCCTCGCCCTGTCCTTGACCTCAGTTTGTTGGTCAGAGACCCAGGTCTGAGTCAGCTCAAGCGTCTTCCTGACTCCAGCACCTTAGGGCCCCGCCTGGAGGCAGGGCAATGAGGTTCCCGGACAAAGGAGCCACAGAAGCTTCTGGTCTTCTGCACTTGGCAGTTGGCATTCCCTCAGAATGGGGCGTGGCTGGGGGCAGTGGGGGGGGGCTCCGTACCCTCCCGAGGACACACCTCACCCAGCCCTGCACATCAGTGGTCAGTGTATGGCCCAAGCCAGGCTTTCAGAACAGTGTCTGTGCACTGGACACTGGACGTGGTGGAGTCCCGCCCCGCCCCCATTGGATGCTATAGCAATGGCTTGTGCCTTGGCCTGTGTGAAGATTGGGTTGTTTTCTCTTAATCCCAGTCAGTTTCCTTTACCTGGCGAATCGCAATTGCAGTTCATTGAGAAGACTTTTATTTTAGGCTTGACAACCTCCTTAGGCCTGGGAGTGAAGTCAAGTGTCAAAATGACAGTAATTACTTGCAGGGCTTTGGGCCCATCCCTGTGCCTCAGCCTCCCCTTCTGCAAAAGCAACGACCTTGCTCACCTTACTCCCCTCCTGGGTGAGATATTACACCCAGGAGGCCCAGCAGCCTGTGGCACCCCTGTGCCCGGTGTGCCTGTTACTAAATGAGACTACTTGGGAGGAAGTGGCACGGGCCTAGTCTGAATGTCGTCGTCATGCCTCTGTCCCCAGGCCTTTGCATGATGCCGTGGAGAACGACCACTTGGAAATTGTCCGCTTGCTTCTTACGGTGCTGATCCCACTTTGGCTACATACTCAGGTAGAACCATCATGAAAATGACCCACAGCGAACTGATGGAGAAGTTTCTCACAGGTATGACAGAGCCCAAGCAATGTTCTCATCCAAAAGTTAGATTGGGGGCCACCGGCAGGTGTGGCTGAGTGGTACAGCTCTTGCCTGACACGGACGAGGCCCTGGGTTCCATCCCTAGCACTAAGTCAGTTCCTCACCAGACTCTTCCTGCCAAGGAACGCCACAAGTCAGATGGCAGGAGCTACTTTTAGATTGGGATGTGACAGGGCAGAAACCAAAAAGGCTGGGTTTTTTAAAGCTCTGAGTGACAGCAGCCGGGCGTTGGGCCTTTGGTATGAGGTGACCCTATGCTAGCGAGGCCAGTTGATCTCTTTGCTTGAAGATTCTAAAATGTTTCCTAAAGCTATTTGCATTTTCCTCAAATGCATTTTTCACTAGAGTATGGCACTTGGGGTTTATATCATGAGTCTGGGTGAAATGACTCAAACGTCCCCTGAGCGGGATTCTCTGGGCCACTTTGCGGTGCGTGGTCTTGGGCTGACCTGTCTTCTCAGCCCCGGGTGCTCCCAGACACTGCGGCTCAGTTCCTTACCAGACTCTTCCGCCAAGGAACGCCCCTGCCTGCCTGGTGGCCCGGCCTTGTTCCCCTTGGTTGCTCAGCGCATCAAAGAAAGGGCCCACGCAGAAGATGCTACTTTGTTTTGGGGTGTGAGGCTGGAAGACCCCTTCGCTCCCCAGTCTAGCTCTGGTGTCGGGGGCCAGGGTGGATCTGTGCCTTGGGGAAAGAGGTGACCAGATCTTGTCAGACTCCACGGAGAACAGGGCTGCGGATACGGCGTCGGTGATCCAAATGGGAAGACAGGAGGGGACAGGCCAGCCTGTTGTGAACTGAGGGGACAAAATACCTGCACGGGGGTGCCCCCCCATGTGCACATCGTTTTGTTCTCACCTGGAGGTGTTTGTCTTGTTTTTCTTCCCGTTCTCTGCAGATTATTTAAATGACCTCCAGGGTGGCAGAGATGATGACTCTAGTGGCACTTGGGAGTTCTACGGCAGCTCTGTTTGTGGTGAGCAGCTTGGTTCTCCTGCTGTCTCTGGGGAGGGGATGGGTTGGCGGGGTCCAGTCTGTGGGCCAGGGCAGGGGGCGGTGGGCAGCAGAAGCAGGGCCCAGCCGGAGAGAATCTTGTTATTTAGGACCCCCCTCGTTCTGGTTTAACCGACTCCTCCCCCTCTCTCTTGCCCCATATTAGAACCCGATGATGAAAGCGGGTATGATGTTTTAGCAAACCCCCTGGGCCTGAAGACCAGGATGACCACGACGACTCCTACAGCGACGTGTTTGAATTTGAGTTTTCAGAAAGCCCCCTCTTGCCGTGCTACAACATCCAAGTGTCCGTTGCTCAGGGGTGAGCATGGCTCCTAGCTGGGGCCACATGTGGGTGGCGGGGGTGGGGGAGAGGCCCCTTGTAAACAGACGGGTGGGTGGGTGAGTTCTCAAACGTCCATGGACCTCAGATACTGCCATCAGCCTCTTCCACAAAGAGCACGCGTCAGCTTGATTAAGCTGACCAGGATGGTGCAGCAGAATACAGATAGCTCTCAGTTGAAGAAGGTTCGAGTCACCCTCGCGAGACCAAGGGGCATTGAAGTCAGTAGCTAGAATTTCACAGAAGAGTCAGCATTCTGGATACTTGAGTCACTGAACACTTTGGAAAGGGGTTCCTGGTAGGCACCACCTTCTTCAGACTCCAACAGGTCACCATAGGGCCCTCCCAGTCATTTGAGGTCTGATGGCCTTCAGTGACATACTACCTTCTCACCTAAGGATATGTGACACTGGGGAATCTTGATCCTCAGGTTTGGTTAGATCCAGTCTGGCCCCTGTGATCTGGGGTAGTTAGTGTCTTGGGGTGTCCAAGTCAGGCTGCTGTGCCTTCATGCTACCAAAGGTGCTTCATGAGTAAGGTGGTTCTCAGGCTCTAAAGCTGTGAACATGTATGCCATCACAAACAGTGACGGAAATCGGAAAGTGTGGCAGGGTGTACATAAGGAATGTAACACCTTCTTAAAATGTCACTCCAGAAAGATTGAGGGATAGAGGGTGGGATGTGGGCCTACTGCGTTTGTCATGCTCTGTTGGTGAGAGTCTGGGGAGACGACAAAGAGGTTGGGACGCGGACTTGCTTCCCCCAGTAACAGGGACAGTGGGCGATCAGCTGGATGAGCAGGACTCAGCCAGTTAATTTCCATCAGCAGTGGAAGCCCTGAACCTTCTTAAATTGATGTTTCTTTAGAGACAGGGTCTCGCTGAGTTGCTTAGGGCCTCAGTAAATCACAGAGTCTGGCCTCCAACTTGCCATCCTCCTGCCTCAGCCTCCCCAGAAACTCACCCGCTAGTCTTGCTCTTTTGCAGGCCACGGAACTGGCTGCTGCTTTCCGACGTGCTCAAGAAGTTGAAAATGTCCGAATATTCCGCTGCAATTTTCCCAATGTGGAAGTTGTCACGATCGCCGAGGCAGAGTTCTTCTGGCAGGTTTCTGCGAGCCTCTTGTTCTCTTGCTCCAAAGACCTGGAAGCCTTCAACCCCGAAAGCAAGGAGCTGCTGGATCTGGTGGAGTTCACCAGCGAGCTGCAGACGCTGCTGGGCTGGTCCGTGGAGTGGCTGCACCCCAGCGACACGGCACCCCAGGACTACTGGTGAGCGCTCTACTTTCTATCCATGCCAGAGACAGAACTGTTTCAGAGTAAAAGAGAGTTTATTTTTTGAAGCATTTAATCCATTTGATTTTCTTTCAAAATATTAAATTTAAAATATGATATTTATGTGAATAGTTTTTAAAAATTAAAATTTATTAAATATAATTTATTGAATTTTAATTTTGTAACAATTCTGAATATAACTTAAAATATGAACATACCTAATTTTTCAACATTCAACATTTATTTTTAATAATTTTAGAAAATAGATTGGTTTTTAAATACATTTGTGCTTTGAGTGCAATTACATTTTTGATCAATAACATCAATAACATCCATACAACACAGATTATGTAACAATTTTGATGATGACAGCCTAATCAGTGACTTAGTTGAAATAAAGTCAAGAAAAAATAATTATATGGAATAAACATGATTTAATAATTATGTCTTTATTCATTAATGATTTTAAACATCACTGTTCCATTAACAGAATACCAGACAATAATAATTAAATTTGATCTTCTTGGATATTTTACCAAACATGTCCTTTTTCTTTTTCTTTTTTGTGCTGGTGATCAAACCCAAGGACCCATGCTACCAGCATTCACTCTACCACATCCCTAACCTATTATGTCTTATGAAAACTATGGCAAAAAAAATTGTAGGAGAGCCTCCATTTTTACTTTCGCCCCAGATCACCCAAATGCTTTGATTAAGAGGATAAGAATCCTAAGGTCAGGGACAAGGGCACCTTCAGAAGAAGGGTGTTATTGCTCAAGTATCAGGATTCCCAATTTAGTCCAAAGTGGAGGTGTACACAGTTTTTAGTAAACACAAATATCCTGAACTTCACTCATTTCACACACAAATTCATTTTCACATATATTATTCTAATTAACAAAACTTTGATGCTGATTTAAAAAAAAAAAAGAAAGAAAGAAAGAATGCTTTCAGAGAGTAGGAATTTGTTACATCTTTCAAATGCTAACCAAATGCCTCTGGAGTGTGTACTCTTAATTAGAGTATTTCAACCATTAACTATCCCTAGGGTGCAAATTACAATTAAGGGTCACACTACATATTACTGTTTAAGTAGGAGTATTTTAGAGTAAATTATAGCAAATCTAACAATCACCACGTATAAGGGCTTTATAAAGCAAGAGTTCTGTCATTAATTAGCAAGTCTTTAATGTGTCCCAGCGAGTCCTTGATTCAGACTTTGATCTAAACGGTCAGAAGTCATTCAGTTCTATCCTGGCCTTTTCAAGGAAAAGGAAGCTTGACTAAATGGATGGTTAGCACTTATCTGTGTATTCACTGATTTATTCAACTAACACTTATTGAGTTTAATGTATACAAAACACTGTGATAGCTTTGTAGGTGAATGGATGTAATTATGACAGTGTTTATATTAAAAGTATTTTCATAGTCCAGTATAAAAAGGCACATACATTTCAATATGATGTAATAAGTGCTACAATAAAGATCACCAAGGAAGATTTCACCAAAGAGATGAGATCTGCTCACAACTGACCTTGAACATTAAGGAGGAATCTAGGGTATAATGGGGAACCAGAAAGGCTCTCCAGGAGAGGCAACAGTGGTGGAAATATACAGAGGTGTGAAAGAATGTGACTTGTAAAATAACAGCAGTGAAGCAGTCAGGTGTGGCTCAGGCTAAGGTGTGAAGAGTGCTGGACCATGACTGGAATAGTAGGTAGTATCAGAACACTGAAGGTCTTTCATGCCATCTTAAAGGTTTAGACTTAGTTCTGGAAATTATGGGAAGCCACTGAATGACTTCAAAGAGAAGATAAGGTTTTCAGATTTGTGTTTTAGAAAGGTATCTGTAGGATTGTGGAGAAAAATGTCAGTTCGTTGAGTTTCACTCTGTGAAGTAAGTATAGGAGGTATTTTCATTCACATTTGATGTAAGAGGCACTAGATCTGGTAAATACCATTCCAAAATGGAGAAAAATCAACACATTGTCCAGAAAGGAATGTAGGTAGAAACCTCTGTGTAGTTCATCTTTGGCTTCAGTCTTCTTATCCTTGAAAATAATTATTAATCACTAAGTCTGGTTACACTGTTGATATCAGATTTTTGCATAATTGATTGGATCAGAATCTGAATCAGGTACTTTGAAGCTTCAATGATTGGATGGTTGTGGGGATTGAATAAGAGCTGTAAAGCCCTTGTCATATTTAAAAGCTAATCAAAAATCCTTTATTACTTGTATCCCTTCATACATCTGATTTTGTTTCAGTGAATAAGCCAGTGCTGAACACAAAGTCAGTATTCAATCAATATGTGCTCATTGGAAATTATGTACATTTTAAAAAATAGACTATTTTACATATACCTAGGTAGGAAACTAATTCTATAGTGAATTATCTTTATTTGCAAATCTTATTTTTTGCTGACTATTGTAAAAGCTAAAAGTTTATTTTTGCACAATTCTTCATACTTTCAAAGAATTTTTCAGCTATATTATTAGGGAAACTATAGGAAAATATATTCTTATCTCCAAGGAAGAAATGGGAAAAAACCTTTGCAGATACATTAAAGAATTCTTCCAAATGACACAGTACCAGTGTACTTTAACATACATTAAAGTGTCCCTGAAGCTGAACCCAAACTCAGACTTACTTTTTCCTTGCCCAATAATTTTTTCCATATGCCAAACTATTTTGGGTAAATAAAAATGTACCTACAGTGTACCTGAAGGAACAATTAATTTGACTAAAATAATATAAAGTATTAGACAATGAGCTGGGCCTGATGGCACAGGCCTGTAAACCCAGGAGCTCCAGAGGCTGAGGCAGGAGAATTAAAATTCTGCAATTTAGTGAGGCCCTTAGCAATTTAGGAAGACCCTACATCAAAATAATAATAATAATGATGATGATGATGATGATGATGGACTGGGGATGTGACTCAGTGGTTAAGTGCTCCTGGGTTTAATTCTGTTCCACCTCCTAAACTCCCCCTCACTCTCCTTAACCCTCCCCAGAAAAGAATTAGGCTAATTCATTTTAGGCTGGGCACAGAGTAGGCACTGATGTTTGCATAATTATACACAACATGTAACAGCATGCCTATTACAGTGCCTGGTATACAGTAATCCGTATTTACAAAATAGTTATGGTTTGAATTCCTCTTTTCGATAAATATTTTAAAGGAGTCGCTTTCCCCTAATTAAAATTTAAGGATAAGGTTCATTATTTTAACAGTTTCTATTTGGGCCTAACACATCACATTGGAAAGCTGCCCTCTGCCTCACGTGATTTATCCCTTCCACTACCCAGATGCAAATTACACTTTGCTTGCTAAACTAAGGACTCAAAAGCCCCTGATGGCTTTTTTTTGCCCTTTCTGACACAGCCAGAGAATTCAATGCCCTTCCCAATAGAAACAACTAAGCGCCTTCTCCTAACTGGAGGTCCGCTACAGCGAAACCTCCCGTATAAAAGGCAAATGAGAGGGCAGCGTCCCCTTTAACTCCCGCCCATCACGCCGGCAGCATCCAATCACTTTTCTCTGTGGCGCCGCCGGGGCCTAGGACTGGCTTCGAGGAGGACCGGCGCGAGACCAGCGCGCATGGGCGGAGCACAGAGATTTGTCTGTCATGTGCGGTCGCCGGGCCTCCCAGTCTAGCTGAGCGCCCGGCCGGGCTGGCTGGGGGCGGGGCCCGAGAGCTGCTGCGCCTGCGTGGTGGGCGTTCTCGGGAGTTGCTGCTGCCGCCGCCAACGCCTCCGGCAGCACCACCACCGCCGCCGCCGCCTCCTTCGGGTGTAAAATTCGGAGTTCCTGAAGCAGAGTTGGAACGTGCCGGCTTTCCTCAGCAAGCTGTGGACGTTTGTGGAGGAAACCCACACCAAGGAGTTGACCACCTGGAGCCAGGTATGGTCGGGGCACCGCTGCCTCCGAACCGCCTCCTCCCGCTCCCTCCCGCGGGGTGGTCCCTCACGGCCAGCGGCTCGCCGCTCCCTGCCAGGCGCGCGGCGGCTGTGCGGCACCGCGCGCGGCCTCTGCGCGCAGCCTCTAGAGGACCCCTGGTATGGCTCCCGAGGGGAGCTGGGGCCCCGCCGCGCCGCTCGCCGCGCGCCGCGGTGGGGGCGGGGCGGCCCGTAACGGTCGGCCGGGTCGCGTTCGGAACCGGCCCCGCGCAGCCTGGGCAGACGACGGACCTCGGGCGCGGGAGCCGCGTTATTGCGCACTCATCCTCCATCCGGCTCGGGTAAGGATCGGGACCCGGAGACCCGGGCCGGGCTCTTGGGCGCGGGGTTAGCGACCTGACCACACGCACACAGCCCTCGCTTTGCCTCTGGCATCTTTTCTGAGGTGAGCTGTCGGGGGAGTAGGCAGAGGTTCCAACGCCGGCTGTTGCTCATCAGTGGCTTTTTCAAACATTAAATAGAAAATGGCAAAGTGTTCTTTGGAGACGGCCATGTGTGTAGTCGGGTATTTTATAATTATGATGATGAAAGTGCTAATAGACGGTGTTGAGTAACTTGATGAGGAGCTAAGGGTGAATTACCGAATTTCCCCAAACAGTGGCCCGCAGAATGGTGTCTGGGTGCCTAGAGTATTTGATCATGACTCTGCTTCCAAACAAGGATGACCCCACTCCAGCCTCTTATCCAGTCTGCTCTAAGTTTCTCTGTGATAAGATGCATGGACGGATGGGTTGCCTCCATGGCCCGAGACCCTTTCTAGTTCCAAACACACAGATTCTAGACAGGATGATCATGAACATCGACACCACATTTACTTTAGTAGGCACTTGGATTATTGGAATCAATTCATGAGGCATTTTGGGTTTTTCTTAACGGTAGATGATCACTTAGTTGGGAATATTTTCAGGTATGGAGTTTTTGATAATGTCTGACACCTGTTACTGCTAGCGCCCGCGGGGCTGGCTGGGGGGCAGGGCCGAGGGCTGCTGCGCCTGCGTGGTGGGCGTTCTCGGGGAGCAGCTGCTGCCGCCGCCTCCGGCAGCGCCGCCGCCGCCGCGGCTCAACGCTCCCTGCCAGGCGCACGGCGGCTGTGCGGCACCGCCGCCTCCGGCAGCGCCGCCGCCGCCGCGGCTCAACGCTCCCTGCCAGGCGCACGGCGGCTGTGCGGCACCGCCGCCTCCGGCAGCGCGGCCGCCGCCGCGGCTCAACGCTCCCTGCCAGGCGCACGGCGGCTGTGCGGCACCGCGCGCGGCCTGTGCGCGCAGCCTCTAGAGGACCCCTGGTATGGCTCACGAGGGGAGCCGGGGCCCAGCCGCGCCGCTCGCCGTGCGCCGGGGTGGGGGCGGGGCGACCTGTAACGGTCGGCCGGGTCGCGTTCGGAACCGGCCCCGCGCAGCCTGGGCAGGCGACGGACCTCCGGCGCGGGAGCCGCGTTATTGCCCACTCATCCTCCATCCGGCTCGGGTAGGGATCGGAACCCGGAGACCCAGGCCGGGCTCTTGGGCGCGGGGTTAGCGACCTGACCACACGCACACCTGCAGTATCAATTGCAGAGTTTCATACTCATCCACAAATACTTAATTTCATGAATTTTAAGGCAAAGACATAAGACAGTAATTTTTTATTCCATTATTAAATTATTAAGTCAGCTTTTTTTTTCTTTTTTTTCTGCACAGGGGATTGAGCCCACAGGCATTTAATTGCTAAGCCATATCCCCAGCCCTTTTTATTCTTTATTTTGAGACTGGGTCTCAAAAGTTGCTGAAGCTGGCTTTGAATTTGCAGCCCTCCTCCCTGAGCCTCCTGAGTCACTGGGATTACAGGCGTGGGACACTGTGCCCAGCTTAGTGTATATTTTAACTACTCATTTTTCTAATATACCAGTAGGAAAATGAAAATGAACTCGTGTCTGTGCCAGAGTTACAATAAGTGTTTAGTGTTTGATGAATGAGTGAAATCCCTCTGCTAGTGGTAGAAATGATAAAGAACATTTGAAAAGAATTTTAGAGATCATCTAGTTTAACTCCATCTCACCCACCATAATTGAGGATTCTAGGCTTAGACAGGTTGGATTACTCAGCTATAGTTACACAGCTAGTCAAGATTGGAGATCAGCCTCTTAACATGGATTTCTGATCCCCAAGGTCAATCTTCTAACATAGATTTCTGAGCTCCACCAACTGTACTAAAGTTAATATAGAGATTAGCACCATATTTAATTTTTATTTTATTTCTTTGGTACCGAGTATTGAACCCAGAAGCACTCAACTGCTGAAGCACATCCCCAGTCCTATTTTGTAATTTATTTAAAGACAAGGTCTCACTGAGTTGCCTAGTGGCTCACTGTTGCTGAGGCTGGCTTTGAACTCAAGATCCTCCTGCCTCAGCCTCCTGCGCCGCTGGGATTACAGGTGTGCTCCATCATGCCTGGTTCCATGTTTAATTGTATACGAAAATGATGTCCATGGGGCTGGGGATGTGGCTTAAGTGGTAGTGCTCACCTGGCATGTGTGCGGCCCGGGTTCGATCCTTAGCACCACGTACAAACAAAGATGTTGTGTCCGCTGATAACTAAAAAATAAATATTAAAATTCTCTCTCTCCCCTCTCTCTGTTTTAAAAAAAATGATATCCTTCACAAGTTAGTGGATAAATCTGGATAAATGTTATCTAGTACTAACCTAGTAGCTTAGTGCACCTGCCTATCTTCAATCATGCTGTCACACATATTTTCTAAAAGCAGTGCTGACACTGAAAGGTAAAACTTTTAAACAGTGATGTTAGTTGAAAAACCAAAATAAGTTACCCACATCTTTCAAAAGTTGCTATTTATAGTTGTTTCTGTTTTATTTATTTATTTTCCCATACTTGTACTGCACTTCTGTTGAGGTAATTTAGCATTTATAGTATCTGATTGAAAATCGTATTAAGGCCTTTTCGAAGAAGCAGATGTTTTGGGAACCAAGCAATCTTTTAGGCATTTTTTTCCCCCAGTGGCGGAAAATAATCTCTAACTTGAGTGTAAGGCAAGGACAGAAAACTCACCAGCTGCAGTTTGGAAAATTTGGCTTAACAGTTCTAAAGACTTACGTAACTTTAGTTTTTCTTGAAATTTGACAAAATTAAGTGAAATAATCCTCTCTTCATTAAACAGAAATAATATTGTGAATGATCAAAATTATACTAAATTTGTTACTGACTCAAAATTTTTAATAAGTCTTTAGATCCAAGGTCTTTAAGAAAAACACACTATACATATTTCAGTTTTTCCTTTATTCTCTCCCGAAACAAAAAGTTGTCTTTTTTTTTTTTTAAAACATTTCCCATAACTTCAAAATTTCATATAATAGTTCTTTGTTCAGGTAAACAATTTATTTCCACAGTCAAGAAAAGAGATAGTATTTTCAGACAACCTAAAGCATGTTTTTAAATGTAATATATCCTAAAGAGAAGGACACATGTTTAGCTAGGAAGAAACTGGGGAAACCTGATATACAGAGACAAGAGGTTATGGAGGTTAAATGAAAGTTCTTGTCATTGATAGTGAAGAACAGCTTTTACTGCTATTGACTGTTGATAATTATTATAAAGTACCATAAAAGAAGGAAATTACTATAAGGTCAGTGTTCTTACCTTTGTCTCTGTTTCTCAAATTGCTTGAGAAGGATGCACGATTTCACTAGAGACCTCATACCCATTTGTTCCACTTTTTTGTGCCTTTTGGCAATTCTCTAGTATTCTCAAATCAGCACAGATGAATAGAGAAATAGGAGTTGGAGGGAGCAAACCAGAAAACTGTAGTGTTTTCTAGCTGTTTTGAAGGAATTTGAATATCCTGGCAACCATTGCATTGTTTCGATGTTCTAGAGTGAAACACAAACATGGCAAAGTAAGGGTAAAATCCAAGTTAGATGGGCCTGCAAAAAAGTTGGAAGACTCATTTGCAAATTATTTTTATTTGTATATGTAAAAGAGGAGTTAAAGACTTAAGAAATAATTGGTGAACATTGAGAAGTTACAGACTTGTTAAAGTTGCACATTTGTATTCTGGAAATTGTTTTCAGTGATCCTAAAGTATTAGATTATTTGTAAGAACATTTTGAGCATTCTACACTAAGAGTGCCAAAAGTTTAATTTAGGCATTAGCAATGGCTACTGACTACTTTTGGAAAGTTTGCCAACATTTATGGGTAAGGATGGAGGAGAAGGTACCAATCTCTTGTCCCACTCAGTAATGGCTTTCTGACCCTTGTAAAATGTTTAGGGAGAAGGGAGAATTCACTGTTGAATTGCTTGAGCCTCATGGGTTTATGGCAATAAGGTTGAATTTTTGTACTCAAAGATGTAATTTATTAATTTTAGAGTAGAGACTGAAGGAATACCAAAGTAGAGACACAGAATGATAGGAGTGAATGAGGGCTTTGTGTGAGGAAGACAATGCAAATTCAAATAAGAAACTTTCATCTTTATTTGATATTATCCAAGAGTTGAGATTCGACAGATATGATTGAGTTTATTGAACTAAAGATTCATTTAGTAAGTTAATCATAAATATTTGTTGTGGACCTGTTAATGCCCAGTATGCTAGGTACTAGGAATTTATTCAGTAGTGAACCAAAGTGCTTTTGTTCGTGGAGTTTACATTCTAGTAGAAGGTACTGATAGATAAAATAAGCCAATATGAATAACTGAGCAGTGATAAGTACCATAAAGGAGAGCAAACAGGTTAACAGTCTGTCAGTTATGATCCAATCAAAAGACAACATCCACAGAATATTTTCAATAGGGAAAGTTTAATAGAATTACTATTTCATAGGAATTGGAGTAAAGAAAACTCTAAAGAATATAGGAGTAGTTAGTAGGAACAGGCAGTGTTGGTATAGCTATGATAATGCCATAGTAGGGACACTTCCCTCAAAGCTTGGATCCTGGCCTTGTTGGGGAAAGTGTGGCCATATTTCACTGAATGGAAGAGAAGTCATTTGTGTTGGACTGGTGGAACTTACTGGAAATCTGACATTTAGAACTCTGAGCAAGGATTGATAAACTACAGCCCAAATGCCAGTCATCTGTTTTATGAATTTAATCGGAACATAGCCGTGATCAGTCTATTTATATGTTGCCTATAGCTGCTTGTTTTGTTACACAGAGAAAATCTTGGGATTACAGGCTTGGGCCCCCTCACCTGGCCACTGTTAACTTTCAGTGTTAATGTAGTAAACATATAGCTTAGAGTTTTGCAGTTGATTTGTAATCAGTGCATCTTAGTATAGTGTCTACTACAGATACTGATAAAATGTGTTTCCTTTTAATTGATCTTATTTATTTTATTGTTATACAGATAGCAGAAATGGTCTATTTTTCTTATTTAATGGAAATGCTAATGATATAATGCAGTATTTGGTGTCAGGTAGATATCAAAAAATTTAATTGCAGTTTGGCACTTACTTGCAATTTTTTGTTGTTGCCATTATCAGGAATAGAATTTTGATTTGAAGGTATCATGGAAGGACTGGTCAGGACAGGTTTGGGATTCATATATATGAGTGTGCCAGAGAACCTTAACTAATTGACCTTTTCTGGTTTTCTTTAGAATGGCCAAAGTTTTCTGGTCTTGGATGAACAAAGATTTGCAAAAGAAATTCTTCCAAAATACTTCAAGCACAATAACATGGCAAGCTTTGTAAGGCAACTAAATATGTGTAAGTATGGACAGCAGTTTATTTGTTCTGCTAACCAATTACTGATTAAACCATTTTTTTCTCATTAAGCTGATAAAGGAAAATTCCACACAAGCAGTGTGACTTTTTGACTGTTGTCTAATTCCAGTCTGAGTAAATTTTCAATCTTTTTCAGATGATTTCCGTTAAGTAGTACATACTGACTCTGGAATAGTAAAGCAGGAAAGAGATGGTCCTGTTGAATTTCAGCATCCTTACTTCAAACAAGGCCAGGATGACTTGTTGGAGAACATTAAAAGGAAGGTGAGTTGTTGTTAACATTATTTAGCTAAGATTTTGACATGTATGATTGACCAATGAGCAGTTTTAGCTATTGTAATGCAGAATGTACAGAAAATACACAGGTGTTCTTTGTTAGAATGAATCAGACCAATAAAACTTTAATTAAATTTTCTATCCTCCACCTTTCCCTGTGTTCATCTGTAGTGAGAGCTCATTCTTCATTTTCTTGATGAAAGGAAAATGCTTACAACATTCTGATTGAGGATGAAGAGTCATTATTATAATAGGAAGGTTCATTCCTGTGTTGATTGAAAAAAAGTCCTCACTGTAGGACTTTTTTTGTTGTTTATTGATATATATCCATTGTACAGAATAAGTCCTTTGTACATGATAGGCATTAATTGTTACATTTTTGAATGAATATCTTTTGCTGAAATAAGATATTTTTACTAAATCCATAAAAGGGCTGTAAACCATGAAAGAAAATGACCTGCCATGTAGCCATTACTGTATAAATTTAATTAAAAGTGGAATGTGGTAATAAAAAGGCTTGAGAAATTTACAGGGAATTTGGCAGAAGAAAAAGAAAAAAACCCTAAGATGTTACTGCTCATGGAAACTTAAAGAAATTTTTTTTTTTGTTTTGTTTTCTGATTATTTCTTGCTTTCTCTCTGGATGAGCTGTGAAGTGTATTCTTTTCCTAGAATTCCACCCTGGGCTTTTAGAACAAAATCTCCCTTTGAGTAGATCACAAAAAATTCTTATAATAGGGAAGCTTTGAATTATAATCATGGGTGTGCCGTGTATTTTTGATTTTCTAAATTTGCTTTTTGGAAGGTTTCGTCTTCAAAACCAGAAGAAAATAAAATTCGCCAGGAAGATTTAACAAAAATTATAAGTAGTGCTCAGAAGGTTCAAGTAAAACAGGAAACAATTGAGTCCGGACTTTCAGAATTAAAAAGGTAAGCCATTCTTCCAAATATAATACTAATGTGTTGGGTGTTGGAGTTGTCTGGTGCATTGGTTCTTATTACTTTTGATTTGTAGTCATAGACTTAACTTTAATAATATGTTTTAATTGTGATGGTCAGGATCACGTATGAACCTAAGAACATCAAAACAATTTGATAAACAAATATTACTGAAGAAACAATAAGTCTTTAGTGTAGGAGATACATTTCTACTTAGGTGTTCACAAACAAAAGAGGGCACATACAAAAAATCTTATATATTACTCATCCTTTTTTTTTTTTTTTCCCTTCTCCTCCTTTAAAATTCTTCCATGAGTTCTATTAGGAAAAAACAGGACACAAAAAGTTGGGAATAAAAGAACCCAAGAGATTTGCCCTACTTGATATTTGTTCTGCATAGGTGTGGGAGAATGTTATTTAAACCTTTTTCTTCAAAAAGATGCTTTGTTTTGTTTTATGACATTACTTGATAGGTTTTCCTAACTTACCAAAGTAATAAGTTTATTTTTATATATATATATATATATATATATATATATATATAAAAAATAGAGGGGGGGGAGAGGGGAGAGAGAGAGAGAGAGAGAGAGAGAGAGAGGTATTTTACTACTCTTAGGAAGCAGCTGAGATTTTTCCCTTTAATAGTTTCCAAGGGCTTGAGAGTAGTTCCTTGATGTATTCTTTACCCATTTCAGATATGGACTGATTTGCATATTCCTAACTATATTTTAAAGTAACCTTGGGCTTTGGTTCTTTTTTTGAATAAATATAAATTTCTCCATTTTGCATATTTTATTTAATCACTGAGGATGTGTCTGTTGGCTATACTTTGACCTAATTCTTTGAATCTCAGTTTAGCTCCCCAGATCATCCTTTAAGTGTTAGAGGCAATGATCTCCTCCTTTAGTAGGCAGATAATAGCATCTTTAAAGGTGTGTCTGAAAAAATATAGCAGTTATTCAGTAAGTAAGTATTAAAGAAAATCTCCTTTTCATATACCTCTGTATTTAAATCCACATTTCTTTTTGTAATAATTCAGACTGAGAAAAATAGCTTTTGTGGAGATTAACAAAAGTTGAAAATTATTTAATTGGTAGATTATCTTTTATATCTTCTCACCATTTTCACTCTGCTAATGACAGTGCAGTTTCAATTAAGAAACAGCAAAGGAAAAAAATCTTAGTATTGGGCAAGTTATTGGTTTGACATTGTTGAATATTCCATCTTTTAACAAAATAAAACAGTGGCTTGCATATGCTTGTTTGAGACAGTTATCAAGGTAGTTTGAGAGTCTCACTTTAGTTTGGCTTTAACAGTTATAGAATTATCTGTGTGACACTGGGCAGGTTCCCACAAATTCTCTGTACCTCAATGTCCTAATCTTTCAAGACAATTCTTCCTTACTTGGCTGATTTTAGAGAAATTTAAATGCTTAATTGAAACGTTTAGCATAGTGCCTGAAGCACATCAATTGTTCAGTAAATGTCACTTTTTTCCCCTAAGGTGATTCACAAAGTCTAACCTCACTTAAGTGATGAACATTAAAAAAAGTAGTGAACCACATTATCAAAAGGAGTAAATTGCTTGCTACTATATGGATATAGAAGTGTGTTTTAAGTGGTTTTTTTTTTTTGTTTTTTGTTTTTTGTTTTGTATATTTTGCCATGAATAGCAGATAATACATTTAAGAAGGAATGATTCAAAAAAAAAAAAAAAAGGAATGATTCTGGAGTTGTGTTGAGATAGTTGTCATTCCTGTATTATTGAACCAGCTTTCTAGTCTCATAAAAATACATATCATAGTGAAAACAAACATAGTTAAGTTCTCTAGGTTTGTGTTCTTTAATTCTCTAGTATTCTTAATTAAGATACTGGGGTTTGGTTTTCTGACTAAATCTTATTTATTTATTTATTTTTTAATTATAATAGTGAGAATGAGTCCCTTTGGAAGGAGGTGTCTGAATTAAGAGCAAAGCATGCACAGCAGCAACAAGTTATTCGAAAGGTAAGAAGCTCTTTTCCTTGTGACTATCATTTGCATTTGTTTAATGAATTATGTGTGTAACACAAAAAAACCTGTGTTGAGTAGTTAGTAATTGATCTTAGTTTTTTATGTATTAAATTCACAAAAGTAAAATTTTGAAGACAAATTAAGCCAAGTGTTATATATCCTTTTTAACAACAGCAGAAACATTTCTCATAGCTAATGATGATTGTTCTATACTCTCATATAATATCTCAGTAGCTTTTACCTGGCATAACAATTTTGAGATACTTTATTCTTGGGAGCTTAATTAATACACTAGCCAATTTCTTAGCACTTTTTATTATTATTATTATTATAAAACAGTCTTACTGTGTTTTGTGGGAGATTTCCCCTTACTTTTTACTATAATAGGCATAGTTAATTTTTAAATAATTTGACCCAATTAGGAATTCAAAAGGATTTTTCAGTGGATGCCATTATTAGTTTCTGCATAAAGTCATAATATAATGATTACCATAATAAAATAAAATCATTAATGCTGTAAAATGAATCTTGGATTTTATATTGAACCTAAAATGTGTTCTTCTGATTTAATGTTTGCATATCAACTTTCATTTGTTAATAAGAGATGAAATATAGAAATAATTAAGGTAGCTATTTTTTACTTATGAGTAAATGGACTCTAAGCTGCAGGTTTTTTAATGGGAAGATGGGGGAGAGCTTCAGCTTGTTCCTACTTGGAAGGCCCTTGAACTAAAAATAGGTCTGTGACTGACAGGATCTGGGTCTAGTGGAGCAAACTTAGAGCAGAAATAAATAGTAATTGCAGCCTTTGGCCTGTAGTCAAAATAGATTCTTTTTTTTTTTTTTTTTTTTTTTTTAATCAGTGTGCAAATTAAGGTTGAGTATAGGAGAATTCAAATCTAAGTGTTTAGTTTAAATATGTGTTTTAAACATTTATATCGGGGTCTCTAATGCATACCCCTGTTAAGAATATCTGATTTAAAAGAAGACATGTATTTTAATATGTACTTAAATATTTTTCAGAAAACACAATTTTGATTAAATGTTAACTAAAAATACACCTTCATCTGTAGGTTTTTTTTTTAAACAAGAATTATTAGTATAATAGTTACATTGCATTTTTTCATGAACACTAATATTTTTTCATCAAATTTATATTTACATATATGTGTATTGGTGAGTGGATTTGCATAATTCATGATGACAAACACTGATTTTTAATGTGCCCCTGGAATTGGCTCGTAAGTTTGCTATTTAATGTTGGCTTTTGATTAACTTAGTATATATAAGTATATTGAGGTACCAGTTATAGGAGTTGTCAAGTACAGAAGTTAAATGATAAAAATGTTAAATGTTGCTGGGCAAAGTGGTGGATGCCTGTAATTCAGCTACTCAGGAGGTTGAGGCAAAAAAGTTTGCAGCCAACCTGGGCAACTTAGGGAGACCTGTCTCAAAATTGAAAATAAAGGGCTGAGAACATAACTCAATCAATAGTACTGTTTTTTTGTTTTTTGTTTTTTAAAGTCTGGTGCCTATCTGCTTCAGAGAAAAAGCACTATACAACATGATGCCAGTGTCAAGAGAACTGAGGAACTGAGGTGTAGAAAGAATTTTGGGCAGTGATTTTTTTTTTTAATTTATTTATTGATACCAGAGATTGAACCCAAGAGGTGCTCCACCACTGAGCCATATCACCAGCCCTTCTTATTTTTAATTTTGAGACAGGTCGCTTTAAGTTGCTGAGACTAGCTTTGAACTTGGGATCCTTCTGCCTCAGCCTCCTGAGACACTAGGTTATAGGCATGCCACCACCATGCCTGGCTAGTGATTTGTTTTTTCTGAAATTCAGTCACTGATGTTTTTAGAAACCTGTGATAATATTTATTTTATGAATTCAAAAAATTGAAGTTGAATTGTTCCATAGATATCTTTAACCTTCAATGTTGCATTTTCACTGGCTGTTAGCATTTTTTTTTAAATAAACAAATTAATGTCTTTGTCATAGACTCTAATGCTGACTTAACTCTTCAGTTAAAATGTTTTAATATTTGTTCATTGAAAAGTTGATATTGATTGTAAAGCATACTACTTTGTAGCCATTTTTTTGGAGATGGGGTCACACGACATTACATGTTGCCCTGGGTGGGCTCTAACACCTGGACTCAAGTTATCCTCTACATCAGCCTCCTGCGTAGGTGGAACTGCAAGTGCCAGGCTGGTATGTAGAACTTCCAGCATTCTTGATAAATTGTCCTTTTAATTGAGTTGCCCTAACCTGCTCCAACATTATTTCTAGCCTTTATTATTTAGTGTCTGGGATGGAGATATATATATTTCTATATTACCAATTAATAACTATATTTACACACATGGTATTTGTTACTCATCTGGGAAAGATGTCGATTCTTCTAACTCCACCAATGCAAATTTCCAGGATGATTTCACCCCATTGCACCATTCAACAAGAATTATAGGGTAAGAATGAAGCCCGAACATGCCACTTCAGAATGCACCCTCTATATTTTATTATATATATAATAAAATATATGATGTGTGTGTATAAAATATATAAAATTTTACCATTTATTGATGGATTTATATGTTGGTCATGAAATGCGTATATTGACAGCATCTTTATTGACAAATATTTTCCTTGCTATAATTCTTCTTGGAGTGCTTAACACTTATCGAGGGAGGTGGGATAGAGGGAAGTTAAATTTAAAACATTCCTTTATTTTTTAATAATTTTATATTGCTGGTAGTAGTATATGATAATTCATGCATTTTCTCTATTAGTTTTAAAATAATATTGTAACAAAAATTTTACTTATCTACCCAACTTTCTAAAGATATGGATAATATATATACGGTTGCATTTGGGATCCACTTTAAAAAACTAATAATTGGGATAGCTTATGTTTATTACTTTTTTTAAAAAAAATAACAGAATAAGTAGAGTTATTGCAAATTTTTGAATATTTTGGTAAATTTTTATCTTCTGCTTTCTCACTTCGATTGCTTTGTTTCATTTTAATTTTAAATAATTACCAAATATAACAATGGACTAATAACTTTTTTAATGATAGCAATTTAACAAACTTCAGAATTACTTCCCTGTTTCTATGACTAACAAGTTCTCTGTCTATGATAATTTTGTCTGGCTCATTCTTCAGTTTCCAAACTGAAACAATTTCGGTTTGGAAGTTAATTGTGGGAATGAAGATAGGATTGATGTTGGTCTTTCTGAGAATCAATGATCTGTGATTACAGGACCCCCCCCCCCAAAAAAAAAAAAAAAGCAGTTGGGGGAGATAAGTGTGTGTATAGAGAAAGTGTTTACTATGTTAATTAACATTAAGGGGAGTTTTTATGAGGTAGGTGCTTAATCTTGTGATAGAGACTGGGTGTATTCAAGCATGATCTTGTCTCCACAATCTGGAAATTTCACCTCCTTGATTCTTTTTTTTTGGTACTGGGGATTGAAACCAGGGGCACTCAACCACTGAGCCACATTTCCAGCCCCATTTTGTATTTTATTTACAGACAGGGTCTCAATGAGTTGCTTAGGGCCTTGCTTTTGCTGAGACTGGCTTTGAACTCACGATCCTCCTGCCTCAGCCTCCCGAGCCACTGGGATTACTGGCATGTACCACCTCGCCAGGCTCACTTCCCTGCTTTTTAAAACCCACCCTTTGATAATTTGAATCAACTAGACCACTGCTGGTAATAGTTCTTCAGTGACATTCTTTCACTTTGAAATTTGTCTACACAGTACTTCTGTCTCCTTCCTGGAGCTGCTGAAGTTTAGAGGATAAAAGCCAGCCTTTCTTTTCTTTTTTTAAATATCTTTTTAGTTGTAGGTGGACACATACTTTTATTTATTTATTTTTATGTGGTGCTGAGGGCCGAACCCAGTGCCTCACATATGCTAGGCAAGCACTTTAACACTGAGCCATGACTCCAGCCCCAAAGCAGCCTTTCTTTTTCTTTAGTTTACATCTTTAAGAACTCAGGTGTGATAGGTTTGCCTGTAATTTCAGGGACATAAGAGGCTGAGGCAGGAGGATCTTAAATTTGAGGCTAGCCCCAGCAATTTATCAAGCCTGGCTCAAAATTTAAAAATAAAAAGAACTGAGGATGTAGTTCAATTGTAAAGTGCCTATGGGTTCAATATCCAGTACCAAAAAAATAAAAATACATGATGCAGCAGCAGCACACACCTGTAATCCCAGGGACTTGGGAGGTTGAGGCAGGAGAATTGCCAGTTGGAGGCCAGACTCAGCAATTTATCAAGGTTCTAAGGTACTTATCAATACACTGTCTCAAAATAAAAAATAGAAAGAGCTGGGGATGTAACCCAGTGGTAAAGCACCCTGGGTTTAATCCTAGTACCAAAATAAAATTAGAATAAAAAGTCTATCAATTGCTCTGAGTAAACAAAAGGGATGTTTTAGACCAGTAGTTGTGTAAACCTTTTTCTTCTTTTTTTTTTAATATATAGATAGCAGTAGGAAAAAGTGAAGGCTTTCTGCTTGTAAAAACATTTACTGTCTCCTAGCAATCTGCAGTGATGCTATGCAAGTCTGACAATAGATGAATGTTTTCCAATGTCATAAAACTTTACAGTAATGCAGGAAAGTTACTTAACTGTTTACCTCAGGAGTTGATGTTCTGATTCTCAAGTTTGAGAAGATCTTGATTATGAGCTAACTTCATAGTATCATCCATTGTTAACAGCAGTAGAGACTGAGAGTCAAGCTGTTTTGTCCAAACTCTGTATTTTTCATACAGGAAAACTGAGATGCTGAGAGATTAAATGGCTTTCCAAAGTCATGCAGTTATCTTAGTTATAGAGCAGGGACTAAAACATTCATCCTTGACAGTTAAAATCCACTATGCTTTTTCCACTATGGCATGTTCTCTAACCTGATAGGCTGAGGGCTGAAGCTAAATCAGATAGTGGGCTGGAAGAGTAACTCATTGGTAGAGTGCTTACCTGGTGAGCGTGGCCCTAGGTTGGATCCCTAGCACCGAAACATTAATTAATTAATCAGTTAAATAAAGTATGTGGGAAGCTGTGCAAATACTATGCCATTGAAAACAAAGCAAAATAAAACGTCCCCAAGAATCATAGGATGTTTGAAAAGTTGTATTTTTAAGGCATATATAATGGGGTCTGATAACGTATAGTCAGTACAAATGTATTATTCTAATGAAGTTACCTACTTTTCAACTGGAATGTGGGCATAGTTAAGGTGAGACTGCTACAGTTGGTGGGTGTATGTGATCACACAGTGTGTAAATAGAGTTTGGATTAGGCCAGGGAGGAACACTCAGGCCTATAGGACCCAGGAATCAAGAGGACAGGTAGTAGATAAACTGAGGAACAAATGGTGATTTTAAAAAGGGGCACGAGACAAGACAAAATGGCCTTGCTACAGGACAGTAGTTCCCACACAGTAGTTCTGTGGACATTCCAGTGTTTGATCCGAAATGAAAACGGCTGCGGCTTTGCCAACCTCAGTGTCTTTTGTAAAATCATTTTCAGTTTTCCTGAATTAACTTTTTAATATTTAGTAGGTGTTCCTTTTCATGTGTAAAAATGCTGTCTTAAACTGTATAAAGAAAAAAACATTTTGGTTGGGAATTGGAATTAAGATTTAGGTCTTCAATTCAGGTTTCTTACACAGGGTTACAATTTGTTGTATCATAGGTGAGGTCTGGATACAAGACAGAAATAGCATAGTCTACACAGTGGCATTTAAAAAGGGCACTCCCCCCTCGGGATTGAACCTAGGGGTACTTGACCACTGAGCCACATCCCACATCCCCAGCCCTTTTTGTGTATTTTATTTAGAGACAGGGTCTCACTGAGTTGCTCAGGGCCTTGCTAAGTTGCTGACACTGGCTTTGAACTTTCAATCCTCCTGCCTCAGCCTCCTAAACTGCTGGGATTACAGGTGTGCGCCACTGAGCGCCACAGCATTTTTTTTCTTAAAACAAATCAGAACATGGGTATTACCCTCATAATGATGATCTGTTTTTCTCTGAAGTCTTATTTTTTTTCTTGTTCTATATATTGCTGTAAATACTCAAATTGAAATAAAAAGTCTTTGCCCTAAAATAAATAAAAAATAAAGAAGGGCCATACACACTAAGCTCCAGCTGATAGAATGCAAGAATGTGAGCTCAATGTTGTCAGACATTTTTATTTTTCAAAAATTTGATAGGTGGATTCTTCTTTAGCTGTATGTGTTCTAAATTAAATCAGTCTGTAAGCAGGCCTAGAGAATAAAAATATAAGACAAATTTGTTTTCCTCTATTTTATTTGGCAAAGCTAACTACAAATCGACCACCTCTTTGCAAACTCTAAGGAAATAGTTGGTATGTTGACTGTTGTGGACTGTTCCCACCTCCAAGGCTTCACATAGGGTACCACATATTGTTTAAAGATTTTAGTCCAGAAACGGTTGCCCTCTTTTCACAAAGCAGTAGATTATTTGAATGTTATATTTAGAGGTAGCAAATTCACATTAGTATGTAAGAACAAAATATCTGAGTTTCCTTTAATTCCCTAAAGAATATAGCAGGAATTGAATAGAGATAATTTTATGGTTAGCTTCTAGTGAAGATTAATGTTTTTAATGTAATAAACGTATATGAGAAGATTTTCTGGGAAGAAAAAATGCCAATGTATTATTCCAGGCAAACATTATAATAATTATAATAATATAATATAATTTTATGGTTAGCTTCTAGTGAAGATTAATGTTTTTAATGTAATAAACGTATATGAGAAGATTTTCTGGGAAGAAAAAATGCCAATGTATTATTCCAGGCAAACATTATAATAATAGAGGCAGAATGCTCAGCCTCCTTGAAGCTTTGCTCTGTCTGTTCACAAAATCAGATAGGCTGAGAACAAGCTGCAAGGCATGCACCAGAGTTATAATTAACATGAACTGGAGAAAGAGTCAGTGGCTCTGCTTCATGTTGAATTCCATTTGATCTTAATTGAAAGGAGGCTCAGAGTTACAGGAAACAGATCCTTGCATTGAAAAGGCCATGGTAATGTGTTTAGAATTTCCCAAGAAACAGAAAGGGATCTTGAGAGTACAGACATTTGAAGGGGAAGCTAAGCTCTTCACACCTCCCAGAAGCAAAATGCTCTGCCCTGCTTTGAAGGCCTTGGCTCTGTGGTTGATTTTCTCCTCCTCTAATTTTATTTTGAAGTGAGTTGTTCTCTACAGCACTATGTCAATTTGTTTTCTATTAATTTTCTTCTAGTACTTAGTTACCTGTCACAGCCTACCCATTTCTTTGAACTTATTTTTTTAATAGTTAAACTGTTTTAAATAAAGTATTGAAGTAGGAACAGGTGGAATGAAGCAATGAAAAGTAAAAGTCGACTCATGGAATCTTTACTTTTAGCTTCCCAAGCACTGCTTTCAAAGAATACAAAATTTGAAGGGAGCAAGGGAAAAAACCAAAGCAAACCAAAACAAAACAAAATAAAAACAAAACAAAATAAAAAAAAAACAAAACAAAACAGAAACCATAGCACCATAAACACATAAGTGTGAGCACATTCTCTTGAGAGAGACAGGTAATACCTGTTGCTGAAAGCTCAGTAGTTGTCCCCATGCCAATCCAATGAGGAGGATACGGTTTTGAGAAAAAGGAGAAAGAAGGTTTATTGCTTTGCTAGCAAGGGAGAAACACAGGGGACTCCTGTCCCAAGGGCTGTGATTCTGCCCATCATTAGGAACAGAGGGTTTTTAAAGAGGTGACTCAGAGAAAATGAGATTAGGATGGAAAGATCAGGAAGGAGAATATCAGGGAAAAGAAGATCAGAAAGAAGTTCAGAGAAAAGAAGATCAGGGAGGAGAAGGTTGGGAAAAAGAAAAAAAAAACCATGTAAGTTGCAGAGTATCAAGTGAACCCTGTTACATACCCATGGAAGTGGATTTTTTCCTGTGGCTTTGAATGCTGACTAGTATTTTGCTAGATTAATAAGGGAAGGAAAGTCATCGTGTGCAGAAGGGACAACTTGTGCAGGGGAATATAATTATATGGTGTGTCTGGGGAACAGCAAGCAGTTTTGAGCCATGAATAGAGAATATTGTAGAAAGCAGAGGGGAAGAGAGGAGGCCTGCTGTCCAGAGACAGGCTGTGGAGGTCATTTGATTTACATGAAGAGGTCATTAGGTAGATTGTATTTTAGAAAAAGATGTGGCCACAAAGGATGGATGGGTAGAAAGAGGTAGGACACAGGGAGTGGAGGGTGGGGCATGTAGCTGGGTGTTATGATTATAGTGCAAGTCAGATCTGATCATGGTGTAACTGGGGTTGGGAAGCAGTGATTAGAAAGCTAGAAGCAGACAGCAAGAAACAGAGAAGTTTCAGCATGAAGGTAGACCCAGGAATTAAGGTGGTATACACCAGACTTCTCCATTTCAGTGCCTTTTCCTTTTGTATTTCATGTGTAATCTGTGCAATGATACTCTGTTATGTCTGTATTGCTCCCTAATGACCTGTGGCTTAGTGATGTATTTAATATATATCAGTCATCCTTGACTGGCCACCCAATGTTTTAAACGTTAAGAAATTGCTCACAAATATTAGTATACTCAGGTTCTTGTTAACAAAATTGGAAAATGAGATAACATTGCTTTCCGGGGTTACAATAACTGCTAGGAATTGATCAGAGACAGTCCCCTCAAAACAGTTGTGGGGAGACTATGATTTTCAGTTTGCCTCTGTTTTCCTGTGGTTGAATGATGCCCTAATTCACTTACTTGTTTCTTCACTTACTTGTTTCTTACTTGATTCTGTTTCTCCCTTTTGTTAAATAAAAATTCAAGGAGGTCATTGTTTTGTTTTGCTTTTTCAGTGTTTATGATCAAACAAGGGCCTCACCTGTGCTAGTAAATGTTCTACCCCTCAGCTGCTCTCCCAGCTCTTTTTATTTTTTATTTTGACACAGGGTCTCACTAAGTTGCTTAGGGACTCACTAAGCTGCTGAGGCTGTCCTTGAACTTGGGATCCTCAGCCTTTGGAGTTACTGGGATTACAGGTGTAAGCCACCATGTTCAGCAAGGACATTGTTTTGGACTAAGTTTATGCACTAGTCTCCAACAGAATGAGCTAAAAATAAAAATGGAGTTACTTGTACTAAAGTTCCCTGTCATTAAACTGAATAAGCTGTTTATCTGACCTTCCAAGAAATCGGGATTAAAGAGATAACAACTAAATTTTCCAAAGAGCTCAGTATTCAATTGGCATAATGAAGTTCCCTCAGCTGTAATCCTTATACAAAAAAGGTAGCCTGAAGTTAATAATCAACTATTTTCTTATTGTTCTGTCTCCTTGTCCTCATTTTACAAAGAAAGTAACTTTGCTAGGTGTGGTGGAGCACACTTATAATCCCAGTGGCTCCGGATGCTAAGTCGGGAGGATCCTGAGTTCAAAGCCAGCCTCAGCAATGTTGAGGCACTGAGCAACTCAGTGAGACCCTACCTCTAAATAAAATACAAAATGGGGCTGGGGATTTGACTCAGTGGTCAAGTGTCTCTGAGTTCTATCCCCGGTATCCCCCCTCCCCTCCCCCCGCAAAAAAAGAAAGTAACTGAAATGTCTGATCTGCTTTTAAAAAATGTATTTCAGTTTTCTTCAGTATCCCCTCTTTTTTTTTTTTTTTTGGTGGGGGTACTGAGGATTGAACCTGGAATTCTTTATCACTGAACTATAGCCCAGTTCTTTTTTCTTTTCTTTTTGTTATAGTTAGTTATACATGACAGTAGAATGCACTTCCATTCATTGTACACAAATGGAGCACAATTTTTCATTTCTCTGGTTGTATATCATATATAGTCACAACATTTGTGCAATCATACATGTACCTGGGGTAATGATGACCTTTTCAGTCCCAGGTCTTTTTACTTTATTTTTATTTTAAGACTGTGTCTCCCTAAATTATTCAAGCTGGCCTTGAACTTGAGATGTTCCTGCCTCAAGTATATCACCTCAGGTCTACCATCTCAGATTACAGGTATACACCACTGTGCCCAGCTTCTTTAGTCCTTCCTGTCAAGAAAATCAGTCTCTTTCATTCATCAGAACATTTATTCTATCTTATGGAATAAACTATTTCCTGATTCTAGAATAAAAAATAAACCACATTAAAATTATTAAACTGAGGTGCACCTGGAGTACACACCTGTAGACAGACTCAACTACTCAGAAAACTGAGATTGTATATTTAAGGCCAGTCCAGGCAAATTAGTGGGATCCCCCCATCCCAACTTCAAAACAAAATAAAGAGTGTTTGCCTAACATGTTCAAGGACAGGAATTCATTCCCTAGTACCAAAAAATTAAAAACAACAACAAAAAAGTGATCATTAAGTAAATTGTTGTGATTGTGTCCTTGGACATCTATAAAAATTTTGAGTTTTCTATTCTTGTCCCATAATTTTCTGGGGACCTCATGGCTGATGATGATGAGGGAGATGGAGGATGGGAGAAGCAGTATGGGGGAAACATTAACCTTTGGTTTTAGATGGTGGTTTTTGTTGTTGTTTGGTACCAGGGGTTGAACCAGGGGTACTTAACCACTGCACCACATTTCCCAGCCCTTTTTATATTTTATTTTGAGACAAGTTGCTTAGGGCTTCACTGAGTTGCTGAGGCTGGCTTTGAACTTGCCATCCTCCTACCTCAGCCTCCTCAGTTTCTGGAATTACAAGTGTGCATCACCACGCTCAGTTTATGCTAATATTTATAGTACAACATGGTCATTTGCTTACAATTTGTCTCCCTTCCTAGTATATCGTTTATCTGTTATTCCCTTCATGTAGCACATATTAATTATTCAAATTTTATTGAATGAATAAATAAATGCATAATTCATGTGAAAGAAGACATTCAGCTGAGTATGGTGGCACATGCTTGTCATCCCAGCAATTTAAGAGGCTAAGGCAGGAGAATGGAAGTTCAAGGCCAGCCTGGCCATTTAGGGAGACCCTGTCCCAAAATAAAAAATGAAAAGGCTGGGATTGTAGCTCAGTGGTCGATTGCCTATGGATTCAATTCTCAGTACCTAACCGGTGACCCTATCCACCCCTCCAAAGAAGGCATTCACTTGTCAAGACGTATTTGAGGAGGAAAATATTAACAAGCCATAGTACTCCAAGGATTGAGAAAGGGAAGGTTGATATGATCTGTAGACTGCAGAATGTGGTGTAATAGGATGAATTGCCTCCGCTCCAGCTTGTCTGTGGTGAAATAGGTTACTAAGGGAGAAACATGGCAGGGAAGGTGGGAAGGTGGCCGGAAGAATCTGTCAGTGAGGGATCAGTGGAATGGGCCATGCAGTGAGGTTAATGGGCAGAAGTGGTATCATGAGGTCAGTTTTTGATGATTCACAGTCACAGGCAGAAGCAGAGTGTTGGAGCCCAGGAACTTCAGTTTGGGGCAGACAGGACTGAGAATCTTGGTAGTCTCAGGAGCCCAACAGGGCAGGATTTATTTCAGGTCCCAGAAACAGTGTTGGTGGATGGTGATCATAGGAGTTTCACTCAGTTGTGTGGGGTTGGGATTAACTTGTTCCCTGGATTCAAACATTCCAATGGTAATAACAGCAGCCTACAGTAATTTGAAAGCCTCCACTTAACATTGTAATTCGAAACTACACTTTTAGGTTGTTAACATTGAGTCAGTCTGCAGCAAGTTGGAGAGGCAGACCCCAGAAAATATAGGAGCTAGTAAGAGAAGGGGATTTGGTCAGCCTGGACTACAATACGTTTGGAATTATCTTGCATATCAGAATGACTGAAGGAACTTGTCAGATATTTGAGCTCAATCCCCTGATTCACAGGGCTTTGGAGAAACCAAGCTGTCTATCTAACAAGCAAATCAACTAATTGAAGGACTACACTAAGAGAGTCCTTGCTTAAATTTGGGGACACAGTTCTCTGGCTGGAGAATTGCTTCTTGTGAAGGGGCTTCTTTCTGACTTATACAATCAAAAGTGGCAAAATTGATCTCTGATTAATAGCCATTTTCCCTCAGGGTATTTATGTTTGAAAGCAACATTCTTGTTAGACACGATGTACAACTTTATACTCTTGGCTATATAACTACATATCTATCAAAATGTTATATTATGCCCCAAATAGCCTTAAATTGTACCTTTTAAGGAAAACAATGCTACGAAATTAGCAACCAACAAAGAACGTTCCATTATTGTCCAAAGGAAAATATTCCTTTCAGGGTGTGTGTGAGGGTGTGTATGTGTATACATTCTTCATCTGTCCTTTCTTCATTATTTTGTTGTTTTTGAAAAGCTAATCATTTGCTCAATGTTAAAATCTAAACTCTGGAAGCTCCATGAAATTATTTAGAAAAAACATTATCTGAGTTCACATTTATTTATTTATTTATTTATACTGGGGATTTGACCCAGGGGTATTTTACCACTGGGCTAAATCCCTGGCCCTTTTTCTTTTTTATTTTGAGACAGGATCTCACTAAGTTGCAAAGGCTGGCCTGAACTTGCAATCCTCCTGCCTCAGCCTGCAGAGTCATTGAGATTACAGGTACAGGCATGTACCTATACATGTACAATGGTACAGGCATGTACCACTGTTCCTGGCTATTTACAATAATAATAATTAATTATTTAATTTTGCTGTAGTGGAGATTGAGCCCAGTATGCTCTGAGCTACATCCTCAGTCCTTTTTCTTACTTTTTATTTTGAGACAGGGTTTTGTTAAATTGCTGAGGCCAGCCTTGAATTTGTGATACTCCTGTTGAATAGTTGGGATCGCTGGCGTGCACCACCACACCCGGTTGGGTTCACTTTTAAATTTAGCAATCCTTTTAGGACCTTAGGTCAACAGATTCTTTCAGTTATCACAGAGTACTGCTTCAAAAGGATGAAGTCTGTAAATTGCATCCGGGCAGTGGCACACTACTCTAATCCCAGCCACTCTGCAGGCTGAGAAAGAAGGATCCCAAGTTTTAATTGTTCCAGCCTGAACAACTTGGTTAGACATCCACTTCAAAAAAAAAAAAAAAAGGTAAATAAATAAGACTACTCGAATTTTAGATGAGATTTAAAGGGACTACTTATGAAAACTAGTTCTAAAAGATACAATAATCAAATTGTGTTTAAGGTCTATTGGTAGCCTAGTAATTAACCTCGTACTCCCTAGAAGATAAGAACATAGTGGTTTTAGACAGCAATAGGCTCAAATCTTATAGATCACATCTTACTGGCTTTGTGATTGAGTGCCTCAATCTCAGTTTCTTGATTTGTAAAGTGGGAATGATTTCCGTGTAGCTGCTATGATGTATAATAAAATAATATTCATGACTAGCTGAAGTGGCACAGGTCTTTAATCCCAGAGACTCAGGAGGCTGAGGCAGGAGGATCACAAGTTCAAGGCCAGTCTCAGCAACTTAGATCCTATCTCGATATAAAAAAATAAAAAGGCTTAGGAATACAGCTCAGTGGTAAAGCAGCCCTGATTCAATCCTTAGTACTGAAAACAATAATGACAACAATAACAACAATAATGTTGTCAGTAGCACATTGGTGCTTGACATTCATTGAGGATCAGATACTGTGTCTTCCTGTTCACATTCTACAGCAGAATTGTAGGAGCAGGCTGCACCATTGTTTGATACTTTCTATGTCTTATTTTACTTTTAAAATATTATGTAACTTTATGGTGCATTAGCACAAAGAAATAATTTCTTTGTTATTGTAAATTTTGAGTGCTTGTTCTTTTGTTAACTCAGCTATTTTAATGAGAAAATTGATAATTTATGTAAGAGAGTTTACCTTTTTGGATATAAAAAGCATTTTTTTTCTTTTCTTTTCTTTTTTTTTTTTTTTTAACGTACCAGGAATAGAGTCTCCTGAGCGTTTGCTTGTTGTGGTATGAGGACATTAACCAGCAGTGTTTATTTAAAATACCTGGCAAATTTCCTTGAACTTCCCATTTTGAATAGACACAGGAGACATAACACAAATGGTTTGTTTTGATACCCTGGATGTCTACATCTTTAAAATACAGGTTCTGAACAGAAAAATTCCCTGGTTCTCTTTTATGACTGCCATATGAGTGTTCTGTTTTAAAATTATTCCTCTCTAATGTTCCATAACATCATTTTCTTAGACTTTCATCTAAAGACTGATTTATGTATCTAAAGATCGCATTGATTTCCATCTAGCTTAATTATAAATATAATATTCATAAATTTCTAAGCATAATAAAGGCTCAGGAAAAATGCGATATTGACAACAGAAGTTTCATGAAATGTCCTTGAAGTTTCCTTTCTACAAACAATGTAACCTCAAATCATAGATATGAGATATTTCGTTAGTCCAAAATGACCAAGTCACTCCCTAGTTGGACATTCTGTGCTTCCCAAAATGCATTCTCTCTTTCAGAACTTTAGAAATAATGCAACATTTTGGAAGGACAATCTTACCTTTTATAGTACCTGATGGAAGGACTAAGTGGGCAGAAGAGAACCCCATGAAAAGCTGATGGTGATTGATGAGTGACTTATGTATATGAAAGTTTGAAAAATATAAAGCCTCTATGAGCACTAGAGGAAAAAGCTAAAACCTAGAAGCTGATTTCATTATTTTTTCCATGCCTCATTAAATAAGTTACACATTTTTTTCAAATAAGCAAATAAGCACTTTGATGTCACTGATGTATTAAATATTTGTTAAGTGCCCAGAAAACAGTTAGGTATTGTGAGAATTTAATAGCTATAATTAAAACAAATGTACCGTGAATACTGACTTAAATCCTTTTTAAACATACGGGGATGGAAATAAATTAAAGAAAAGGGCTGGGGATGTAGCTAAGTGGTAGAGTGTTTGTCAAGAAATGCAAGGTCCTGGGTTGGGACTGTAGCTGAGTGGTAGAGTGCTTGCCTAGCATACATGAGGCACTAGGTTTGACCCCCAGCACCACATAAATATAAACAAATAAAATAAAGGTATAAAAAATAAAATAACATTATTAAAAAAAAAAGAAATGCAAGGTCTTGGGTTTGATCTTAAGTGCTGCCACAAATGAGTGTGTATGTGTGTGTGTGTGTGTCTGTTTACCTATATAAAACAAAGGACTCCCACCCATAGAAACCTATATTGTCTTCCCAAAAGATATGGTCATGAAAGATTTCTATGTTGAGTTACTAGCACTAAACTAAAACTAAACATTCACCTACCCATTTCTTTTTATTGTCCCCAGTACTGTGGAACTCTACCAGGGTTGCTCTACCACTGAGCTACAACATCAGGCCTATTTATTTATTTATGGTACTGGGGATTAAACTCAGGGGCACTTGACCACTGAGCCACATCCCCAGCACTATTTTGTATTTTATTTAGAGACAAGGTCTCACTGAGTTGCTTAGCACCTTGTGGTTGCTGAGGCTGGCTTTGAACTTAGGAACCTCCTGTCTCAGCCTCCAGAGCCACTGGGATTACAGGTGTGAACCACTGTGCCTGGCCCCCTTTTATTTTTTATTTTAAATATTTGTACAGTCTTGATAAATTGCAACCTTCAGCGTGTGCTACTGTGCCTGGCCCATTCTTCAAAGTAGATTGTCAGTCAGTCATCAAAATTTTACGAAATTATTGATATTTTTTTAATGATAACTTATGTTTTTTCCTCAAATGGAAGTTAGATAAGAGAAAATAATTGTAAACCACAGCAGAGAAGAATTTTAAGTTAGAATTTAGGTTCTTCAATGAGATATTTCATTTCTGGATTTGTTCATTGAATATATACGTATTCATATTTATATATACACTATCATATTTACATGTGTATTCATACACACAAATTTTTTCCCTCAGTACTGAGGATTGAACCTAGAGGCACTCTACCACTGAGCTACATCCCCAACACTGCTAAATTGATAAGGCTGACCTTGAATTTACTATCTTCCTGCCTTAGTATCTGGAATTACAGGTGTGCACCACCTCAAATTAATATGTAAGGAATACTTACTTTATGTTCAGTGCTCTGAAAGGTATAGCGGGCTAAGATGATGGGCAAAGTAAACAAAGTAATACTACAGCATCCACTGTAGTATTAGAGAAGCAGAATAAATAAGTAGATGTATAGGCGAGCAACAATATTTCAAATACTTAAACTGTACAGATTGAAGTAACATGGAGACTCTTTCTTCTTGGTTTATTGCTTTTTGCCCCTGGAATGCTTTCAATTTAAATTTATTGGCTAAATGCATCTGTTCCTAAAACTGTAGGTACGAGGAAAAAAGAGATAACGTAAAAATTAAAATGTCATCAATCTGGCTTTAAGAGCAAAAGGAAATGGATACTTGGCTGAAGATTAAGTAAGAAAACAGTGGAGAAATTTTCAACAGTTACAGATTTAGCCAGCAGTTATGCCTGGACTAAGACTGTAAACAATTTGTACTTTTAAGTTCTCCAAATTCTGTCATATTCATTAATCATATTTTACAATTAAAGCATTGCCAAATCCACGCCCTTGAAGGTTTTTCTAAGCTTTCCCCCCTTTTTTTCTCGGTCCTCATAATTATTTAAATTTTATTTTTGTACTTTTTGAAGTTTGTATTTTATGTTTATTTTTCCCTATTAGTCCAATTTGACCCCCTGTTCCCCCTGTTGGAGTTAATAGAAGCATGTTTTGGCAGATTATTTGGCCTATTTTCAGTCCAAAGCCCTCTCCACACCCCCACCCCATCTGGGGAATTGAGGATCATATCCATTGCCTTAGAGCATGCTGGGCAAGTACTCTATCAGTGAACATAGGCTCTCAGTCCTATTTTTTCAATTTTACATTAAGATAGCATCTCAAGGGGCTGGGCGAGCTAGTGCATGCCTGTAATCCCAGTGGCTTGGGAGGCTGAGGCAGGAGGATTGAAAGTTCAAAGCCAGCTTCAGCAATTTAGGGAGGCCCTTTCTAAAAAAAAAAAAATTTTTTTTTTTTTTTAAATGGTTGGGGAAGTTGCTCAGTGGTTAAGAGGTGCTCTATTCAATTCCTGGAAGATAACAACAACAACAAAAGAGAGAAAAAGATAGGTTCTCATTGAGTTTCTGTGGGGGCCTCAAACTTTGAATTCTCCTGCCTTAGCCTTCAGACTTGTTGGGATTAGAAATGTCCATCATCGGGCCTGGTTAGAATTCTTATCAACATTTTCAAGCACATTTTTCGTTATGTTCTTACAGATATATAATATAATAGAGGTCTAGAGAATATATCAGCTAGGACCAAATAAAACACAAAAGATGGTTAATTTTAGTAGATTATGATTTATAGGCTGTTTCCATTAGAGTGATTTATTTTGTTAACATCATGTCTAATAACTTACTTAACATACATGGAAATGTTTTGGAAATAAGTTCAGTAAGCATTAGGAGTAAATATGGAATGCTTTATTTTGTCCATTATTGGCTCTAGGGTCCATTGTGTTTTTTGTTTGTTTGTTTGGTTTTGGTATTGGGTATTGAACCCAGAAGTGGTTATTCTTCTGAGCTGTATTCCAAGTTTTTTAAAACTTTTATTTTGAGACAGGGTCTCACTAAGTTGTCTCGGTGGCTTGATTTGCAGTTATTTCACCTTAGCCTCTGGAGTAGCTGGAATTACAAGTGTGCATCCTTGCACTCAGCTTCTTTCAGTTTTCTTAAGGGAAAAAGCCAGAGACAGAACAGTTTTGATAAGGTATACCTTTGTTCCAATCGGAGGAAGGAAACAATATATGAATTGATTTGCATTAAAGACCAGGAGACAGTAGGTAGGGCTGTGACAGCACTGGTTGATGCTGAGAATTAGGTGGATGGGTATAAGTTGTGGGGAAGATCTCACTTTTATCTTCTTTGTTGAGTTTTGAATCATGGGAATGTTTTAACTTTTGAAAAACAAGCATGCAAAACATTAGAAATAAAGTCACCTTTATTAGCCATAAATTAAACCATTAGTGTGTACTTAAAACTTAAGACTCAAATTATCTTCTAAAACGCAGACCTTAAAACTTAATTTTACAGCATGAGATAGAACCGTTAATACGTAAATCTTGACTTTGACATTTCCTAAGGCTCTTGAAGAGAACTTCTCATCCTGTATGTTTGACTTTAGAGTGTCTCACCTGATTTTCCTTTAGGAGTTAATAATTCAAAACGATGAAATTTGTGTTACTGTAAAGGTAGAAAACACCCCTTTATATTTCAAATCATTTCCAGATTTTGGGTCTTGCCAAGATTGTACCCATCTCAAGGGGATAACATGCGATTCTCAATCAGCAGGCTCCATCATTAGGAGCTCATGATGGTTCCCAAGTGCATTCATTTCTACCCAGGACACTGTTACCTGAGGACACACAGAAGGTGTCTGGATATGTGCAACAGGAGTCAGACATTTTACTTGCTCCTATCATGACCCTGTACTTACGTAGGAGACCAACGTTCCACATTCACACAATACTACATGCCCCACCTCCACATAGCAGGGCTGCATGCAGGATTTGGAGAGAAACTGAGGAGATAATATCATGGAGTGAATCTGGTAGTGGTAGAGAAGCAGGCAGCAGAGAAAAGGAATGGGTGGTGTACCGTTTTCCTTAAAGCTGGAGGATCTGAATGAATGAAAAGTATGTTCTTCCACTTACTCCGCATTTTTTTGTGTGTCAACTCTGTTTAAATCTGATGCCCCGGAGACAAGCTAAAGAGTCATAGTTTATCTAAGAGAGACAAAAATCTGAGGACAGGATATCATTCTAACTTGATGCTGGATTTGTTGACATTTGAGACAAAACCCTGGAACTTTTATCTAAATAGAAGTGTCACCATATTTTAGTTTAACTGATAAAGTTATGGTCAGGGTGGAAATGCCATCTGTGTGGTTGAAACTACAGGCTGTTTCCCAGGAAGTTTGTCTCCTAAACTTTGATGATGATCTTGTTTGGAAGAAATAAAACAGGCCCTGAGAGGAGAGTGAAGATTCACACACCAAGTGAGGTGGGGAAGGAACACAGGCTCCGGACACTCCAAAAACAACAAAATCTCCTTTTTTTTTTGGTGAAACAATGTGCTTTGAGTTAAAAAAAAAATGATATTAGGCAAATCCAGTGACTCATATTGCCTCAACAATCTTATTATGTATAGATCTACTTATATAATATTGCCTTTAAAAATGAGAGAGAAGCCACCAGGGGTGGTAGCACACACCTGTAATCCCAGCAACTCTGGAGGCTGAGGCAGGAGGATGGCAAGTTCAAAGCCAGCCTCAACAACTCAGCTAGGCACTGAGCAACTTAGCAAAATTCTGTCTCAAAATGAAAAATAAAAAGGGCTGAGGCTGTGGTTGTGGCTCAGTAGTTAAGTGCCCCCTGAGTTCAATACCTGATACAAAAGTTGGGAGGAGGGAAAAACAGCCCCCCCCCAAAAAAAAAATTAAAAAGAAAAAACTCTCAACATATCTTTAGTTTTTGCTCAGAAGTATATAAGTGATATTTCATTTTATTTCCACTGACATAACATGTGCTTCATTTACTTACATACTTCAGATTTTATGAAGGC